>NC_134492.1:1081468-1417065 GCF_040206685.1 Ascaphus truei
TTGTAGGATCTGGTGCAATTAAAAACTTAAATGGTAAATAATTGTGTAAAATTCTTATTTGTCTGATTTTTATTTTCTTTAGACAGCAGTGACCTTATTTTAACCCAATAAACCTATTACTGCCATTGGTATCTTTTGGTGTTAAGTGGGACTGCAGCATTGGGTAACTTGGTTGCTGGTATTGTTAGGTACTTTGTGTGTGGTTGTCGATGTTTAGAGAAGCGGATAGAAAAACCTACTGTAGCTCTTTCAGCTGTTGCATGTGAGCTAAGAAGATCAGAGCTTTTTCTATATGGAATATGCAGTGATTTGAATTAGAATGTCTCATCCCTAATATTTTGTTGGTGCCATTTTTTCAATGCATCTTTATATTAGTTCTATGCATTCTTTCTTCTTTTGGACTATTTTTGACGTTTTTACTGCTGTTTACGTGTTGGAAAACAAAGCTTGACCTGAATTGTAATGATTTTACAGCATTTAAGGTGTCATATTTACACAAAGTTAGCTGTAACCATGCTTAGTAAGTTGGTAGTTAAAAAGTCACTATCTTATACAGATAATTTTAAATATTTGAAGCAAAGTCTAAGGATCCCTGCTTTATGTAAATCAGACTTTGTGTGTAAATAGATTTTAAGAGTTTCCTTCTGCGATTTCCTTGCCAATACTTGTATTCTGGGCAGTGAAGTGCTGGCATTTGCAAATACTGCATTTTCTACAACCATTTATTAATGTTTAGAATGTAGTATCCTGCTAAACAATCAAAGTGAAAACACAAGGGTTATTAATGTACAATTAAATTCAGTTGAAAGACTCAGTTGTAGTTGTCTTTTACCATTTTATTGTTGGTTTAATGCAGCAATTTACGCTATTGTACAGGTCGATGTGAACTGTCAAGAATCCAAATAAGTGAGATTTTGGGTGTTAGATGTACAGTTGGAGGTAATAATGTCTTGCTGAGATTCCCTTTGCCGCTGTTTTGTTGGGTATGTTCTAGAACGGATAGAAATTGTCCGGGCGATTAAAATGTTGTCTCTGGTGTCTGTGATTTGCGATGCTGTATGACCTGTCAGTTACTGCCGCAGCTGGTCACAGCGTGACTGGTCCTGCTTTACTAGCACCAGATCAAAGTAGGACCGGGCCGGCAGCAGCGGTGACTGACGGGTCACTCTGAGCTGTGCCGCTTAGTGTGCCGGGAGGGCCGGCGTGTGGGCGGTGGAGGTGCTGCTTCAGCACTGTGCCTGACCCTGCTCCATGAGGTCAGGGGGAGGTGTGTCACAGATATACACTGACACAGAGCTGCCAAGGAAGGGGGGAAGAGTTACAAGTTCATTTGGCTGGAGAGACCGGAACCGCCATACGCCATATCACTGCCCCATTGCTGCTAAACAAAAATGTTTCGCAACGGCGCGCGTAGCGGGAACAAAAGGCCATACCTGTATGAGGCTGGCTATAGAGCGGCGATCATCGCGCTGTGAGCGTTCCATTTGTTCAGTACGGGACATTTTCTTACCCCAAAAATGAACACTAACGGGATTAAACATTTGCAGAACCAGTGGTTTCCGTAAGGTAATACTGGGGTACATATGCACCTAGACATGGTAAGTTAGGATTGGCTGCGTTAAATTATTTGGCAGCAATTACTGCATATGTGTGCAATATATGTGTATTTGTAATTTTTATTTTTGTAAGTATGTGGGGTGTGGAAGCACCCCCCTCTGCCTTTTACATCTCTATATCCAGGCAATATTACCCTGCTTTGTATAAGTGCATGGAAATGGGGGGTACATGTCTTCTTCCTGCCATGGTGTCACTAACATAAGGGTGAGGCAGGAAGTTTCAGTTTGGGAAAGGTGGATGTATTGATACATTCCAGTTTCCCAGCTATTTCTAGGTTCTCTTTCCATTGCAAATTAGCTGTAGGGTTTTACACGCTGACCTTTTACTTCCTTAAATAGGACGGCCAAATATATCACTAGATTTTTCAGAGATCCGGTGCTGGTTTTATTGCCCTACAGAAGTTCTACAAAATAAAAATATATTTGGATGAGAGATCTGAAACCAGTGAGCTGTCTATGCTAATGCAAGATTAATAAAATCAATAAGCATTAAATAGTGCAAGTAATAGTATAAAGTAATTCAAGTTGGTTATAGCTTATTTAAAGTAGCAATCCATGCAATATCCTACAGGGTGTTTTTTTTTTTTTTTTTTTACAGTAAATCAGTTCTGTACTATGAGAAAATACTTAAACAGAAGACAGAGCACACCGCTCACTCAATTTGTTTATAATTAATATTGTATCATTGATTCATCAAAAATGGGTGCTACCTATGTACTCAAGCTTATGGATTTAACACATAAATGAAAGGCTGACCAAGTCAATCAGTCATTCACAGAAAGTACATTTGTACTGCACACCACACTAATTGTTTTATGTTTTATAGTGAGCACTCTAAATTACATTGTAATGTATTATAATGTAGCAAGCATTTTGTTTCTATAGCAACCATTTACAAAGTCACATGCCCTGCCTCTTCTGAAACAGGCTCTGGCACACCCATTTTGGGCCCTGCCTTCTCTCTAGCAGTGCACTAATTGTATCTAGTGACTGCCTGGTCACATGATCTTCCCCACAGAACTCTGCATCTTTTGTCCCCTCCTGCTGCAGTGACAGCCATTTAGTGAACCCCTAAGCCAAATCTTCACTGATCGATCGGCAACTTAGCTAATGAGGCCTCGTCCAGGGTGGGTAGAGGCGCGCTAGCGCTGCGCCCTGCTCGGCCGTGCTTTTCCTGGCCGGCTAGGTGCGCGCGCATCTGGGGGCACAGCCTCTACGTCACGGAGCTGGTTCGCCGCATTGGGCGATCCGCTCACGTGACGCGCTTGCGAGCAACAAATTCAAATTTGCCCGCTCGGCAAGCGGCTGAGCGCCGAGCAGGCGCACACGCCCGCTCACGCAGGCCATTGTGCATTGTTGCAACGTGTCTAGCGTGAGCGCGCGTGCCCATCAGCACCTCCCTGGACGAGCCCTGACTTATCCGTTTAGTGTATTGTATGCATGCACATATTAAATGGGACCAAAATAAAATTACAAAATCGGACGCTCCTTTAAGATTAATTACACTAAAGTTTCAACAAGCTTCTTGGGGACTCCCAACTACAGCAGGTTTTAGGAATAACCAAAGCACTTTCAAAAATCAATGTACTTATTCAACATATGAATATCAACTGGTAATCCAAAAAACCCGGTCTCCCTGAACTTGATGAGAGGTTTAAGTTACTAGTGAAATATTCGGTCTTCAGTGGCCGAATAATCACATTTTAATATACTACTTTGCTGTCTACACAGGGGTCAGGGTTAACTACTTTTGCGTTGTCATCTACTAATACTTTATTAATTTGTTCAGCCTTTGGCAAGATGCATTGGGCGAGGGGTAGGAAAGTAGCTGACATTACAAATCAATGAGTCAAGTTGTGTATAACTTCCCAGAGCTAGAGATCGCAAATAATTAGCACTAGACTTTTATTGCAGTTGCAGCCCTAATGCTGTATTTTATTTATTTATTTATAAAAAAGTGTTCCCAGGAAGTAATACATTGAGTTACTGCTCGTTTTCAAGTATGTCCTGGGCGCAGAGTTATGATGACAAATACATGGTTACATTAAGTGAGCAGGGTTACACATTATATATAAAGACATTGCATGCACAGTAAGAGATAATATGTTATAGGCGTATGTAACAGTTACAGACCAGATTAAAATGAGAGTATTTTGCGGTGGTCACATATTTGGGTAAAGCAGACTGCAAGGTTGAGGCTCAAAATTGGTCTTTTAAAAATCTGAAACTTGCCTTTTGGAGATTTCCTCCTTAAAAACAAATGGTGACAAATATCCTAGCAGCTGAAGTACTTCGGGATACTGAGAGTATTCGGGATACTGAGAGTATTCGGGATACTGAGAGTATTCGGGATACTGAGAGTATTCGGGATACTGAGAGTATTCGGGATACTGAGAGTATTCGGATGTGTTCCAGGTAGATTCCTTAAAGTAGTACAGCTCCTGGCGGCCATCTTCTTCTATTGCAGATTGCCTTGTATTTAGCAGCTGTACAAAGTACAATCTGTGATTTTGATAAGAAGACCACCTTACCATAATAATAATAATAATAATATGTTCTTGTATGACGCTGCTAGTTTTTACTTAGCGCTTTACAGAGACATTTTGCAGGCACAGGTCCCTGCCCCGTGGAGCTTACAATCTATTTTCTGATGGCTGAGGCACAGGGAGATAGTGGGACTTGTGCAAGGTCAGAAGGAGCCAACACCGGGAATTGAATCAGATTCCCCTGCTTCAAACTCAGTGCCAGTCAGTGTCTTTACTCACTGAGTCACTTCTTCTCCCTTGGCACTTATAATGGTTCCATTATCATAGGCTGTATAAAATAAATACATAAAAATAACCCATGGGCAGTTGTGCTTTAAACTACAATACTTGAACTTTAAAGAAATGTAGTAGACTAAGCTTTTACCTACTCTTAGTTGGTATTCCAGCTCAATTTCCTAATCACTATATGCACTCTCTTGTTGATCCCTATATATAAAAAAAAATTAGCTCTGGGTTTTACAGGATTGCACCTTTTTTAAAAACGCCCACACACGTATAAAGGAGATAATATAAAAATATGATCCGTTCATATCTGTAATATTCTTGCTGTTGAGAAGGGTAGGAAGGAGTGGAAATGTTCCGTGCTTTCTTGTGGTGTTTTTATTATTTAAAACCTTTAAACCTCTGGGATCTCCTATTTGTGATAACCACTCTCTAGGGATAACAAACCAGTGCTACTTCCTAAGGCCGCACGTATAGTAGCTTTGCGCCGGTGTCGCTGGCGTTCTGGCATTTGATTTGTTATGTTGAAAGTTTGCAATGCGACATCTCTCCGTCGCATTGTCGCCGTCGCGCTTACTATAAGAGCACGTGGCGGCGGCAATGTATTTGTTTTTGGGCGACATCGCGGGCACTATATGCACGGCCTAGGAAAGCTTTCCGGTTCTAGAAAATACTGTTTAGGCTCATGCAATTAAATGGGCCATATAGTGTCTTATGTAATAGCAGCGCTTAGTAAATATGCCCCCATATCTATATATCAAAAAATATGTGCACTGGGATGTTATTGAATATTAAATCGGTGCACTGTGGGTACCATAATTCGGGTCTGTACCTGGAGTTGTTGCCCATAATTTCATGTAATGTGAATCTGATCCTTGAGATAGTATCTGTGTAGGTTCCTTTGGATGTCCCCTGCAGTGTGATATTTGTAAAGAACATATACAAAAATGCTGACGGATAAACCTTTCTCTAACACAGGCGTAGGTGGCTCTGCCAGAACTCTGTGTCCATTGATGATTACAGTAATTGGGAAAACAATAAAATAATTGGACACAAGTCTTCCAGTATGTGGGATAATGTAGTTAGTTATTAGAAATAATTTGTACGGATATATATATATATATGAGATGGGGGGGGGGTCAGTGCTGCAGCCCCCTGGGTTTATTATACATGTCGGTAATATTTGCATGCACATTTCCTGTACTCCTGCTGATGTGTAACCATGAGACGTGAAACGTTATCAGCTTTCTCTAGGTAAAGTTATTCATTGATCGAACGAAGACTCCGACACTATAAGAAACATAAATACTTTAGATTGTGGGATGCAGGTAGTCTCCAGCGCTGAACTGCATTTATCTCCACTCCGAGGACCCGCTGCTTCTCGATGTATGTATCTGTGAAGGAGCTGCCGGCAGCCGAACTAGTACGGATGCAATATAGCATTTTAAAACCTTTAAACCTGCATTAGGTTCCGGAATCACCTTTTAGAGATGTATGTATCTCAGGGAGCAGGGGGTCCCGCAGCTGAACCATGTGAAATGCATTACTAGCTCCACTTATACCAAATATATATATATATCATTTTTGTTTGTTTTTAATATATGCAGCATTTGATTACCATTTAATGAAAACGAATGAGCTAAGCTGACGACTGATTTGTTCTCCCACGATCGACCAGCAAAGATCCTGTTTCCCAGGGTTCACTAAATGGCTGCCTTTTAGTTTCAATCCATCCTTCGGTCAGTGTAACGCGGCAGCTACAATGTATTCTTATATAACGAAGGTAACATTATCTGTTGTTATAGTTTGCAGCTCAAACTGCTGGGAATATTGGCAACAAATTATCACAAACAGGAAAGTGTTGCAAGTATCTTGCACTGCTGGTGACGTCTGCTAAAACCTGCTATAGAAAGCAAAGGATGCTCAGTATATGAAAACTCACTAAAAATGGGATTGAGTTTTTTTTTTTAAAGTATTATCTAATACTACAGAACTTTTTTTTTTTCTTCTCTCTTTTTTAAAAAAAAATTTTTTTTTAAAGCACACCTGTAGGATATTTAATGTTTTGCTCTTTTTAAGGCCAGCACATGCTTCCCACCCAAGAAAAACCTCTTTAACAGCCTTACCCGTACTGTCTTATACAAGCCTTCAAAGCATAATCGCTGTGCTGTGGACGCGGCATCAAAGGGTTTTGCAAAGCAGAGTTAACCACTGAAATATTTTAAATAGTGCTGACTTGCATGTGGGGAAGATGAGCCCTGTCTGATTAAGGGGCAGGTAGATCAATAGCTTTTGTTGGTGCATGATGATTGATAAGCGTTTTCTCACATGGCTGCTACAAATAATAACTTTGGAACTAAATATCATGTAAGGAAACACCATTCATCAATAAGATATTTTCTTTGGTTCTGAATCCGAAGCACTAAATCAGACTAGGTTTGAGTTGTAACATCACTTTGCATAAAAAATACACTTGTGCATTGGCGTCAACCGAACTCTCTCTCGTCATATTGGGCACCAGGACATTGTGACTGGGGCGGCCCAGCATTGCAATAATGGCTCTTGTTGCTGAGGAGATTGTCCATATTCTTGGGATGTGTAGCAATAATAGTGTCTATAATAACATCAGTGGTAACATTATGAAAGTAGGATTTTGATTCTTTGGCCTGTCTCTTGTGTGGACAAATACAGAGATAAATAACTTCCAATTTAACCTTGCTTATCTATGGGAAGTACAGGCATATTATAGCATTGTGTGTGTGCCTTTATTTATATAGCGCCATTAATGTACATAGCGCTTCTCAGCAGTAATACACGTGACAATCATATAAATAACTAATAATACAAATATCAGGTCATGGGAGAAGTGCTTCAGACAAAAAAGTAACATTTAGGAAGAGGAGTCCCTGCTCCGAGGAGCTTACAATCTAATTGGTTGGTAGGAAGAACGTACAGAGACAGTAGGAGGGCGTTCTGGTAAGTGCGTCTGCAGGGGGCCAACTATACTTATATTTCAATGTATAGTCTTGCATTTTTCCCCCAGCATTTCCTTACTGTTGCAGAATGGGAGGATTTAGATACTTCAGCTCTCATATGAATTGCTCTCAGTTTGCACAGTGATGACAATACTAACTGTATTTTTATGTGGCGCTGTCCCCCAATTAGACTCCAAACGCTTCACACTTATGTCCAGATTCACAAAAGGGTGCTAAACTTTAGCACGCCTCCGCTCCCGTGCGCATCACAGGGAGTAAAGGCGTGCTAAACTTTAGCACGCCTCCGCTCCCGTGCGCATCACAGGGAGTAAAGGCGTGCTAAACTTTCGCACGCCTCCGCTCCCGTGCGCATCACAGGGAGTAAAGGCGTGCTAAACTTTAGCACGCCTCTGCTCCCGTGCACATCACAGGGAGTAAAGGCGTGCTAAACTTTCGCACGCCTCCGCTCCCGTGCACATCACAGGGAGTAAAGGCGTGCTAAACTTTAGCACGCCTCCGCTCCCATGCACATCACAGGGAGTAAAGGGTGCTATAACTGGGCACCCTCCTGTGGCTCTGGACCGTAGTGCTGTGCACAATGTTACCGGCACAATCCCTGCCCTGGTGAGCTTACAAACTATAGTGCCTGAGGCACAGGGAAATTAAGGGACTTGCTCTACTCTCTGCGCCTCTTCTCGCCGCGCCTCTTCTCGCCGCGCCTCTTCTCGCCGCGCCTCTTCTCGCCGCGCCTCTTCTCGCCGCGCCTCTTCTCGCCGCGCCTCTTCTCGCCGCGCCTCTTCTCGCCGCGCCTCTACTCGCCGCTCCCCTACTCGCCTCTTCTTGCTGTGCCTCTACTCGCCGCGCCTCTACTCGCCGCGCCTCTACTCGCCGCGCCTCTACTCGCTGCTCCTCTACTTGACGCGCCTCTACTCGCCTTTACTCGCCGCGCCTCTACTCGCATAGAAGCCTACTGACATTACAGTGTTCATAGCCGCTCGGCTATTCGCACTCAGTAGGAAATAAAATGGAAATAAAAGACAGAACACTCCCCTATTGACATTCTATACCCCCTGCATCTGTAATCAGCGCGGCTTTAGGCTGAGTCCCCAGTCAGCACTGTGGCACGCACCCGGCGGGGGGGCGGCGCATGCACAGCGCTAGTCCGCGATCTGCGGTCTGAGGGGAGAGAGAAAGTTTGCGACGGGAGGGGGTGTGGCGGTAGGTTTGTGGAGGCGTGGCCATGACGTCCCGCGGCTGGTTCGCCCTCATTGGCTGAACTGCCGGTGGGGGCGTGGCCACGCCTCCATTGCAAATGCCAATCTCAAACTCCCCTGCCTGCCTGAAAACCTGTCGCGCACCGCTGGGGAAAGGTGCGCGACAAGGTAGGGACTGGGACCGGAGGAACTGGGTGGGCGGGGCTTGATCTTGTGGCCTTGTGGCCTGACAGGTGAGGCAGTGAGTGCGCTTTGGGGGTGGGGCGGAGGTGGGGCGGGAGGCGGGTCTAGTCCCTCATCCCCATTGGATGTTTGCTGCCACGTGACCGCTCCTCCGCTCCCCTCAGCGCGTATATTTAAACTTGCCTGTCAACTGCATTTCCATACGCCTCCGCACGCATGTGTAAGCGGCTCCTAAGGCTGCGATCCCACTAACTACTACAGCGCACGCCTGTGCGATCAAGCCCCGCCCACCCAGTTCCTCCGGTCCCAGTCCCTACCTTGTCACGCACCTTTCCCCAGCGGTGCGCGACAGGTTTTCAGGCAGGCAGGGGAGTTTGAGATTGGCATTTGCGACGGAGGCGTGGCCACGCCCCCGCCGGCAGTTCAGCCAATGAGGGCGAACCAGCCGCGGGACGTCATGGCCACGCCCCACAAACCTACCGCCACACCCCCTCCCGTCACAAACTTTCTCTCTCCCCTCAGACCGCAGATCGCGGACTAGCGCTGTGCATGCGCCGCCCCCCCGCCGGGCGCGTGTCACAGTGCTGACTGGGGACTCAGCCTAAAGCCGCGCTGATTACAGATGCAGGGGGTATAGAATGTCAATAGGGGAGTGTTCTGTCTTTTTTTCCCATTTTATTTCCTACTGAGTGCGAATAGCCGAGCTGCTATGAACACTGTAATGTGAATAGGCTTCTATGCCTTTATTCACGACAAAAGCATCAGAAAGTCTCATAGCTCAGTGGTTATGTTCCAGGCCAATAACAGAGTGGACCAGGGTTCGATTCCTGGATGTTTATTTTTTTCCATTTCATTTCCTACTGAGTGCGAATAGCCGCGCGGCTATTTGCACTCAACTGTGAATATCCACTGCCCTTCCTATTGGCCCACAGGTCCCTGGAGCTTTGAAAAGCGGACATATAGTTAACCCTGGAGTTGCC
The DNA here is from genome assembly GCF_040206685.1 of Ascaphus truei. Taxonomy (NCBI): domain Eukaryota; kingdom Metazoa; phylum Chordata; class Amphibia; order Anura; family Ascaphidae; genus Ascaphus; species Ascaphus truei. The sequence continues at coordinate 1,091,205 of NC_134492.1, forward strand.
GCTGGCACCTACTATGGAGGTAAGTACCTCTGGAAGCAGGGGGACCCACAACGTTGAGATTAATGGGGTTCAGCTCCGGAGACCCCTGCTGGGATTGCCTCTTTAAAAAGGTAACCATAAAGGATTTGATAATTGTGGTAACTAAGCAGTCAAGGTCTTAAATGTTTGTTTGTAATAATGCTTAACGCAGCAGTTCCTACTTGACTCTCTATTTCCATTTTTGGAATCAGGGGGTCTCCATGCAGTTCAGCTCCAATTTCGGACTCCAGGACCCCCTGCTCCCCAAGGTTCTTGCCACCGAAGGTGCTACCGGTTTAACTCCTTTGTGTGAAGCGGGCCAATAGGAAGCCAGCTTCATATTGGCTTGCGTGACGTGGGAGGTTTAACTTCCATTTTGTTTCCCCTGCAAGGGACAGTACTGGGGGAGCACCTTCTGTGGTAAGTATCTCGTAAAACAAGGGGTCTCCAGAGCTGAAATTAATGTACTTTAGCTCCAGAAAACTCCTGCTTCCTACGCATGTAAAAAAATAAAAGGAGTGGGGTGGGAAAACCTACGCGGTGGCAGCAAGAGAATGAGAGGGACCAAAAAATCCATTGGCCTTTAAAAAGGAATGAGTGTAGAGTTGCCAGGTGTCCGGTTTTGAACCGGACAGGCCGGTAATTCCGATGCCTGTCCGGTATAAAATCGGAGGCAATACCGGACACGTGTGTCCCAAGTATTACAATTTTTTGCGGCGGAGGGCTGGCAGCGCAAGCGCGATGGCGTAGGGCTGGAAGTTCTGAGACTGGAGGTGGAGGCGCGGCCGGGCAGGCTTGATTGAAGTTGGGTGTGAAAAGTACAGAGGGGGTTTTGAGTGTACCGTATGTTAATACCTAATTTGCAGGCCAAGGGTATATTGCTGGGAGTATACTGGACACCTAACAAGCTCCTATTGAACCCCCAAAATAACCACAACATATATATAAGCATATGAGTGTCACAGAGGAGTGCTACTGAGCATGGCAATATATATGTAAAACCAGAGACAGAACATAAAACACAGACAGAGCTCAGTGCACATCCAGTTAAACTCATACACGGTACAGTGCCTAAATATATATGTATAAATATCTATTAAGTAAAATGGTCTTTTAGTTTAACATTTTTGGCCAACTTGCTTGCAGGATGGCTGTGACAACTCTAATACAAAGTGCTTTTCCTGGTAATGTACAGGTTAATAAAGGCTTCAATCAGACTTAGAACTTTGCAACTAATATTGACAGATTTACTATAAATCATTCTTCCTGTTATCACACAGGTTATTAAGAATTTATATTAGCGTTAGGGACCTCTGAATTGTGGTCTGCCGTGCAGTTGGCTCCGGGGCTTACAACAATTTTGGCCAAAAATGTTAAACTAAAAGACCATTTTACTTAATAGATATTTATACATATATATTTAGGCACTGTACCGTGTATGAGATTAACTGGATGTGCTAAAACTGAGCTCTGTCTGTGTTTTATGTTCTGTCTCTGGTTTTACATATATTGCTGGGAGACAGCTAGGACAGGAGGTCTGGGGCATTGGGTGTGAAATATAGCACCGGTGACAAATGTTCACTACACATAGCCCAGCTTCAAAGGATTTCTAGATGGGGGCCAGGGGTGCGGTTACACAAGGAGATCTCAGAATGAGTGACCTTATTAAATATAAGAATATTATGAGACGTCCTCGGCTGAACATGCTAAGAGTTACATATGTGTAACCGGGGGACCGAGCCGCAACTAACGATTACAGACACCTGATGTTTAGCCGGTCCTAAGAGACAGATATTAATATCTCTCTTAATTTTAGTATTACACAGTAATATTTAGTCTCATTGGGAGCGTCATGCGTGACGGAATGTATTAATATGACTCGCGTGCCAGTAAGTACCACTGAACTGAAGTTATGAAGTTATTTAAAGTGTATATGGGATTTTGGATCTGCTCTGAAAATGCAGACCCCCATCTGCTATGCTAATAGGGCAGGGAGAGCATCCTGCAAGAATTAGCATAGGCCAGTGATAAAAAGGTAACTGCCCTAATTGTTTATACTGGGGGCAGGAACCAAGGAACTGAGTGTTTTTAAGTGTGATACTTCACACTTACAATGAAAGCCAAAATCTCCTTCAAAGAGATTTTTTCTAGCCAGCTCGGCGCCTTGGTTGTAAGAGAAGGGGTTGAAATGGTATTTAAACCAGAGTCAGTCCTTACTCGAATGTCTTCATGCATGATCTTCATGTATTGCTGCGATGTCAACATCTGAACCTGAATTATGGAAGAAATGGCCCATCCTGTACTGATGGCTTTCTTGTACTAACCTTTAAGTAAGTGTCATATTTTGTCTGTTATTTGTATAATCTCGTGTGTTCACCTTTTTCAAGGAATAAATTATATTTTATCATATCTAAGTCTCGTCCAGTTCAACCCAGTTATATTCTTGGTGGTGTATTATTTCTAGTCTGTCACAAAGCTCCTGTCACACCCCTACAACTACAAGAGACAGATAAGACATTTCTTATGACTGTTACGTGTGTGTGTGTGTGTGTGTGTGTGTGTGTGTGTGTGTGTGTGTGTGTGTGTGTGTATGTATATGTCTCTGTCTCTATGATTTGGGCTGGTGAATCGCTGGGCTAACCATGCAGTTAAAGAGGGCTGGACTGCAAGTGTAAATCTACTCCAAAGTGGAGCAGATTTTGTTTACGGATTGTCACATGTTTGCTGTGTTTAAAGCGACAGGCGCAATAAAGCTTTATTTTAATTTCACCTTAAAACAGTCTCATTGCGTACCTCTGCACATGTCCTCTTACATGGGGGTATATTTTATAATGTATTCGGTGGGGCGTGGGGGGCCAGTAATGTGTCCAGTATTTTTGGACAAGCCACCTGGCAACCCTAAATGAGTGTAGGTCAGTAAATTAGTGCCAACTTGTACCACCATACTTTCATTACTACAGGTTACAATGAATGTGTCACAGATAAACTAGAGTTCTGATAGAACAGGAGAATTTACAATGTATCTGACCTCAGACGCGCTATTAGAGAGGGCTGGGGTTCCTTACAATGCATCTGATCTCAGACGCGCTATTAGAGAGGGTTGGGGTTCCTTACAATGCATCTGATCACAGACGCGCTATTATAGAGGGTCGGGGTTCTGCAGATTTGCACAGTATAATTATATAGTTCCTTAACCAAATAAAATGTTGAAGACTGGTCAAGCATTACACTGCATTCACCTTCAGCACTGAATGGATAAAGACTGTAATTGGAATACTCCTTTTTTTTTTTTTTATATATATATATATATATTACATGAAAAGCCCTGACCTACCCCCTATATGTTTCACAGCTGGTGAAGTATACATATTTCGAATTTACTGCAAATCAAGATGCTTGTTGTTAAATTTAAAAAAATCTAGATCATAATTAAAAGCCTGTGAATCAGGCAAATCTGAACTTCTGAATGTCACACGTTGTTGTTTCTCTTTGAGACTTTCGGTATAATTCTATCCTTGCAGCCTAGAGCTTTTTTGAGATGCAACCTTTAAATGAGCTATGAACATGTTGGAACTAGGGGTGCTCCAGCCCCCCTGCCCCCCCTCTCCCTGGGATTATACATTATGGTGATGTGTGCACATTACTGAGTTTATTTGTACAGCACCCCCACCCAAAAAATTAGTTTCTGTGTGTGTGTATACAGATGCAGCGGCCGCTATTTTAAGGCATCACGGCGCCGTTTTCGTGTTCTCTGCTGTACTCCACGCGGCATTAACGCGACCAATCGCCCCAGGCACACGTGTTTAACGCGGTTGCTTTGTTTGAATTTCATGGATTGTGTGCAATTATATGCAATGACATGAATGAATTGTAATGTGTACAGTACTGTGCTACTGTGTCAATTTCAGGTGTTTAAAAGCCAGAACACTAAAATGCCATTTTCTGCACTCGCATCTTAAGGCGATACGGTTGGAAGTAATCCCACGCCATGACATGAGTATCCGAGGTATAAACCGCGTGATTATTGCCGCTGCATCTGTAAACACAGTGCCGTTCATGCTGATTTGGAGTGTGTATGCGTGTGTGTATATATATATATATATATATATATATATATATATATATATATATATATATATATATATATATATATATATATATATATATATATATATATATATATATATGTGTGTGTGTGTGTGTGTGTGTGTGTGTGTGTGTGTGTTAGGTCCGGAAATAATTGGACACTGATACAAGTTTTGTTATTTCGGCTGTTTACCAAAATAAATTCAAGTTACAGTTAAATAATGAATATGGACTTAACGTGCAGTCTATCAGCATTCATTTTAGGGTATTCACATCCAAATTTGAGGAAAGTTTTAGGAATTACATCTCTTTAATATGTAGCCCCCTCTTTTTCAAGGGACCAAAAGTAATTGGACAATTGACTCAAAAGCTGTTTCATGGACAGGTGTGGGCTATTCCTTCGTTATTTCATCATCAATTAAGCAGCTAAAAGGTCTGGAGTTGATTCCAGGTGTGGTATTCGCATTTGGAAGCTGTTGCTTTGAACCCACAACATGCTGTCAAAGGAGCTCTCAATGCAAGTGAAACAGGGCATCCTTAGGCTGCAAAAAAAAAGAAAATCCATCAGAAAGATACTGATGCAGCGGGCGTTATTCGAACACCTCACGGCGCCGATTTTGAGTAGTCTGCTGTTCCCCACGCAGCATGAACACGGCCAATCACCCCAGGCACCCGCGCTTATCGCGGATGTTTTGTTTGAATTTCATGGATTCTGTTTCTTCGTTTGCAATAAAATGGATGAATTGTAATGTGTACAGTACTGTGCTACTGAGTCACTGTGCTACTCTGCTACTGTGCTACTCTGTCACTGTGTCACTGTGTCGCTGTGTCGCTGTGTCACTGTGCTACTGTGCTGCTGTGTCACTGTGCTGCTGTGTCACTGTGTCACTGTGTCACTGTGTCGCTGTGTCGCTGTGTCGCTGTGTCGCTGTGTCGCTGTGTCGCTGTGTCGCTGTGTCGCTGTGTCGCTGTGTCGCTGTGTCGCTGTGTCGCTGTGTCGCTGTGTCGCTGTGCTGCTGTGCTACTGTGCTACTGTGCTACTGTGTCACTGTGTCACTGTGCTACTGTGTCACTGTGCTGCTGTGTCACTGTGCTGCTGTGTCACTGTGCTGCTGTGTCACTGTGCTACTGTCACTGTGCTACTGTGCTACTGTGCTACTGTGTCACTGTGCTACTGTGATACTGTGTCACTGTGCTACTGTGTCACTGTGCTACTGTGTCAATTTCATGTTTTTAAAAGCCAGAACACTAACATTTGTTTTTCTGCTCTCACCGCGCTCACATCTTAATGCGGGAAGGCTGAATTCATCCCGCGGTTTCAAATCGGGATTCCGATGTACATGACGCGTGAAGTGTTCGAATAACGGCCGCTGCATCAGTAGCAGGAACATTAGGAGCGGCCAAATCAACAGTTTGGTACATTCTGAGAAAAAAAAGAACTCACTGGTGAGCTCTGCAACACAAAAAAGCCTGGACATCCACAGAAGACAACAGTGGTGGATGATCATAGGATCCTTTCCATGGTAAAGAAAAACCCCTTCATAACATCCAGCCAAGTGAAGAACACTCTCCAGGAGGTAGGCAAATCATTATCCAAGTCTGCCATAAAGAGAAGACTTCACGAGAGCAAAAACAGAGGGTTCACCACCATTCATAAGCCTCAAGAATAGAAAGGCCAGATTAGACTTTGCTAAACAATATCTAAAAAGGCTAGCCCAGTTCTGGAACATCATTCTTTGGACAGATGAAACTAAGATCAACCTGTACCAGAATGATGGGAAGAAAAAAGTATGGAGAAGGCTTGGAATGGCTCATGATCCGAAGCATCATCTGTAAAACATCTGTAAAACACGGTGGAGGCAGTGTGATGGCATGGGCATGCATGGCTTCCAATGGCACTGGGTCACTAGTGTTTATTGATGATGTGACAGAAGCAGCTGGATGAATTCTGAAGTGTATAGGGATATATTGTCTGCTCAGATTCAGCAAAGTTGATTGGACGGCGCTTCACTTTACAGAAGGACAATGACCCAAAACATACTGCGAAAGCAATCCAGGAGTTTTTTAAGGCAAAGAAGTGGAATATTCTGCAATGGCCGAGTCAATCACCTGATCTTAACCCGATCGAGCATGCATTTCACTTGCTGAAGACAAAACGTAAGGCAGAAAGACCCACGAACAAACAACAACTGAAGACAGCTGCAGTAAAGGCCTGGCAAAACATCACAAAGGAGGAAACCCAGCGTTTGGTGATGTCCATGCGTTCCAGACTTCAAGCAGTCATTGCCTGCAAAGGATTCTCGACAAAGTATTAAAAATGAACATTTTATTTATGATTGTGTTAGTTTGTCCAATTACATTTGAGCCCCTGAAATAAGGGGACTGTGTATGAAAATGGTTGCAATTCCTAAACGTTTCATACGATATTTTTGTTCAACCCCTTGAATTAAAACTGAAAGTCTGCACTTCTATTGCATCTCGGTTGTTTCATTTCAAATCCATTGTGGTGGCGTACAGAGGCAAAATTATGAAAATTGTGGTAGTGTCCATTTAGTTCCGGACCTGTGTGTGTGTGTGTATTATTATTATTATTATTATATATATATATATATATATATATATATATATATATATATATATATATATATATATATATATATATATATATATATATATATATATATATATATATATATATATATAATATAAAAAAAATTTAATCCTGACCGGTCAAACCTCCTGATTTTTGGTCCTTGGAGGTTGAGGTCCTGGAGATACATGAGTGGGTTCACACTTTGGAGAAACCGTCCCTAAGTGTGCTCTACTTCAGTGGTGCGCAAAGTTTGGGTGGGCGTGAGATTCGCTGCGGGGTTTGCAGAGGCCCTGCATGCTTCCCAAAGGCATTTAAATTCATGCCGGGAGAGCTGCAAGGCCACTGTAAACGTCTCCTTACCTTGATTCAGACGGGTCCTGGTGATGCTTCGCCATGACAACGTGACGTCAGTCAAGGTAAGCAGGGGGGGGCGCGAGGAGAGGGGGACTGCCAGCAGGGGGGCGCTGGCGAAAGTTTGTGCTCCCCTGCTCTGCTTGGTGTGGTCTTCTGAAAAGTTGTAAAGAATAATTGATATAGGCAGCTTTTGAAATGGTTCTAGCACGCATTTTAATTACAATGTGACAGTGAAGGTTAAGTATGATTGTTTCATGAGTTCTGCCGCTTGTAAAATAAAAATAATGGATGATCTCATTAAAGAGATCTAGCAATTTGTCTCCATAGTAAACTTTTCCATTTATGTGCTCTATGTTCTGCCCGCACGTTGTTTTCCGTGCAAAAAACTCCTCCGTTAAATATTTTGTATGCTGATGGAAAAATCGGATGGGTTTCCTGTTTAATATGTTGTGTATCTCCACTTTGTAAACGTATTGGATCAGTAACTGTACCGTATATAACATACGGCTAGCTATAATAGAGCAGCGCTGTAAGAAGACATTCACCTACGTGCTGACCATATACAGTACAGTTACTGCCGCTTTCTGATATAAGGCCCGTAATCCGCTGCTTAATATTGCAAGATACACTTTGCATTTTTCATCTGACTTTTTTCACCCCTAAATGTATTTTGCTGACCCAGTAAGTTCCATTATAAGAATGTACTAGTGTTTATAGAAACGTCTTCCTATTTAGACAATGTAATTATTGCCAGATGATCCCAATATGTCGTATCCCGTATGAACTGAAAGAAAACACCCAGCCTATAGATTAAGAACATGAGTGATTTGCAGCCTCTTTTTGTCCACCACACGCTTTCACATAAAGTAAATGTATATATTAAGCAGCTTATTATGTGTGGACATGAATGCGATCGTCCTAATGTTACAACTGCAAATGTCACGTCGTCCAAATGATTCAGCCCCGGGGTATTCCCGTAATACTTTCTGCTTGGGCTGCACAGCCACTGTGTGATCGCATGTATCGAACTTCCATGAATCTGTTCTACAGATGGTTAGTGGAAAGAAGTTTACTATTATATGGTGGGATGTTCTTCCTCCCGTTTACTGCATTTAATGACTTCCCTGCTGTTTCTCTTGATTCCTACAGTTCAGTTTTAGACATCGCCTCTCTTCCCCCCTCCTCCTTGTACAGCACTTCCCTTGGAAGACGCCCTAAGTCAGCAGAGGGGAATGTAAGGCCAAGATCGCATCCTAATTAAAGTTTTTTTTTCCTGGACAATTTCTTGATACTTTTAATACTATAAACCATTTCCAAAAACTAAAAGCAAAATTTCAAAATTTCAAATTTCGTAAAATAACAAAACATACGCCTAAAACTAAACGGAAACGTGAATAAAGTATTACTACACTGAAAGGGTAGTGAATGCATAGAACATGAGATTGGAGCGGGGCCTGCAGCGAACGTGCTAAACTGCACTATGTAGAAGGATCAAAAAAGCCGGCACACCGAATGGTACATTAAATGTGTCTTTACTCGCTCAACGTTTCGACTTCTCAATGGAGCCTTTTTCAATAATATATTCAAAATAAAAAACAAACAGCGCAGGAGAATGCCAATAGTGTAATTCTGTACATTCGCAGTAAAGTTTAAACTCACAGGTCATCAGCATAAAAACCGCATATACAGAACCAGGTCTGAAAGATAGAACTGCGTGTCCTGCTCGCGCTCCAGCATCAGGCCGGCAACAATCCTTCCACAGCGCCATACTTTCCAACGTCTTTGTCGCGGTTTATGGAAGCCTCCGAGGAACAGCGAGGTTAGAGAAGATCGAGCCTCACTTGCATGCCAAATTAACCTTGCGCGTTGCGTGGGTAAACCACTTCATCAAGGAATATACAATCCAGAGGGAATACGGCCTCTATATAGCAATTTTTCCTAATTACATGCCAAATATTATCCAATCGGTACAGCGCTTTTAATATAGGTAACACATGTAGCCAGGTCCCCCTCTGCATTGCTGGCCCCCCCCTCTGGGTACTCACCGCGGTGGTTAGGAGGTTAGCCGCGCTCGTGGAGAGGTGTGGGAGCGTGAGTTAGCATAGCACACTGTTATTGAGGAGTGCAGGTTACCAGGGAAGCTTGCGGTAGCGTTGCTAGGGCTCCGGCGGGTCCCGGTGCAGGGCGCAGCCATAGCGAATTGCGCAGGGAAGATTTCAGAGCGGGGAACTGGCAGGGAAGTTCGCGCATGCGCAGGTCAAGCGCGCGAACGCTAGCCTACCAGGGAAGGCTCTGGGAAGGGACTACAAGTCCCATGAGCCTCGGGAGCGACCCCATGACGCCAGGGAGCCAATAGGGCTGCAGGAGCTCCCTGCTTGTAACAAATAGATACACTTCGCGGGGTTTTGGAGACAGGGCAGTTGGTGAACGGAGCAGCTAGGGGAAGGAGGTAGGGTGCAGGAGTCAGTGACTCTCTGCACTAGGCCAGCAATTCCCCTAGGCCCCCAGATAGCCCTGAGTCACACTAGTTGAGTGTTGTAGGGACAGGCCCTAGGTTAGGGACCCTGCCCCATTAGCTATTTGCTAGTTAGGGATCCAGCGGACGCTGTGTTTCCCGCCACGAGGCTTGGGTTCAAGCCCTAGCCTTAAAGAGAGCTGGACTATCTTCACAGAGGCCGAGCAAGCAGTGACTGCGGCCTGCTGGCAGCAGACAGATCCTCACCAAGGTACAGACGGCGCGGAGCTGCGGTGATATTATCCACGCCGGAATTCACCCCACGCGTAGGAGGATATCCCGGCGGATCCAATCCCAGTGGTATAGCAGCACCCGTGGCTGGAGCCAGGGCAGGTACCGTTATAAAGTGCACCGACAAGGCCTATCATCAGACATAGTGACTGCGCAGTCACACCTGTACATGTATATGACTTGGTAGTGTGAGACAGTGGGAGTACGGGACACGGGGTGGGATTCTTCCGTGGGAAGGGAGCATAAAGTGTTGGCGTCCGCCGTGACGCGCGAGGACTTGGCGTCCGCCGTGACGCATAAGGTGTTGGCGTCCGCCGTGACGCATAAATTGTTAGCGTCCTGCGAGACGCAATAGTTAGTGTCCCCTCTAGAGAGGGGCACCAGTTGATGTTATATGTGTATGTATGTTCCTGTGGTCACTAGTAAAATCACTGATTGGTTACACACGTTGTGCTGGTTAATTATATGTGTCCTGCGAGGACCAATTCCTGCTTTGCTAGGAACCATCGCAGGTGGAGGCGCTGCACCAAGTACCAGAGTACCCCTAGTATAATTACCCCAGGTTCCCCGTGGCGGAAGCTCAGCCCTCCTGTGAGCCAACAGGTAACGCACCACACCTATGGTAACCTTGTATGTTTCCTTGCACCCCACACTATATCTGCGATAGGGGGGGGAATACCCGTTACACACACATTTGCTTATAAACTGAACCTTGCAAAAATAGAAGGTGCTGAATTTATGCAAAAATAACCATGCTGAATTTGTGTTACAGATGCGCACAGATACACACATGAATTAAGTAAATGTATTTAGATTGATTACAAAATACTTAATCGCACATATCCTCAAACATTGAATTTCAATAACGAGCATTTTGTTAAAGAATGGGACAGAATTTTAGAGAGAGCTATTGTAGGGGTTCATAATAGTTTGGAGCCTTTTAAATCCTCTGAAGAGTTCCAAACTCTGGATCAAAGATTTGAGAGATTGAAACTGAGTGAGAAAAACAGAAAAAAATCTTAAGATAAGAGACTATGGAAATAATAAACAGAGGAATTGGAGTAGATTTAATGAACAGGAAGCTTTAGAACTAGAGGTTTCAGTGTTAATGGCGTATATAAGAGATAGGTGCCTGGACTATTTTTTTGAAAGGTATAAATTTAATGTCGATTTGCACGTTCTGGTAGAGATACATCATTTCTTTCTAGAAACTGAGAATCACTCGGCTAGAATAATGAATACGCCATTTTTTAATAAAGTTTTTACAATGATGCCTATGCACTTAGAAATGTAATAAAGAATAGGAATCCCATGAGAGTTAATGAGTTAGAAAATGACACTCATTATGATAATGAACCTTGGGAGATGCTAACAGAGTAAGCATGTCATTAAAAATGGGTCATGACCAACTGAATATCAAGACCAATGTTTTTTGGAGAAGAGCGGAATGGCGCTTGGGCAAAAATAAATGAGAACCAAGATTGGACAGAGAGAAAATGCAAATCACCTCCCCTTTAGGGAGAAAAAGGAGAATATATAAGCGAGGAAGAGGAGGAGGGAGAGAGGTTCGGCAAAAGAACAAGAGAAACCTGAACAGTTCGATGTGGAGGGGATTTTTAATCTCTTCTCCAAAGAGCTTTTGATAAATGAAGAGTATTTTGAATAAAAGCCTTTCCTTCCCCCCCTCCCCCCTCCCACGTGTGGGCTCAGTGGCTTCCTTTCCTTTTCCCCCACGTGTGGGCTCAGTGGCTTCCTTTCCTTTTCCCCCACGTGTGGGCCCAGTGGCTTCCTTTCCTTTTCCCCCACGTGTGGGCTCAATGGCTTCCTTTCCTTTTCCCCCACGTGTGGGCTCAATGGCTTCCTTTCCTTTTCCCCCACGTGTGGGCTCAGTGGCTTCCTTTCCTTTTTCCCCACGTGTGGGCTCAGTGGCTTCCTTTCCTTTTCTCCCACGTGTGGGCTCAGTGGCTTCCTTTCCTTTTCCCCCACGTGTGGGCTCAGTGGCTTTCTTTCCTTTTCCCCCACGTGTGGGCTCAGTGGCTTCCTTTCCTTTTCCCACACGTGTGGGCTCAGTGGCTTCCTTTCCTTTCCCCCCACGTGTGGGCTCAGTGGCTTCCTTTCCTTTTCCCTCACGTGTCGGCTCAGTGGCTTCCTTTCCTTTCCCCCCACGTGTGGGCTCAGTGGCTTCCTTTCCATTTCCCCAACGTGTGGGCTCAGTGGCTTCCTTTCCATTTCCCCCACGTGTGGGCTCAGTGGCTTCCTTTCCTTTCCCCCCACGTGTGGGCTCAGTGGCTTCCTTTCCTTTCCCCCCACGTGTGGGCTCAGTGGCTTCCTTTCCTTTCCCCCCACGTGTGGGCTCAGTGGCTTCCTTTCCTTTCCCCCCACATGTGGGCTCAGTGGCTTCCTTTCCTTTCCCCCCACGTGTGGGCTCAGTGGCTTTCAAATATTCATTGACATTTTTATTTCAATGTATTACATTTACAAGAGTTCTAACTCTAAGATGACACTTTTTTACCAGACGGGACAGTAGAAGGGATATCTCCGTCCTATTGAAAATAATGTCACTAGTCCTGGTGAAACACATCGCTATGGCATACAGATCTAAAGCTGAAGTCCACTTATTACCCATTAGAATCAAGAGGAAGTTATATAGATGTATTCCAAAAACCGTTTGAAAAAGACTTTGACTATGTTCTGGAAAGGTATTTTTCAAAAAGTATATGAATTAAAAAAAGAAAGGGATGTTTTAAAGCGTCTTACCGATGATAAAGATCTTATAATTAAACAAGCGGAAAAAGGGGTGGGATCTTGGTGCAAAATAGGGACAATGATATAAAAGAATCTAGCAGGCCGGGTGACCTTTTGGAAGGAATCGGGGAACACGTGCCCCGCGGCGGGTTCCCGTACCACTTCTCCGCATCCTGCGCAGCTTACAGAGCACGCGCCCCCACGCAGGGCTTTCACTGCTCCCACCGAGCTGTGCTCCGCCCCCACGCCTGCGACGTGCATCCGCCTCACGCGGCGCGCACACGTGACCCGCATACACCACTCACCAGCTGCGTGTTCAAGCCTCATCATGCACAATGCACCATGCACAAATTCCTGCCTGTGCGGAGGCCGCGCCTCCGCTCCTCCCCTCTGTGTCATTGGCTCTCTCCGCCTATTAATACCCAGCTCTCCCAGCTACTCCTTGCCTTGTGCTTGCATGTCCTGTTCCTAGCCTCTGCCTTGCCTTGTCCCTCTGCTGTTGTTTTCTTGTGTACTGACCCGGCTTGACTTAGGACCCCTCTCTGGATAACAACCCTGGCTTGCCTCTGACTACGTGTATCTCTCCATCCCTGACCTCGGCTATTGGACACTCTACTACCCTGCTGGCTCCAACCCTTGACCTCGGCATTACGGACACTGACCCTCCCACTGGCTCCTCTCTACGACCTCGGCAAGTATCGCAACTAACCCACTCTCTCCAACTCTGAACCGGTTACGCTGACAATCCACCCTCCAGGCGCGCCTCCCCTGCTGTGGGTGCGCAGTTTTACACTTTCCCACCTCAGTACCAGGGTCCCGCCTTGTTCGTGGTGAGTGCAAGCGTTACACCTTTCCTCTTATAAACCATTGACTATTAATCCCACTGATGTTTATCTGGTGGAATTTAAAGCTGTTTTTAGATCGAGCATTGAACAAAGGAAGTCAGAATGAGGGATTTTCTGTTCATAAATGTTTTAAAAAATCCCCCTGGAAGGCCTATTATTTTAGCGATAAATTTCCTCACTGGGAAGTATTAAACCACGCACCCACAGCAGCGGAAGCGCGCCTTGCAGGCAGATTGTCAATGTAGCCGGATCTGGGTTGGAGAGAGCGGGTAAGTCCTGATACTTGCCAAGGTCTTGGGATGGAGAGGTCAGAATTGTCAAAGTCCATTAAGCCGTGGTGTGGGGTTGGAGAGGTCAGAATCGTTGAAGTCCGTATAGCCGTGGTCTGGTTTGGAGAGGTACACAAAGTCGAGGGTAAGCAGGGGTCGATATCTAGAGGCTTCACAAGTCAAGCCGGATCAGTATACGTAGAATCAAACATCAGGAAGAAACACAAGACAAGGAGCAAGGCACAACAAACGCAGGAGCTCAAGGCTACAACCAGTTATGCTCAGAAAAGCAGGAAGGGAACTGCAGGGTATTTGTATTACACAGAAACCAGCAGGAAGGGAGGCGGAGCAGAAGCGTGGCCTCTGCGGAGACAAGGGGGCTCGATGAGTACTTGCCACGCAGCTGGGGAGCGTTGCACGGTGTCACGTGCGCGCGTGACCAGCGTGGTGCGTCAGAGGGGGCGGAGCTAAGCTCTGTGGCACTCTAGAAGAGCAGCGCGTGCGTGCGCGCTCTGTAAGCATAGCGGGGGTGCATGCACTGGTGCCAGAGTGTAGGTCTGTGCGACGACAGGTAAGGAGGGAACACGTTCCCCGATTTCTTACAGTACCCACCCTTGAGGATCGGCCTCAGGACGATTCCCATAAGGCTTGTGCGGGAACCTGGCGTGGAACGGCCTTAACAAGCCAGGAGCATGAATCTGACGGAGGTTTCCATGAGCGTTCCTCCGGTCCAAAGCCTTTCCAGTGTACGAGGAATTGGACACCTCTTCTGGAGTGATGATGAAAGAAAATGCCCGGGCGCTACCACTGAAGAATAAATGTGTGGGGGGATGAAATTCTTAAAATAGAACAAAACAACCTTAAAAAGTGGATAAGGTTCCCATCTACTTCCAACTCTCCTCCTGCTGCTCAAGACCCCAAAAGGACCTATCCAGAATCCTTGATAATACAGACAAACAAGAAAAACAGGGGGAGCACAGGTTGAGGGACAATACAGAGGTTTAAAACACTGTGATGGTTTTAAGATTCTCGACTGTTGTGTATAATGAAGTGTAAAATATCATAAACACTTACACGGCCTTGTGTAAATGCTTTCACATCAAGGTATCTTGACTTGTGCTTCTTTCTCTTCTATGTTCTCTCCGTGCGATCGTTTCTTCTCCTCTGGTCCAAAGGAAGGCTTCTCCAGTTTTTTCTGCAGGGATAGCTTGTGGTGTTGTCCTCAGAATATAATGGAGTAAAAAACAGATATGTGAGGGACAAGACAGATTAAGTATATAATCACTGAGATAGACGATTATGTTAAATCAAAACGCAGAGAAATGCTGCATCCACTCACAGGGGCAAGTGTGAGTGTCCTCTGGAGGGAAGTGTCTTTGATGGCACTTCACTGCAGGGCTGTCATACACTCCTCCTGTTTTTCACACTAAATAGTGGGAAAAATGAAGGGGCAGAGGTAGGTTGGGATATAACCATAAATGATTAGAAGAAAACTCACACGGCCATGTGTGAGTATATACTGAAGTTGGTATCTTTTCCTCCCTCTATGGAACTCCAAAGTTTTTTCTTTGTAATGTAGGAAATGATATACTTGAATCTGGAAAAGAACAATGCCCAGCGAGCCTGACGGGAACCGAGGCGACGGGCACTCTCGATATATAATAGATTTTTATGGTCCGTGAGGATCGAAATCGGATTTTCAGTACCCTCCAGGAGGTGTCTCCACTCTTGTAGAGCAAGTTTGATGGCCATGAGTTCCCTGTTGCCAACATCGTAGTTTTGTTCTGCGGGGGAGAATTTTTTGAGAAAAACCCGCATAGATGTAGCTTAACCTGGGGATACTGTCTCTGTGAGAGTACGGCTCCTGCTCCAATACCCGAGGCGTCTACTTCTAAAGTGAAAGGAAGTTTAGCGTCCGGATGGCGTAAGATAGGAGCATAGATGAACGCCTTCTTAAGAGTTTCAAAGGCCTGGCATTCTTCAGGAGACCAGGAAGAAGTATCTGCATCTTTCTTCACCAGGGCGGTGATGGGAGCCACTGTGGCGGAAACATTATGGATACATTTACGATAATAATTGGCGAAGCCAAGGAACCGCTGAATCGCCTTGAGAGAAGTGGGTTGGGGCCAATCTGCAACTGCCTTGAGTTTATCAGGATCCATGAAGAAGCCTTTATCAGAGATAATGTATCCCAAGAAAGAAGTGGAAGTTTGGTGAAAAATACATTTCTCCATCTTGGCATAGAGATGATAATCACGTAGACAGGAGAGAACTAGCTTGTTGTGCTGGATATTTACGGATACAGATTTAGAAAAAATAAGAATATCATTGAGGTAGACAATTACAAAAATGTTGAGGACATCTCGAAAAATATAATTCACAAATTCTTGAAAGACAGCTGGGGCATTACAGAGCCTGACCGGCATGACCAAATATTCATAATGGCCGTCTCCCGTATTGAAGGCCATTTTCCATTTGTCCCCTTGTCGAATGCGTATGAGATTGTAGGCCCCACGAAGATCGAGTTTAGAGAAAATGGAAGAACCTTGTACACTAACAAACAATTCTGAAATGAGTGGCAAGGGATAACGATTCTTCAAGGTTATTTTGTTAAGACCCCTATAGTCTATGCATTGACGGAGTGAGGGGAGTGTGTACCTGATGTTCCCCGTTTACCATGTCCATTAAAACTTAACTTTTTAACCGCTTCCCATTGGTGTTGGCCCCATTCTTGCAGCTGTGCTCCGTTCTAATCTTAGTTTTTACTACAACCAGTTATGCTCAGCAAAGCAGGAAGGTAAATGCAGGATATTTGTAGCACACAGGAACCAGTAGCAAGGGAGATAGAGCGGAGGCATGGCCTCTGCGGAGGCAAGGATTGGCTGCAGGAGACAAGTGGGCTGGATGAGTACTTGCCACGCAGCTGGGGAGCGGTGCACAGCGTCACGTGTGCGTGCCGCACGCGAGAGAAGCGTGGTGTGTCCGAGGGGGCACTCTAGAAGAGCTGCACGCGCTCTGTAAGTAGAGCAGGGGGGGGGTGCGCACGCACTGGTGCCAGAGTGGAGGTCTGTGCGACGACAGGTAAGGAGGGAACACAGGGAACACGTCACAAAGGACGTATTTCCCGATTCCTTACAATCGAGGAGCATTGGCTATTAAATGTTTTTTTGGATGGGATTGCTACCTTACAAGAAACCCATAAAACTTTATCACTGAGGGTGTACGTGTCATCTGGATATTTGCAGCTATTTGGACCAGTTTTCTCTACAGTTGTGCGAGACATCAATTGAGACAGAATTTGCTCCCAGCTACGCAAACCTGTTCATTGGTAGCTTGGAGCAAACATTGTGCCGAACACGATCCCCATTCCAAGCACATTATCTTTTGGAAACGTTACATAGATGACATTCTTATGGTTTGGCATGCAGATGACTTATCACAGCAATACTACTATCCTTCCCCCCTTCTTTTTTTTTTTTTTTTTTTTTTTTTTTCTACTTTTACATGTGATGCATCTGACCATATATAATTCTACATTCTTACCTAAGCTGGCAATCGTCTTCAGGTGACCAATATTTATTTTTGAATGTTCTTAAATTCGAATGGTTTTGATTGGACATTTTCTTTTTGGAGATTTGGATTTGCACTTGTTTCTTTTTTTTACCTTTATGATGCTAATGATGGCTCTTGACTAGTCAAAATTGCACTGCACTATATCATTATTTGTAGTAGCACAAGTTAAGACGATTATAAAGTTGAATATCTATACAGCACTCTTTTCCCTATCCCCTTCTTCTATTTAGAGAGATTTTGTGTGTGTGTATATTTGTATTTGACATTAAATATTTAGCTCACATTACCTTGGGAAACCTGGCAGAGATATAGAATCAAGGATGGAGATTCATTATACTGCAATAGCGCCTATCGACACTATCCTGTTTCATGATTAACCCATAAAACCTCTATAGTAAGTAAAATGGGTTAACTATATGGACAAATTACCCTATTAACACATGTTAGGACATACGTTAATATATATATATATATTAACATATCACGATGTGTTTCCTAATAAAATCTTTGTTATTTAAAAAATAGGTAGGTCAGATGGGGATTGCGTGCCACCATTATATTTGATTTTACAGGGACTGTGAATTTGTAAGCGGATTAGTATGTTTTTAAGGCTGATACACTTCCCAAGGGTTAGTCTTGTATGTTGGCAGCTTTTTATATCCCTAAGGCCAGCAAAGCATTTTGTGGCTTCAGCCTTCTTCTGCACTTAAGGATTTAAGTATATCCCCTCCAACAACCTTTAGTGTCAAAGTGAGTTATTTCCTCTCCCCTTTCAGGCGGTGATATTGACATCTTGGTTTTCCTAGGCTTTCATGTGACTCCTGGCAAGGTGAGCTGTCATTCATTCCACTCTATTTAAAGCAGCAGTTAGTTGTGGGGAGGGCTGAGGAGAATTCCCACCCCTCCCATGAAAATGAACATGCTGAAGTGAGTAATGATACTGATGAATGAGTATTACTGCAACACATGTTAAGACATCAATGTTCCTTCTTATGTGATACCTTTTTTATTTGGACTAACAATTGATATTCGAAGACTATCAATTGTTAGTCCAAATAATAAAAGGTATAGCCTAATACTGAAGTACTGTACTCATTTACTCTAACATTACATTTACATTTAGCACTATCGCAGCTGGACTAACACTGCTACTTCTACGTAAGGCCTCGGCCATGGTTAATCCTGGCGGGCAGAGGCGCGCTGAGGCTGAGGGAAAGCGGGTGCTTTCCCTGGCCTTAGACAGCGTGCCGTCCGGGGGCGTGTCGGCGGGCGGGCCAGTAACGTCACGGAGCTGGTTCGCCCTCATTGGGCGAACCACTCACGTGACCGGCCCTGCGCTCCAGCAAGCGCAAAGATTTAAAATTTCCCTAAGACCTACGCTTCCGCGCGCTTGCGGAAGCGTAGACGAGCCCCTACTAAAGCCGCTCTCATTGCGGCTGTAGGGGCTCAGTGCCGAGCGGATGCGCGACTCCGCCCGCAAGCACTATCCTTGTGCCATGCCTAACCTAGCAGACCTTTTAGCATTAACCAGTTGGCTTCACTCTTGGGCCCTTCTTCAAAATGTTGGGTAGAAGTCTTCTACATTCTGGAGAAGATTTTAGCCTCATTCAAACGGGTCTGGAGAAATCGTTTTAGTACTGGAACAAATACAAAAATGATGTTAAACTACCACGGACTGTATATGGCAAATAATAAGCCAGCTCTTCTTTACTTAGAATGTATCTTTATTATATTTGAATACATTGAATGATGTATCTTTAGCTGTAGAACGCTTCAGGAGCAAAGCTTTGCTGTTGGGTTGTCTTTAGAGTTTTTTTGAATGGGCATTAATATGTTTGCTTCTGGTTCCTTGCTGTAAAAAAGATATTTTACATATAGTTTTGTGATAAGTTGAGGTTATAAATGGTTGATGCACTGAGTGGTTCAGTGTTTGAAATTGGAAAGTACTCACATAGTAAAGTAGTGTGTTCACTGTTACTTATTTGATATGCTTTGTCCATGCTTTCATGGTGATTGTAAGCAAGTTGTCATACTGTAGGTTCCTGAACATGCTACCTTTATAGCAATGCATCTCATTTATTTTTATTAACTTGTGTTGCTCTGCAGTGCTTTGTTCGCACCTCCTGAACTGAAGGGTTAAGGGTGAGATGGTTGCATGGAGTTTGTGTTCTTAATAAAGACCAGCAAAATAACCTATATTAAAAGGATCATATATTTCCCTGTGTCTTGAGAAGTTAATTAAATAGAAACTGGAGTTAATTATCCTGTATAACCTTGCCAAATGCATTGTGCCAGGATAATAACTTATATGGAGCTTTAAATTGTTTCATTGTTAAGCTGAACAGCTGATCTATTGTGTGTTTGAGCAAATTGTCAAAAGCTCTGCGTAGAGTTTAGCTGGATGTTAACCATCCCAACTGGAAGGCAGCCAGTAATGGAATTGTTGTTCTAGCTGCGATAGCGCCTATAGCCATATTGTAAATTAAATTCCCTTCCATGACTTTAGGTGCTGTTTGATCTACCTGATATGCTATATCTTTTCATATGGTCAGAGGACTAAATGTTACATTTTTTTTTCTTCTCATGGTTCTTTTTATTGATTTTCCAGCATTGCTGGTAAACATGACAGATTTCAACACATCTTTACAATTTCCCATGTTTAAATTATACTTAAAAGAAAGTAAAAAGGTATAAATCACATAAATGTTACATTTTAAGGAAGTTCTTTCCTTCAATAATTTCACAGAGCATAACATTTGTAAATCCTTTTTTGCACTATTTTTTTTATTACACAATTACTTTCTGACTACGTAGTTTAAGGTGAAATGTCTGTTTTTGCACTTTGGGGAAATATTGGTCTACCCAATGGGCTGGCAGTAAACCCTGGTACTATCAGGTTGCCAGTAGTTGGTATGGGGTTTTCCCCCTCACCTTTGGTGCTTCACTTGAGTGACAGCAGAGGGTGGTACATCCTGTTGTAGCTGGAACAACGGGGTGCCTGCCTCCTGGCTGTACTTAAGGGCAGGACCGTCCTAATGTTAGTGGTTCTTTTCCCTCTGAGGAAGGCAGGTGACACAACTGGGAGCCTGAGATTGGGGCCTTCCCATGTGCTCAACACTCCGGGAGAGAGTGAGTGTGGACCATACCTCTGCCTCCGCTAGGGAGGTGGGGAAGAACTAGGATGGCTGTGGGTGCCCTTGGCCTGTAGTGATGGTCCATGGACCATCTTCAGTGATAGCTGACCTGACATACATATAGGTTCCTGTAGGAGCTCAAATGATTGGTCCCTTATTGTCAATTGTATATATGGAGGTTACCATGCAGGGGAAATATAAATAGCTATAATGCAATTCTCAAATTCCAATGTCATATATGTAGACACATAAATCCCTAGAAACATCTGGTGAGGGCGTCTTCAATTCTCCTCTCCTAGGGAGTTCCATAGAACAAAAATCCAGGAGTATCAAGAAAAGTGGTGTAGGGTGCACAGCGGCAAGAACCAGGTCATGTGGCAATAAAAACTTTGTTTATTCAAGCTGCATTAAAAAACAGTAGAGAGTACAGCCCTCCTACGCGTTTCGTAACGCGAGGCACTTTATCAAGGAGTTACCTTCACTGAATACACACAGACAATTTATACACAACCTTGCACAAAAATAATTTGCGACAAATCAAAACACCCTACACAACTTTTCTTGATAGCTGACCTGACAGACTGCATCCGGCAGAGGACTGCTTTGTAACTGTTACTGCAGAGTGTAGTAATAAACCCGCTCCTGTTTGCAATATACCTCCTGCCTGGTGCGGGACCTTACTGGGGGAGAGGTAATAAGTTCTATCATGGAAGATCACCTTCAGTTCCTGGAGTCTACGGTTGATAGGGGCGCTGCACTGCTAAGGAGATATGCGGGGTATGAACCCCAGAAGCCTGTTCCTGTGTCCCCACTACCATCGGCGGACGACTCAGCCCTCCCTTTGCCAGCAGGTATATGTACCACACACCCTGTAATGGCCCCTATCTGCGATTGGGTGGGGGAAGCACCGTTACAATGGTATTGTGGGATGTAGCAAAAGGGCCGTCATCATGGATTGCGTTACGCCTTTATAAGAGGCCTGCCATCATGAACTGCATTACGCCTATATAACAAAAGGACCTCCATCATGAACTGCGTTACACCTATAAAATAAAAGAACCGCCATCATGAATTGCGTCACGCCTATATAACAAAAGGACTGCAATCATGCACTGCGTTACGCCTATATATAGCAAAGGACCGCCATCGTAAAGGTAATAGTATGCAAGGATACAATTTTTGCTTCATTTATTGGATAATGTTCAGTATTAAATTATTGGCATATTGTATGACATCTGACAGTGTTTAAATGTTGAATATAGTTAAATGCAGGCATACAAACAATCCCAGCACTTACAATGTATTTATAGTGACTGACATTGGGGTTCAAACGAATGATTCCCAGTATTTTATTAGTGTACATTTCACATCTTTGCGATGCGTTTGTCTGGTGCGTTGCTTGTCCCTCCCGCATTAAACGCGAGCGCTGACTTTCTGACGTGATTCAGAACAATGGAATGATAATGAAGCTGTTTTGAGCATTGAACGCCTCATTGTTAAATATTTATGTGTATTGGAAAGCAGAGCAGAATGAGTAAGACATGAGTAAGTTTTTGTTTTGTTACAAAACTTGACTTTAGTGTCTGGCAGGAGATTCCAAATATTTAGAATTTCTACTATAGTTTTTTTTAACCCGTTGGTTACGTGAGGAGCTGACAATGTGTTGTAATGCGGTGTTACCAAGGAGGTTTTAGTAGAAAAGAAAAAATGAAAAATAAAATTTTGATATGAAGAGGAACCTCTTTAAAACAGCAGAGCCTAATATCAATGGTTAAGTAAAGGATGGATTAAGTATGAAGTGTCACAGGTGAAATTGTAGTATTTTATGTGTAACGGGTATTCCCTCTAGTCTGACCCACCCAATCTCATATTGGCCCCTGTGGTCTATCCAGCCCCCATTACATGGTCGTGTCTGGTGGTGCACCTAATAATAATAAATAATAATAATAGCATGTTCTTGTATAGCGCTGCTAGTTTTACGCAGCGCTTTACAGAGACATTTTGCAGGCACAGGTCCCTGCCCCATGGAGCTTACAATCTATTTGTTGGTGCCTGAGGCACAGGGAGATAAAGTGACTTGCCCAAGGTCACAAGGAGCTGAACACCAGGAATTGAACCAGGCTCCCCTGCTTCAAACTCTCAGTGCCAGTCAGTGTCTTTACTCACTGAGCCACTCCCTCTCCCACCTGTTGGCAACAGGACTCCTGAGTCTCCCGCATGATGGTATTCAGGGATTGTCAACCCAGACAGGCAGCTGAGGTAGTGTGTACGAGTCCTACCTATATCACGTGCAGCGCCTCCACCTCATCAGGATCTATGCTTCCGCAGGGAGATGGTTCTGATGAGGAACTCCTTCGTGGTGGTGACTTCCACTGGAGAGTAACTTCACACTCCCACAGTGGGGTTGTCTTTGAACAGTGCATCTTTATTGACGATAGTATGGGCAGACTGCCCCTTGCAGCGGTTAGCTCAGCCGCACATCTTGCCGTACTGTCCCTTGAAAAGGTACGCCCTCCCAATGGAGTGGGATCCCCTCTCCCCGCAGGGAGATCACCCCTGTGCCAGGTCCCTGGACACAGTGTGGCCTTGTCAGGCTTGATGCTACTTGATGTAGAAACGAGCCACTAGTTACTGCACTAGTGGGCCCTCCATTCACAAGTCTCAACACAGACTTATTCCTTCCTCCAACGCACTAACTTTGGGCAGTGCTGTGCCTTATATACCTCAGGAAACAGGCACATCTCTGATGTCACTAACTGTGGACTCAGAGCATGTAGCCACTCCCACCCATACATAGGGCACCTCACCAGGGTGTGAGGGCAAACCTCCATGATTACTGCTGGCATCCCTGTAACTTACCAGGTTTACTGCCAGCAGGGGAGACAACTGCAGACCATTTTACAGCATGGCTACACATGTAAAGTATTAAAAAGTATTACAAGACCAGATAGGTCACTTCTTTTATGATGTGTCCACAGAAAAAAATCTTTGTTTCAAGACACTTATGCTTTTAGAATTATTTATAAACTGTTTTTGATGTACGGGTAGTAATGTTGAGTAGCAACTCGTGTGTCCCTCTGTCGCTGTGTTTACTCCGTTCATTAGCACACAGCGCTAATTAGACTTTGTTTATAAATTTTACCCCTGATCTCTTAAATAATCTGGCATCACTTGGCTTTTGGAGGTGAGCAAGACCCGTGAGAATCTCAGTCGCTATGTAACTTTGTAGCCAGGTTGACCAGAGGTGACTCACCATTGTATGATGGCCTGTTAGATTTTTACTCTTGCTGTAAAATGAGCTTTATAAAGCTGTTAGAGCACCAGTTAACCCCTTCATGTTACCAAACTTTGCCTGTATTGTGAACCGTTGCTACGAAGAACTACCCACTCTTCAGATAAACTTGGGCTAGAATAATTTTTTAGAATAAATATTTCATAATGCAGTGTTGATGTAGCGAGGCACAAAGATGCAGTGTTAGATCATCAGGGTGTTCCTTCATGTGGCATTGTTAGACTTATCCGGGGAGTGATATAAAAATCCTTTGCTCAAGTGACATCTTTCAGTGAAAGTTTCTCCGTGACAATTTTACATTGCATCACTTTCTTGGGGTACGGAGGTGGCACACATCCACCTCGGATTGCAAAAGAACTTCAAAAATGGCTAGAGCTCAACCCACCCTTGGGCTGAGGTTCTTGTTTCCTGCAACAAACAAGACCAGGCATATGTAGATCAGCAAAGCCAGCTGGCACGGAGCTCGGCAGGTTTGTTTCTTCACTTTGGATAACATAGGTTGTGCAAATTTGGCCTGAAACTTGAAAAATTGGCCATGAGCTTGCATTTAATTGTGTGTATGATCGAAATGAGTAATAGCTGCAAAAACAGGAATAGATCAGACTGCATAAATCATTGGTACATTAATACCTAAACCAAGCCTGTATATAGTTTAATAAAAGCCTGCAATAACGGCCACAGCCGGAGTAACATAAAGTTTACCTTTACTAAAACTAACAGGATTCACCCCGTATTTATAACTTCAAATTTTCCAACATTCCAAAAAATTATTCAAAATGATGCTGCGGTGCCATGGTAACAGGACGCTGCGTGGCCATTTTGAGTAGTGCTGTAGGAGAAAAACATGATTTTAAAGGTGACAAGATCACAGAAGGCCGGGAGACACCGTCAGGACCCTGCCGCAGGTAAGGGCCGTGGGGGGCGAGTAACTTTTTTTGGAGGGGAGAAAGATTATTCAAAAGGGGAAAACATTCAAGGCAGTTGCCAATCTTCCCAGGAGTGGACGTCCCAGCAAATTCACCCCAAGGTCAGACCGTGCAATGTTCAGAGAAATTGCAAAAGACCCAAGAGTTACATCTCGAACTCTACAGGCCTCAGTTAGCATGTTACATGTTAAATTTCATGACAGTACAATTAGAAAAAGACTGAACAAGTATGGTTTGTTTGGAAGGGTTGCCAGGAGAAAGCCTCTTCTCTCTAAAAAGAACATGGCAGCACGGCTTAGGTTTGCAAAGTTGCATCTGAACAAAGCACAAGACTTCTGGAACAATGTCCTTTGGACAGACAAGACGAAAGTGGAGATGTTTGGCCATAAAGCACAGCGTCACGTTTGGCAAAAACCAAACACAGCATATCAGCACAAACACCTCATACCAACTGTCAAGCACGGTGGAGGAGGGGTGATGATTTGGGCTTGTTTTGCAGCCACAGGGCCTGGGAACCTTGCAGTCATTGAGTCGACCATGAACTCCTCTGTATACCAAAGTATTCTAGAGTCAAATGTGAGGCCATCTGTCCGACAGCTAAAGCTTGGCCAAAATTGGGTCATGCAACAGGACACTGATCCCAAGCACACCAGTAAATCTACAACAGAATGGCTGAAAAAGAAAAGAATCAAGCTGTTGCAATGGCCCAGTCAAAGTCCAGACCTCAACTCGATTGAAATGCTGTGGCTGGACCTTAAGAAAGCTGTGCATAAACAAATGCCCACAAACCTCAATGAACTGAAGCAACGTTGTAAAGAAGAGTGGGCTAAAATTCCTCCACAACGGTGTGAGAGACTGATAAAGTCATACAGAAAACGATTATTTCAAGTAATTGCTGCTAAGGCCTCGTCCAGGGTTCCGGCGGGCGTGCTTAGGCGCTTTCCCTGGCCTTAGACAGCGCGCCGTCAGGGGGCATGTCGAGGGGAGGGCCAGTGACGTCACGGAGCTGGTACGCCCTCATTGGGCGAACCGCTCACGTGACCGGCCCTGCGCTCCGGCAAGCGCGTGATTTTAAAAATTACCTAAGACCTACGCTTCCATGCGCTTGCGGAAGCGTTGGCGAGCCCCTACTAAAGCCGCTCTCATTGCGGAGAGGGGGGTTGGCCCGGTATTAAAGGGGTTGCACCCCATATGGCCACCCCCTGACCTCACCACGGAGGCAAGGGGTTAACTGGACTGCGGTCCAGGAATGTGGTTTACACCTTGTCATGTCAGGAAACTTTATGTTCCCCTGTTCCCATGTTTCATTATAATCCTGTATTTTAATGTTTTAAAGTGCATTTCTGTATCTCCAGTTCTGGAGGTCACAGAGAGTTGATATTTGGCCAATATGTGGAGTCACTGTAGGCATTAAAAACTGGCAAATTTCGACCCACTGAGCCCACCAGAATGGAACTTATTAATATGTGTAGATATTAAAGTATATATGTATGGTATTTTGTATCTGCTCTGAAAAATGCAGACTCCATCTGCTATGCTAAATGGGTCAGGAAGGGCAGCCGGATGATTGAGCCTAAGTACTAATCAACAGACTCTGCCACTCTAATTGTTACCTGAGGGTGGAGAATCATCAAACTGGAGTGGGTTGTAAGTGTAATGTCTACACCTACAAACAATGCAGATACTTCATTTGGTAGACTGGTCGTTGCCCCTGATTTAATTATGGGGCTCCCCATAGAGTCCCAGTACACATGTGCTAATTAGCTGGGGGGCATGGGTTAATCTGTGTCTCCACGTTAGGGATTGGATACAGATAATTGTTCACCAATAGTCTGTATTCAATGTTAAGAATAGGGTTACACAGGTATATAAACTGTGCCAACCCTACAGTTTTTTTAGTTGTGCTTCTGATACCACCTGGAATGTCACCGGATTGCTGGAGAATTGCTAGCTGATACTTCTCCATCCCCCAACCCTAAGTAAGTGTTACCTTCTTGTCTGTTAATTGTACTATATTGCTGTGTTCACCCTTTTTAAGGAATAAATATATTTTATTATATCTTAGCCTCGTTCAGTTAAACCCAGATATTTGGTGTTTATTATATCTTGTAATAAGTTACCGTGACAGCGGCTGTAGGGGCTCACAGGTAAGTGCAAGCGCGCCTCAGCACGGCTCAGTGCGTAAGCGCTGACCATGCCCGAGGCCTAAAGGTGGTTCTACAAGCTATTGAATCATAAGGTATACTTCGTTTTTCACACATGGCTTCTCCATTTGGCTTTATTTTTGTTAAATAAATCATGACACGGTGTAATATGGCACGTGTTGTTGTTCATCTGAGGTTGTATTTACCTAATTTTTAGACCTGCTAAGGAACAGATGATTGTTATTATGTCCTGATATGTAAAACCATAACAATAGCCCCAATGTCACATCAAATATGACAAGTTATATAGATAAATACCTACAGTATGTCTTGTCATAAGTAAGGATCATTTTAGTTAAATTCTTTGGCCAAAGTTTTTTAAGCTTGCAAACTACACCAAGGTATCCTCAATACCTTGTATACATAGCAGCTCTTATCATGCACCTGTAATAACCAGTCGAGTGAGACATTTCTCCCGCCATTAGAGAGGCGGTGAGAGTGTTTGCAGGTAAAAGGGTTTACCTTGGCATGGTTACAGGCTTAAAGTACTTTGGCCAAACTTTGAAAATGAAGGGATTTCGCAGGAAACAAAGTTTGGAGCCACAGCATTGTCCTTTGCCCTCACAGCTGAGTGGAAGTGGCTCAGTGCTTATACTTTATGGTAATTTATGGTATTAAAACATACATTATTATAGTTTGCTAATAAAATACTTGTGGATATCGTCTTGTGAGCTTTACCCTTTAACTGACTGTGACGGTTACATTGTTTAATGTTGTGTAGCATTTAATGAATTAAATTGAAGTAGCCATGTTTGCCTAGTTACTATAAAGCTAAATAATTGAGTACTCCAATATCAGGTGATAAAAAAATGTTTTTATTTGGACAACAAAAAACATCAATAAAGATATCTTTAGTCCAACTAAAAAGGTATCCCCTAATACGGAGTATCTAATACTCATTTATTTTGTACTGTAGCATTTTAGACATCTCTTTTTTTTATGTGTAAGCTTTGCATTTATAGTTACTGGATGGAGTTTGGAATTTATTTTTCTCCCCGCATGCCTTATCTGTCTTTAAAAGTTTCCACATTTGACCGGTCATTCCTGATTACTGACCCTCGGCAGACATGAGCCTGCTTGAACAATTTTTATTATTTAGCTATGACCTTTTTTTGCTATTAAACATCTAGAATGTGAAATGGTCCAGTGACTGGCAGCATGTGACTGAGTACAAGCAGAATGAATTATTTCCAAAAAAGTAGTGAAAGCGTGAACCTAAGGCATTCGTTCTTAGGCAAGAATACTAAAGTCTTGGAAAATCTGATTGGGAACTTTATATGGTGAAACTTCTAGCCTTAAAGCAACAGTTTCCCCCTCTCTCCTCCTTCCCTTCTCTTCCCCCCTCCACCTTCCCTCCTCCCCCTTCCCTTCTCCCCCCCCCCCCCCATTGTAAAAAACCCCTAATATTTGAAGCAAGTGGCCCCAGGGGCACAACTGCGTTAATTTCAGCTACAGGGACCGCTGGTTTCTGGGATACTTACCGGTATCAGTAAATTCCCCCCTCCGACCCCCCGACCCCCCGCCCCGCCCTGTCACCTGGGCCAGTAGAAAGCTACGACGGAGAATTTTTCCAACTCCTATTGTCCTGGGGGGTGGGGGGGGCAGGAACTTACTACTGATAGAGGGGACAGCTGCTTTAAATCTAAAATATTTAACCTTTCAGCCAAGATTCATGTATTTACGCAGCGGTGCGCCAACTGGGGGCGCGAGACTGAGTGCGGCGGAGCGTGTGGATTACAGAGGCCCCGCGCGCTTCCCAACGGCACTTAAATTAAGTGCTGGGGGAGCTGCAGGGCCTCTGTAAATCTAACTTACCTTGGCGAGGTAACTCTAACTTGCTATGGCAACGTGACGTCATGACTCCGGATCCGACACCGGAGTGGGGGTGAGGGGGGGCGCGGAGGTTAGAGTACTGCCGGCTGGGGGGCGCAGGGGAAAAAGTTTGCGCCCCCCAGTATTAACGACTACAGCTGCAAACCTTTACATTTCTCCAAAACCTGTGCACATACAGGACGCCTCCAACACCCGATGAGATGGGAAGGCTGCAGTAGGCAAGAGGTCGGAGTTTAATGCTGTAGCATTTCGTCTGTCATTTCATTTTGTATTTAGTTGCATAATTTTTCTCATTGATTAAGTTGAGGTTGAGTTTTATTGAAGTTCTTGTCATTTTGGGTGTAGCACTTTGTTTTGAAGGACTCGGTTAGGATTCCTGGCACATTGCGCCAAACACACACAACATTAAGGGACCTGAGGTGGAGATCATTTGCTATAGAACATTTCAGAAGTATTATTTTAATAATAAACATGAACATTTGGAGCACTAGAGGGACATGACATTTGGGGGGGTATATTTATTTTAATGTGTTGCAGATTTATGGTGTATAAGTAACATTTCTGACATTCCTATTTGCTAGCACATGAATGTCTTTCTGCGTGTTCTTTATAAAATGTACAGAGGTCGTCTGAGAGTTCCCTCGTTTTCCAACATATCGTTTTATCTTTTGCTGTTCTGTTTGTTTTGTCACAAAATGTAACTAAGATTAAATGTTTTCTCTACATATAGCGTTCATTTACCATTTTATCGTTACTGCGTGTGTAAACACTTACCTAAAATATAGTGGCTACCATTTTATGATGCGGGTTATGTATTGTTTTTCTTGTTCTCTATTACAGCGGTGTGCAAACTTGGGGGCGTGCCCCGCATTGTCTGCGGGGGCGCAGGGTTTACAGAGGCCCCACACGCTTCCCTAAGGTACTTAAATTAAGTGCCGGGGAAGAGGCGAAGGCCTCTGTAAACTGCACTTACCTTGGCTCTGGAGACTCCTCACCATGGCAACGCGGTGTCAAATGACGCCGCAAGGTCATGTGACGTCACGTTGCAACGTGACGTCATGATGCCGGAGCCGAAGTAAGAGGGGGGGGGGGGGCAGAGAGAGGGGAACAGTCGGCTGGGGGGCGCACGGAAAAAAGATTGCGCTCCCCTGCTCTATTAAATTAAAATTCAATGCAAAAACAAGGATTTTGTGGCAGAAACTGTCTAATTGCATCAAGAGCACCACTGGACCGTAGGAGATTATATATGAAAAATGTTCGAACATTAAGTTTTTGAAAGGAATCCACTATATTTCATCTTGGTGGTAAAAATGTGTTCAAACTTGTTCAAGCCATGTTCTGTTTTTTATTTATTTGTTTATAAAATGTTTTACCAGGCAGTAGTACATAGAGATTTACATCTCGTTTTCACGTTTGTCCTGGGCACAGAGTTATGATGACAGATACATGGTTACAAATACATAGTTACATTAAGTGAGCAGGGTATACATTATAGACAAGACATTGCATGCACAGTTAAAGATAATATATGTTATAGGCGTATGTAACAGTTACAGACCAGATAAAAATATGAGAACGCTTTAGTTTTGAAAAAATTTGGACCGGTGACCTATTTCAGAGTCTGAGGTAGGTTGTTCCAGTTGTGGGGTGCATGGTAAGACGAAGTGTGGTCGGATATGTATGTATGTATATGTACGCACACATATACACATATACACATATACACACATACACAAATATATATATATATATATATTTTTATATTATCTTATTATATATGTAGCCCCCTTTCCCTATGACAATGGTAACTACACGTGCTGACTCTACCCGTGGCTCACAGAAGGCCTAAGCCTCCGCCGCTGGGAGCCTGGGGTGAGCTCTTGCCCTTCTCAGTACAACGCCTCCACCTGGGAGGGATCCCAGCGTAGCGGTATAACCCCTCACAGGAACCAAATACAGTAAGAATACCCACACAGGTGTGTGTATGTGTGTATATATATATTTATATATATAACTGATTTACTAACACGCACATATCAACACAATACAATACAATGCACCCCAACACAATATCCACCCCAATGGATTTCCCCCAAAGTACTGAGACTGGCCTGGGGACCTAACCACCCTTGTGTCCACAGAACAAGGCCCACCCGAAGTGTGTGTGGAGTACCCCTGAGTAAGGTCGTTGGTGCACGTTGGTACCTCTCCTGGTCTCATGCTAGACGAGGGTATATTAGAGGTGCTGGATCCGTAGGGCCGCAACGTGCTCCTCTCTCTCCTTACGGTGGTATCCGCCTCTTGAGGGAGCTCCAGCAGGAGTGTCTCCCTTAATGTGTCTGAGGTAGCCTGGGTCTGGTCTCAGACTGCAGGCCGCAGGTCACCGCGTGGCCGTCTGGTCACCGATGTATTAACAACACTAAATACACATGTGAAGTGTCCCTATCTGGGGCCTTCCCTACAATACGGAACTCTGTGTGGGGAATCGGGGCCTAACTGGGACCTGCAGGGGAAGTCTGGCCTAGTCCTGGAGCCATGGCATCCGGACACTACATACTCTCTCAACTGCCTACGTCGGACTGGCGCGTGGCTCTCTTTCACGCCAAACTGCTCCCTGCGCGGATCCCTTGGCCCTATTGGCTGTACTGCCCCACGTGTGCAGTATACCCCTGAGCACTAAGGGACATGTAGTTCCCTGCGGCTCTTGCGGAGCCACCTAAGATGGCCGCTACAGTGCCTCATTCACTGCACATGCGCGACTATGACACTGCGCATGCGCATCACCTAAAATGGCAGCCTCCTGACACCCGGAACAGCCGCGGAGCTCCGGCGGCATCCGACCGCCCTACAGCCTCCCTCCCCGCACCAGAGGTAAGCGGGAGCTTGGCTACATATATAATAGCTAGAAAAAAATGAATGCCCCAAGTCATAAAATCTGTTGCTTACTAGTGTATTTTGTTAAAGGTCTTATTTTTGTCGATAGTAAAAGTGTATTAGGGTTTTTAATAACCCTACAAGGATAGAAATGGGTTACAAAAAACCTTCCAAATTATGCACCTTTCTATATAAATAAATTTTTTACTTTCTCTTTGCAGATGCGCAGTATAATATTGTATCAATGTGTTTGTATGTATAAGCTCACCACATCACAACATCTCCTGAAGCTCGCATACTGTATAAAACTGCGCAAGTAAATCCCTATCATTTACCGTCACCCAAAATAATCAGCCAACCAGCAAGCAGACACTTCACAGACTTCAATGTTCAATGCTTCAAATTGGCAATTGTTCAAAATGCATCCCCACCCAGCTATGCAAGTGTGCAGTTATCATTTGGAAGCGGCCTATTGCAGACTAGGGATGTGTGAACTTTTGCGTGCCTAAGCAAACTTCAGCCTTTTTAGTTTGGCTTTCATCCTAAAGTTTGCTTAACGCTAAAACGTCAGTGAGCATTGCATGTTTATTTTCATTTAATTTTGATCACGTTTGCGTTCTAAATTTGTTAACTAAAGTCACATGCAGGGCCGTCGATGGGGGGATAGTCGGGGCAAGTGTTTTATATGGGTTTTTTAAAATAAGTCACCCCCCCACCTCTCCCTCTCTCTCACCCCCCTCGTCTCATCCCTCTCCTCTTCCTCTCATCCCCTCAACAATGCCTACCTGGCTTCGGTGGAGGAAGAGGATGAGGATGGCGGTGGAAGAAGAGGACGGCAGCCCGCCAGAGAGGAGTAGGGCAGCAGAGGAGTTGAACAGCGGGAGCTAACTTGAAGCAGGGCAGCAGAGGAGGAGGATGGCCTGGAAGGAGCGCGCTGTAGCAGCGGCAGACATCGGAATTCAAGGAAGACTTCTGAGCCAGGTCGCTGGGGTGCGCTCCTCCCGGACATCCTGCTTCACGTTCGCACCCTCTGTCCAACTCCTCTGCCGCCCTACTCCTTTCTGGCGGTCTGCCGACCCCTTCTCTCGCCGCCGCCCCCCGTTTGCGCACCCCTGGAGTAGTATTCAAAGTATTTTTGCAAATAGAAATAAAAATATACAAAATCTGTTTCGCCTGGAGATGTTAAAGTTAAACCCATAGTCTCTGGGTAAAATTTCGAGTGGTGGTAACCCTTCCGGCAAAACGAAACTCTGCAGCTTCACACCCCTGCTACTCACCAACGTTTGGTATATGAAAAGAGGTACACTTTAGTTTCTGAGTTCTGGAAGAGGTTCTTGCTACTGCAAATCCCTGATCCCATGTCATCTTACGCTCGCCATCTCTGTGGCATACCAAGGTTCCTACCATAAAGTGCACCTTCAGCTTGCTTTGATGCCCAATAAACAGATAAATGCCCAACAATCCACACCAAACGTAGGGCCCTACCTGAAAAATAGGCAAATTAAGTAATTAAATGCAGATGAACATAACTTTTAAGTGCACTTAGATTTACAGTGAACCAATTACATGACCTGTATCACTCCAACCAAGTCAAGTCCGTGTTTGCCCCTAAACTGAACGAATGTGTGCCTAACTCTGCAGGAGAAGCACCTACAGATTACAAACTCCCTCATTTAGATCTGCTGCTGTCCCAGTTATTACAAGACTTGGGCACATATATAGAGAGGTCAATGACCTAATGATCTATTTTACGGCTTCTGTATCCAGGGCCGCAGACACATTTCCCGGGGTCCAGGACAAAATTACGTCTAAACCCGGTTGGCGGTATTGCGAGCCACCCCCCCCATTTCACACCTTACAAGCCCCCTATATTTCCCCCCAATTTCCCATGTTTTTCTCTCCCCTCCGTCTCACTCCCACTTCCTCATTCACCCCCCTCCAGCCTCGCATGTATTTATCTTTGCTGCGTCTTACTCTTACTCCTCTTTTCCTCACTCCCTCCCTCGCCCCCTCTCTCCTCTCACTCGCCCCCACCTTCCGTCAATTACCTCACTCAATCCCCCAGCACAAAATACATACCAAATACCCCCCATTCCATATTAAAAAGACCCCCAATACATATAAAAAGACCCCCCCAATACATATAACAATACCCCCCCAATACATATAAAACTACCCCCACTTCCCCAATACATATAAAAAGACCACCACTCACCCCCAATACATATTTAAAAAGTAGACTTGCATCCACGGGGTCCGGCGGCCGGCACTGCGAGTTAGGGCCGACCTCTGGTCTCGGCCGGGCCCCGACTCTCCATCAGATGCAGGCCTCTTCCTCACTCTGTGTCCCCTGCCGAGCTTCCAAAGTAAGTGCTCACCGGAAGCTGAGGCCCAGCTTACTTCCGGCGCGCTGACGTCAGAGAGGCGCGCCGCCAAAGGTTGGAAGCTCGGCTTGGGACACATAGTGAGGAATAGGCCTGCATCTGATGGAGAGCCGGGGCCTGGCTATGACCGGTAGCCGGGCCTGGTCAGAGGTCTGGGCCAATTTGCAGCGTGAGTCAAGGGGCTCCCCGCAGTCTCCGGGCGCGGGACACTTGTCCCTTCTGTCCCGCTTTGTCGGCGGCCCTGTCTGTATCTTTACATCCTGTCCTGTTATTTCCCTGGCACGCCCACCGGTTTCCCATGTGCATAGTACGGGGTATTAAGGCGTTACGGGATTTTACTAGTCTGGCAGTTTTTCTCCCTCTTGAAGTGCATATGGATACCCACAGGACACCGGGTTAGTCGTGGTCGCCTTTCCCCCACAGTGCTGCTTCGGTGCTGTAACAGGCGGCACATCTGCACTCCGTAGTGGTTCTAATTTTAATAAAACATTTTCCATCAGGAAACCCTCCTCTGTCCTGATAAATGCTATTGCGCGTTGTATAC
Organism: Ascaphus truei; assembly: GCF_040206685.1. Classification (NCBI taxonomy): domain Eukaryota; kingdom Metazoa; phylum Chordata; class Amphibia; order Anura; family Ascaphidae; genus Ascaphus; species Ascaphus truei. Next base: position 1,125,625 of record NC_134492.1, read on the forward strand.
ATCTGTGTGAGACCAGAGCAGCGTGATTGGTCTGAGCAGGCATTGCTTTGATCCTCCTTGTGTAAATCGTGTGTGTGTGTGTGTGTGTTGCACATATTGTTGCATATTGGGCATCTGCTCAGTGTAATTGCATTTTGTAGGCGTCCTCTCTGCAACATGCTTCCTGAGTGCGCATTGGGGCCTGCAGTGTGCTTCCTGAGTGCGCATTGGGGCCTGCAGTGTGCTTGCTGAGTGCGCATTGGGGCCTGCAGTGTGCTTGCTGAGTGCACATTGGGGCCTGCAGTGTGCTTGCTGAGTGCACATTCGGGCCTGCAGTGTGCTTCCTGAGTGCACATTGGGGCCTGCAGTGTGCTTCCTGAGTGCGCATTGGGGCCTGCAGTGTGCTTCCTGAGTGCACATTCGGGCCTGCAGTGTGCTTCCTGAGTGCGCATTGGGGCCTGCAGTGTGCTTCCTGAGTGCACATTCGGGCCTGCAGTGTGCTTCCTGAGTGCACATTGGGGCCTGCAGTGTGCTTCCTGAGTGCACATTGGGGCCTGCAGTGTGCTTCCTGAGTGCACATTGGGGCCTGCAGTGTGCTTCCTGAGTGCACATTGGGGCCTGCAGTGTGCTTCCTGAGTGCACATTGGGGCCTGCAGTGTGCTTCCTGAGTGCGCATTGGGGCCTGCAGTGTGCTTCCTGAGTGCGCATTGGGGCCTGCAGTGTGCTTCCTGAGTGCGCATTGGGGCCTGCAGTGTGCTTCCTGAGTGCGCATTGGGGCCTGCAGTGTGCTTCCTGAGTGCACATTGGGGCCTGCAGTGTGCTTCCTGAGTGCACATTGGGGCCTGCAGTGTGCTTCAGTGTGCTTCCTGAGTGCACATTGGGGCCTGCAGTGTGCTTCCTGAGTGCACATTGGGGCCTGCAGTGTGCTTCCTGAGTGCACATTGGGGCCTGCAGTGTGCTTCCTGAGTGCACATTGGGGCCTGCAGTGTGCTTCCTGAGTGCGCATTGGGGCCTGCAGTGTGCTTCCTGAGTGCGCATTGGGGCCTGCAGTGTGCTTCCTGAGTGCGCATTGGGGCCTGCAGTGTGCTTCCTGAGTGCGCATTGGGGCCTGCAGTGTGCTTCCTGAGTGCGCATTGGGGCCTGCAGTGTACTTCCTGAGTGCGCATTGGGACCTGCAGTGTGCTTCCTGAGTGCGCATTGGGGCCTGCAGTGTGCTTCCTCAGTGCGCATTGGGGCCGGCAGTGTGCTTGCTGAGTGCACATTGGGGCCTGCAGTGTACTTCCTGAGTACACATTGGGGCCTGCAGTGTGCTACCTGAGTGCACATTCGGGCCTGCAGTGTGCTTCCTGAGTGCGCATTGGGGCCTGCAGTGTGCTTCCTGAGTGCACATTGGGGCCTGCAGTGTGCTTCCTGAGTGCGCATTGGGGCCTGCAGTGTGCTTTCTGAGTGCACATTGGGGCCTGCAGTGTGCTTCCTGAGTGCGCATTGGGGCCTGCAGTGTGCTTGCTGAGTGCACATTGGGGCCTGCAGTGTGCTTGCTGAGTGCACATTGGGGCCTGCAGTGTGCTTCCTGAGTGCACATTGGGGCCTGCAGTGTGCTTCCTGAGTGCGCATTGGGGCCTGCAGTGTGCTTCCTGAGTGCACATTGGGGCCTGCAGTGTGCTTGCTGAGTGCGCATTGGGGCCTGCAGTGTGCTTCCTGAGTGCACATTGGGGCCGGCAGTGTGCTTGCTGAGTGCGCATTGGGGCCTGCAGTGTGCTTCCTGAGTGCGCATTGGGGCCTGCAGTGTGCTTCCTGAGTGCGCATTGGGGCCTGCAGTGTGCTTCCTGAGTGCGCATTGGGGCCTGCAGTGTGCTTCCTGAGTGCGCATTGGGGCCTGCAGTGTGCTTCCTGAGTGCGTATTGGGGCCTGCAGTGTGCTTCCTGAGTGCACATTGGGGCCTGCAGTGTGCTTCCTGAGTGCGCATTGGGGCCTGCAGTGTGCTTCCTGAGTGCGCATTGGGGCCTGCAGTGTGCTTCCTGAGTGCACATTGAGGCCTGCAGTGTGCTTCCTGAGTGCACATTGGGGCCTGCAGTGTGCTTCCTGAGTGCGCATTGGGGCCTGCAGTGCGCTTCCTGAGTGCACATTGGGGCCTGCAGTGTGCTTCCTGAGTGCACATTGGGGCCTGCAGTGTACTTCCTGAGTGCACATTGGGGCCGGCAGTGTGCTTGCTGAGTGCGCATTGGGGCCTGCAGTGTGCTTCCTGAGTGCACATTGGGGCCGGCAGTGTGCTTGCTGAGTGCGCATTGGGGCCTGCAGTGTGCTTCCTGAGTGCGCATTGGGGCCTGCAGTGTGCTTCCTGAGTGCACATTGGGGCCTGCAGTGTGCTTCCTGAGTGCACATTGGGGCCTGCAGTGTGCTTCCTGAGTGCGCATTGGGGCCGGCAGTGTGCTTGCTGAGTGCGCATTGGGGCCTGCAGTGTGCTTCCTGAGTGCACATTGGGGCCTGCAGTGTGCTTCCTGAGTGCGCATTGGGGCCTGCAGTGTGCTTCCTGAGTGCACATTGGGGCCTGCAGTGTGCTTCCTGAGTGCACATTGGGGCCTGCAGTGTACTTCCTGAGTGCACATTGGGGCCGGCAGTGTGCTTGCTGAGTGCGCATTGGGGCCTGCAGTGTGCTTCCTGAGTGCACATTGGGGCCGGCAGTGTGCTTGCTGAGTGCGCATTGGGGCCTGCAGTGTGCTTCCTGAGTGCGCATTGGGGCCTGCAGTGTGCTTCCTGAGTGCGTATTGGGGCCTGCAGTGTGCTTCCTGAGTGCACATTGGGGCCTGCAGTGTGCTTCCTGAGTGCGCATTGGGGCCTGCAGTGTGCTTCCTGAGTGCGCATTGGGGCCTGCAGTGTGCTTCCTGAGTGCACATTGAGGCCTGCAGTGTGCTTCCTGAGTGCACATTGGGGCCTGCAGTGTGCTTCCTGAGTGCGCATTGGGGCCTGCAGTGTGCTTCCTGAGTGCACATTGGGGCCTGCAGTGTGCTTCCTGAGTGCACATTGGGGCCTGCAGTGTGCTTCCTGAGTGCACATTGGGGCCTGCAGTGTGCTTCCTGAGTGCACATTGGGGCCGGCAGTGTGCTTGCTGAGTGCGCATTGGGGCCTGCAGTGTGCTTCCTGAGTGCACATTGGGGCCTGCAGTGTGCTTCCTGAGTGCGCATTGGGGCCTGCAGTGTGCTTCCTGAGTGCACATTGGGGCCTGCAGTGTGCTTCCTGAGTGCACATTGGGGCCTGCAGTGTACTTCCTGAGTGCACATTGGGGCCGGCAGTGTGCTTGCTGAGTGCGCATTGGGGCCTGCAGTGTGCTTCCTGAGTGCACATTGGGGCCGGCAGTGTGCTTGCTGAGTGCGCATTGGGGCCTGCAGTGTGCTTCCTGAGTGCGCATTGGGGCCTGCAGTGTGCTTCCTGAGTGCGTATTGGGGCCTGCAGTGTGCTTCCTGAGTGCACATTGGGGCCTGCAGTGTGCTTCCTGAGTGCGCATTGGGGCCTGCAGTGTGCTTCCTGAGTGCGCATTGGGGCCTGCAGTGTGCTTCCTGAGTGCACATTGAGGCCTGCAGTGTGCTTCCTGAGTGCACATTGGGGCCTGCAGTGTGCTTCCTGAGTGCACATTGGGGCCTGCAGTGTGCTTCCTGAGTGCACATTGGGGCCTGCAGTGTGCTTCCTGAGTGCACATTGGGGCCTGCAGTGTGCTTCCTGAGTGCACATTGGGGCCTGCAGTGTGCTTCCTGAGTGCGCATTGGGGCCTGCAGTGTGCTTCCTGAGTGCGCATTGGGGCCTGCAGTGTGCTTCCTGAGTGCGCATTGGGGCCTGCAGTGTGCTTGCTGAGTGCACATTGGGGCCTGCAGTGTGCTTCCTGAGTACACATTGGGGCCTGCAGTGTGCTTCCTGAGTGCACATTGGGGCCTGCAGTGTGCTTCCTGAGTGCACATTGGGGCCGGCAGTGTGCTTGCTGAGTGCGCATTGGGGCCTGCAGTGTGCTTCCTGAGTGCACATTGGGGCCTGCAGTGTGCTTCCTGAGTGCGCATTGGGGCCTGCAGTGTGCTTCCTGAGTGCGCATTGGGGCCTGCAGTGTGCTTCCTGAGTGCACATTGGGGCCTGCAGTGTACTTCCTGAGTGCGCATTGGGGCCGGCAGTGTGCTTGCTGAGTGCGCATTGGGGCCTGCAGTGTGCTTCCTGAGTGCACATTGGGGCCGGCAGTGTGCTTGCTGAGTGCGCATTGGGGCCTGCAGTGTGCTTCCTGAGTGCGCATTGGGGCCTGCAGTGTGCTTCCTGAGTGCGTATTGGGGCCTGCAGTGTGCTTCCTGAGTGCACATTGGGGCCTGCAGTGTGCTTCCTGAGTGCGCATTGGGGCCTGCAGTGTGCTTCCTGAGTGCGCATTGGGGCCTGCAGTGTGCTTCCTGAGTGCACATTGAGGCCTGCAGTGTGCTTCCTGAGTGCACATTGGGGCCTGCAGTGTGCTTCCTGAGTGCGCATTGGGGCCTGCAGTGTGCTTCCTGAGTGCACATTGGGGCCTGCAGTGTGCTTCCTGAGTGCACATTGGGGCCTGCAGTGTACTTCCTGAGTGCACATTGGGGCCGGCAGTGTGCTTGCTGAGTGCGCATTGGGGCCTGCAGTGTGCTTCCTGAGTGCACATTGGGGCCGGCAGTGTGCTTGCTGAGTGCGCATTGGGGCCTGCAGTGTGCTTCCTGAGTGCGCATTGGGGCCTGCAGTGTGCTTCCTGAGTGCGTATTGGGGCCTGCAGTGTGCTTCCTGAGTGCACATTGGGGCCTGCAGTGTACTTCCTGAGTGCACATTGGGGCCTGCAGTGTGCTTCCTGAGTGCACATTGGGGCCTGCAGTGTGCTTCCTGAGTGCACATTGGGGCCTGCAGTGTGCTTCCTGAGTGCGCATTGGGGCCTGCAGTGTGCTTCCTGAGTGCGCATTGGGGCCTGCAGTGTGCTTCCTGAGTGCACATTGGGGCCTGCAGTGTGCTTCCTGAGTGCACATTGGGGCCTGCAGTGTGCTTCCTGAGTGCACATTGGGGCCTGCAGTGTGCTTCCTGAGTGCGCATTGGGGCCTGCAGTGTGCTTCCTGAGTGCGCATTGGGACCTGCAGTGTGCTTCCTGAGTGCGCATTGGGGCCTGCAGTGTGCTTCCTGAGTGCACATTGGGGCCTGCAGTGTGCTTCCTGAGTGCACATTGGGGCCTGCAGTGTGCTTCCTGAGTGCACATTGGGGCCTGCAGTGTGCTTCCTGAGTGCACATTGGGGCCTGCAGTGTGCTTCCTGAGTGCACATTGGGGCCTGCAGTGTGCTTCCTGAGTGCGCATTGGGGCCTGCAGTGTGCTTCCTGAGTGCGCATTGGGGCCGGCAGTGTGCTTCCTGAGTGCGCATTGGGGCCTGCAGTGTGCTTCCTGAGTGCGCATTGGGGCCTGCAGTGTGCTTCCTGAGTGCGCATTGGGGCCTGCAGTGTGCTTCCTGAGTGCACATTGGGGCCTGCAGTGTGCTTGCTGAGTGCACATTGGGGCCTGCAGTGTGCTTGCTGAGTGCACATTGGGGCCTGCAGTGTGCTTCCTGAGTGCACATTGGGGCCTGCAGTGTGCTTCCTGAGTGCACATTGGGGCCTGCAGTGTGCTTCCTCAGTGCACATTGGGGCCTGCAGTGTGCTTCCTGAGTGCACATTGGGGCCTGCAGTGTGCTTCCTGAGTGCACATTGGGGCCGGCAGTGTGCTTCCTGAGTGCACATTGGGGCCTGCAGTGTGCTTCCTGAGTGCGAATTGGGGCCTGCAGTGTGCTTCCTGAGTGCACATTGGGGCCTGCAGTGTGCTTCCTGAGTGCACATTGGGGCCTGCAGTGTGCTTCCTGAGTGCACATTGGGGCCTGCAGTGTGCTTCCTGAGTGCGCATTGGGGCCTGCAGTGTGCTTCCTGAGTGCACATTGGGGCCTGCAGTGTGCTTCCTGAGTGCACATTGGGGCCTGCAGTGTGCTTCCTGAGTGCACATTGGGGCCTGCAGTGTGCTTCCTGAGTGCGCATTGGGGCCTGCAGTGTGCTTCCTGAGTGCGCATTGGGGCCGGCAGTGTGCTTCCTGAGTGCGCATTGGGGCCTGCAGTGTGCTTCCTGAGTGCGCATTGGGGCCTGCAGTGTGCTTCCTGAGTGCACATTGGGGCCTGCAGTGTGCTTCCTGAGTGCACATTGGGGCCGGCAATGTGCTTCCTGAGTGCACATTGGGGCCGGCAATGTGCTTCCTGAGTGCACATTGGGGCCTGCAGTGTGCTTCCTGAGTGCACATTGGGGCCTGCAGTGTGCTTCCTGAGTGCACATTGGGGCCTGCAGTGTGCTTCCTGAGTGCACATTGGGGCCTGCAGTGTGCTTCCTGAGTGCACATTGGGGCCGGCAGTGTGCTTCCTGAGTGCACATTGGGGCCGGCAGTGTGCTTCCTGAGTGCACATTGGGGCCTGCAGTGTGCTTGCTGAGTGCACATTGGGGCCTGCAGTGTGCTTCCTGAGTGCACATTGGGGCCGGCAGTGTGCTTCCTGAGTGCGCATTGGGGCCTGCAGTGTGCTTCCTGAGTGCACATTGGGGCCTGCAGTGTGCTTCCTGAGTGCACATTGGGGCCTGCAGTGTGCTTCCTGAGTGCACATTGGGGCCTGCAGTGTGCTTCCTGAGTGCGCATTGGGGCCTGCAGTGTGCTTCCTGAGTGCATATTGGGGCCTGCAGTGTGCTTCCAGAGTCCCCTTTCCTCCCCTTAACCTTATTGGTTCTAGGGACCGGGTGGTATAAAGGTAAATAAAACACCCCAATTCAGAAGAAATTAAACTGGCCAACTTTGTGGGATTGCACCTTTTAAAAGCATTAACAATGAACCAAAAGAAAATCATAGTATAAGCAAAGTGGATTTATTAAAAGCAATAAGTTCTTTAGCTTGGTATTAAATTATTTCTCTACTACAAAACAAACAATAACTGTTAGGCCAAACTAAGGCATTTGTGCTGCTAAGTGTGTGAAACTGAATGGTCTGCAAACTGATAGCTAAATGGTTTTCTTCCTAATATAGCCTGGGTCCACCGTCTGCCCCCTACCTCTGGCTGCAGCTGCGTCTGGCAGCGGAAGCTGGGGGGGGGGGGGGGTAAGTGTGGGGAGATTGCGGCAGGTGATTCGGTCCCCGGAGGCTATTGGCGGTTCCCCTTGCAGGGCGCCGCCATCTTGGCTGCGATCGTGCATGTGCGAGATGCTGCGCATGCGCAGTGTAGGCGCGCGAGGCGGCCATAGCAGGCATAGATTCTGCGAGGACTACAGCCCCCAGAAGGCTATGGGGCTGCTTCATCACATGGGCCAGCCTAGCCAATAGGACTGCCAGGATTCCCTGCTTCCACAATAGATACATTGCGCGCGCTAGGAGCACGCCAGTCGGAGCTGGGACAAGGAAGGGGTAGAGTGTGTGGGTGCAGGGCGACTGTGACCCCTGCACTAGGCCAGAGACCCCCTTGGGCCCCAGCTAGGCCCTGACTCCCCTCAGTTTGTGGTCACTGCAGGGACAGGCCTGGTAGTTAGGGATGCTGCCCCTGTAGCACCAATGTGAGGGACACAGCCAGGACACAGATGTGAACTGGCGATCCGGTGGTCTGGGACCAGATCACCGCACTGAGAAAGAGAGACTATAAGGTGGGACACTCCTGCTGGACACCACCAAACGCGGACGCATCGCTGACTACGATGGCGTGGGACCGGGCGACCCCTAAACTACAGACGGCGCTACCGGGTGCTGGAGTACCCTGCAGGTATCAATAAGTGCACCAACTTTACATACAGTAGTTGTGGGCAGCGCTGTCTCACACATTTGGGTGGGTTGCTGCTTGTGGACACCATGGTGGTTGGGTACCCAGGGGTCTTCAATACTTTAGGGTATAATCCATCAGGTGTGAACATTGAGTTGGAGGACACTGTGGGTATGGCCGTGCGAGGCCTAGTAGGTGGGGACGGTATATTGTTGTTATTCTTAGGCATACAGTAAACTGTTATTTTATTCACTGTGTGTTTTATTGCATGGGGTCCTGTAACAGGGTTATCCAACCTAGTAGGATCCCGTGCAGGTGGAGGCGCTGTCACCAGAAGGATCAGACACACTTCAGGCTCCCAGCAGGGGAGGCTCGGCCCTACTGTGAGCCACAGGTAACGCACCACACACACCGTAGATGCCATATCTCCCAGGGGGTGGGGGAAAGTGCGCTACACTCATTTATATTCAGACGGTTTAGAATTTTGTCTAATCCATCAGCCTATACTCTAGTGCTTTTTAAACCTATATGTGGACGTTGTGTGCACTGATGAGTTTAATCAGACTTCATTATTCAGTGACACATTTTGTCCTAGGCACCCTCTCTATTCAAGTATCTGTCAAGTATCCTTCAACATAAGTGACACACACACACACACACACACACACACACACACACACACACACACACACACACACACACACACACTTACACACATTTGCACTTACTCATGCTCACATCCTTGCTTTATCTCTTTTTTTTTTTTTTCCTACTCTTAGTAATTGACATGTGTAATGAGAGTAAAAGGGAGGAACATGCTGTTTGTTTTGCAACGTCGATGAGGTTCATCATCGTCCTTGTGTTGTCAACGACTTGCCTGCCCGGAACAATGCCAGCCTGGTCCATATGGATTAGTCTAGGGAAGATCATACATATTCAATCTGGTGGCCAGAATTTTAGCATAGACTTTTTAAATCAGTATTTAAAAGGGATATGGATCTGTGACTGGTGCACAACAGGGGGTCCCTTCCCTCTTTCGTGCTTGTAGAATATCCCTGGTTTGGGGAAGGTCTATGAGCATTTCGTTACATGTGGGAGCAGTATTTGGGAGATTTCTTTGTAATAAACGTGAGAATCTATCTGTGACAGGGCTCATCTCCATTCAGGAAGCGAACCCGCAGGGCTGAGGTAGGGATGCAAAATAACCTACCAGAGCCCTGGGACAGAGTCCTGTTGGAGTATCCGAAGTCGGTAAGCAGGCCTCTGCTGACAGCAGGGGTCCAAAGTCCAGTAAACAGGCAGAGGTCAGGGCAGGCAGAAAGCTGCATGGTCGGAGTCACGGTCCAGGGTCAGCAACCTGGGAATCCAAACAGACAAAAGGGAAAGGCGTGACAGCGAAGTCAACAGGAACTGCAAACGTAAGAACCTTGCTCAGCGACTCCCATTTGGAACTGCAGCCTTATATAGCAGGCTGGCAGTAACCAAAATGGCCAAACCGAGGAGAAAGGGCAGGAAACCTGTAAAACTCGAACCTCAGCAAAACCCGACACGGATCGAGCACAATCCTTACACTATCCGGATCAGGAGCCTTCCCATTTTTCCAGTACTTAATTGCAGCCTGAAGTTCAAGTGGCTCAATAGTTTTTTTGAGAGTTGTTATAACGTTTGGTTCTAGTGTGAGGAGTTGCCAATTGGCTAAAAAAAATGAATTTTTTGTATTCTCTTCCTGGGCTAGGTAGATTGTAAAGGGATGCATAATATTCTCTGAATGAGATACAAATAGTTTTAGAGTTATTGGGAAGCAGGCTGTATTTTGTGTACATACCCCGCTTTAAGGACACTCCCTGTAAGTACACTCGCAAGTAAGGACATGCGCCTGTCAGCACGTCCTGAACAGCAATACCGGCTCCCTACCTGTACTGAAGCTGTGCGCAAGTGGGGAGACTATAGAGCCTGTTACACATGTGTTATTTACATCAGTTATGCACGTATATGATGATTACAGTACAGTACATGCATCAATATGGGAAAAAGTTAGTGCTTCACTTAAAGTACATTTTCGCTTTACATACATGCTCCGGTCCCATTGCGTACGTTAATGCGGGCATGCCTGTAGTTACATAGTTACATACATGCTCTGGACCCCTTGCATACGTTAATGCGGGGCATGCTTGTGTTACATAGTTACATACATGCTCTGGACCCCTTGCATACGTTAATGCGGGTATGCCTGTGTTATATAGTTACATACATGCTCTGGACCCCTTGCATACGTTAATGCGGGGTATGCCTGTGTTACATAGTTACATACATGCTCTGGACCCCTTGCGTACGTTAATGCGGGTATGCCTGTGTTACATAGTTACATAAATGCTCCGGTCCCATTGCGTACGTTAATGCGGGTATGCCTGTGTTACATAGTTACATACATGCTCCGGTCCCATTGCGTACGTTAATGCGGGGTATGCCTGTGTTACATAGTTACATACATGCTCTGGACCCCTTGCGTACGTTAATGCGGGTATGCCTGTGTTACATAGTTACATACATGCTCCGGTCCCATTGCGTACGTTAATGCGGGGTATGCCTGTGTTACATAGTTACATACATGCTCTGGACCCCTTGCGTACGTTAATGCGGGGTATGCCTGTGTTACATAGTTACATACATGCTCTGGACCCCTTGCGTACGTTAATGTGGGGCATGCCTGTGTTACATAGTTACATACATGCTCTGGACCCCTTGCGTACGTTAATGCGGGTATGCCTGTGTTACATAGTTACATACATGCTCCGGTCCCATTGCGTACGTTAATGCGGGTATGCCTGTGTTACATAGTTACATACATGCTCCGGTCCCATTGCGTACGTTAATGCGGGGTATGCCTGTGTTACATAGTTACATACATGCTCTGGACCCCTTGCGTACGTTAATGCGGGTATGCCTGTGTTACATAGTTACATACATGCTCCGGTACCATTGCGTACGTTAATGCGGGGTATGCCTGTGTTACATAGTTACATACATGCTCTGGACCCCTTGCGTACGTTAATGCGGGGTATGCCTGTGTTACATAGTTACATACATGCTCCGGTCCCATTGCGTACGTTAATGCGGGGTATGCCTGTGTTACATAGTTACATACATGCTCTGGACCCCTTGCATACGTTAATGCGGGTATGCCTGTGTTACATAGTTACATACATGCTCCGGTCCCATTGCGTACGTTAATGCGGGGTATGCCTGTGTTACATAGTTACATACATGCTCTGGACCCCTTGCGTACGTTAATGCGGGGTATGCCTGTGTTACATAGTTACATACATGCTCTGGACCCCTTGCGTACGTTAATGCGGGGTATGCCTGTGTTACATAGTTACATACATGCTCTGGACCCCTTGCATACGTTAATGCAGGGTATGCCTGTGTTACATAGTTACATACATGCTCTGGTCCCATTGCGTACGTTAATGTGGGGTGTGCCTGTGTTACATAGTTACATACATGCTCTGGACCCCTTGCGTACGTTAATGCGGTTTATGCCTGTGTTACATAGTTACATACATGCTCTGGACCCCTTGCGTACGTTAATGCGGGGTATGCCTGTGTTACATAGTTACATACATGCTCTGGACCCCTTGCGTACGTTAATGCGGGGTATGCCTGTGTTACATAGTTACATACATGCTCTGGACCCCTTGCGTACGTTAATGCGGGGCATGCCTGTGTTACATAGTTACATACATGCTCTGGACCCCTTGCGTACGTTAATGCGGGGTATGCCTGTGTTACATAGTTACATACATGCTCTGGACCCCTTGCGTACGTTAATGCGGGGCATGCCTGTGTTACATAGTTACATACATGCTCTGGACCCCTTGCGTACATTAATGCGGGTATGCCTGTGTTACATAGTTACATACATGCTCTGGACCCCTTGCGTACGTTAATGCGGGGTATGCCTGTGTTACATAGTTACATACATGCTCTGGACCCCTTGCGTACGTTAATGCGGGAATGCCTGTGTTACATAGTTACATACATGCTCTGGACCCCTTGCGTACGTTAATGCGGGTATGCCTGTGTTACATAGTTACATACATGCTCTGGACCCCTTGCGTACGTTAATGCGGGTATGCCTGTGTTACATAGTTACATACATGCTCCGGACCCCTTGCGTACGTTAATGCGGGTATGCCTGTGTTACATAGTTACATACATGCTCCGGTCCCATTGCGTACGTTAATGCGGGGTATGCCTGTGTTACATAGTTACATACATGCTCTGGACCCCTTGCGTACGTTAATGCGGGTATGCCTGTGTTACATAGTTACATACATGCTCTGGACCCCTTGCATACGTTAATGCGGGGTATGCCTGTGTTACATAGTTACATACATGTTCCGGACCCATTGCGTACGTTAATGCGGGGTATGCCTGTGTTACATAGTTACATACATGCTCCGGTCCCATTGCGTACGTTAATGCGGGGTATGCCTGTGTTACATAGTTACATACATGCTCCGGTCCCATTGCGTACGTTAATGCGGGGTATGCCTGTGTTACATACATGCTCTGGACCCCTTGCGTACGTTAATGCGGGTATGCCTGTGTTACATAGTTACATACATGCTCTGGACCCCTTGCATACGTTAATGCGGGGTATGCCTGTGTTACATAGTTACATACATGCTCCGGTCCCATTGCGTACGTTAATGCGGGTATGCCTGTGTTACATAGTTACATACATGCTCCGGTCCCATTGCGTACGTTAATGCGGATATGCCTGTGTTACATAGTTACATACATGCTCCGGACCCCTTGCGTATGTTAATGCGGGGTATGCCTGTGTTACATAGTTACATACATGCTCCGGTCCCATTGCGTACATTAATGCGGGTATGCCTGTGTTACATAGTTACATACATGCTCTGGACCCCTTGCGTACGTTAATGCGGGTATGCCTGTGTTACATAGTTACATACATGCTCTGGACCCCTTGCGTACGTTAATGCGGGGTATGCCTGTGTTACATACATGCGCCGGTCCCATTGCGTACGTTAATGCGGGGTATGCCTGTGTTACATAGTTACATACATGCTCTGGACCCCTTGCGTACGTTAATGCGGGGTATGCCTGTGTTACATACATGCGCCGGTCCCATTGCGTACGTTAATGCGGGGTATGCCTGTGTTACATAGTTACATACATGCTCCGGACCCCTTGCGTACGTTAATGCGGGTATGCCTGTGTTACATAGTTACATACATGCTCCGGTCCCATTGCGTACGTTAATGCGGGCATGCCTGTGTTACATAGTTACATACATGCTCCGGTCCCATTGCGTACGTTAATGCGGGTATGCCTGTGTTACATAGTTACATACATGCTCCGGTCCCCTTGCGTACGTTAATGCGGGGTATGCCTGTGTTGCATACATGCTCTGGACCCCTTGCGTACGTCAATGCGGGTATGCCTGTGTTACATAGTTACATACATGCTCTGGACCCCTTGCATACGTTAATACGGGTATGCCTGTGTTACATAGTTACATACATGCTCTGGACCCCTTGCGTACGTTAATGCGGGCATGCCTGTGTTACATAGTTACATACATGCTCCGGTCCCATTGCGTACGTTAATGCGGGTATGCCTGTGTTACATAGTTACATACATGCTCTGGACCCCTTGCGTACGTTAATGCGGGGTATGCCTGTATTACATAGTTACATACATGCTCTGGACCCCTTGCATACGTTAATGCGGGTATGCCTGTGTTACATAGTTACATACATGCTCCGGTCCCATTGCGTACGTTAATGCGGGTATGCCTGTGTTACATAGTTACATACATGCTCCGGACCCCTTGCGTACGTTAATGCGGGGTATGCCTGTGTTACATAGTTACATACATGCTCTGGACCCCTTGCGTACGTTAATGCGGGTATGCCTGTGTTACATAGTTACATACATGCTCCGGTCCCATTGCGTACGTTAATGCGGGGTATGCCTGTGTTACATAGTTACATACATGCTCTGGACCCCTTGCGTACGTTAATGCGGGTATGCCTGTGTTACATAGTTACATACATGCTCCGGTCCCATTGCGTACGTTAATGCGGGCATGCCTGTGTTACATAGTTACATACATGCTCCGGTCCCATTGCGTACGTTAATGCGGGTATGCCTGTGTTACATAGTTACATACATGCTCTGGACCCCTTGCGTACGTTAATGCGGGGTATGCCTGTGTTACATAGTTACATACATGCTCTGGACCCCTTGCGTACGTTAATGCGGGGTATGCCTGTGTTACATAGTTACATACATGCTCTGGACCCCTTGCGTATGTTAATGCGGGGTATGCCTGTGTTACATAGTTACATACATGCTCTGGACCCCTTGCGTACGTTAATGCGGGGTATGCCTGTGTTACATAGTTACATACATGCTCTGGACCCCTTGCGTACGTTAATGCGGGGTATGCCTGTGTTACATAGTTACATACATGCTCTGGACCCATTGCGTACGTTAATGCGGGGTATGCCTGTGTTACATAGTTACATACATGCTCTGGACCCCTTGCGTACGTTAATGCGGGGTATGCCTGTGTTACATAGTTACATACATGCTCTGGACCCATTGCGTACGTTAATGCGGGGTATGCCTGTGTTACATAGTTACATACATGCTCTGGACCCATTGCGTACGTTAATGCGGGGTATGCCTGTGTTACATAGTTACATACATGCTCTGGACCCCTTGCGTACGTTAATGCGGGGTATGCCTGACGCTAATGCGGGGTATGCCTGACGCTAATGCGGGGTATGCCTGACGCTAATGCGGGGTATGCCTGACGCTAATGCGGGGTATGCCTGACGCTAATGCGGGGTATGCCTGACGCTAATGCGGGGTATGCCTGACGCTAATGCGGGGTATGCCTGACGCTAATGCGGGGTATGCCTGACACTAATGCGGGGTATGCCTGACGCTAATGCGGGGTATGCCTGTATATGCTGGGGATTTTGGCCCTCGTTTGTTTTTGTTTTTTAATTTGCTGGCAAGCATTCTGTCTGCCCTGCTGCTTTGTTTTCGTACAAATTCTGTTGGGTGCATTGCATGGCCCTGTCTATGTTTGTCACTGTCATGAAAATATTATGACGTATTAAGCCTTTTAATCAATCTGGTGCTTCATGGGTTAATGTAGCTGCAGTTTGATTTAAAAATACTAATATTGGGTTTATGACCGGTCAAGACTTTTCCTGGATCTGTGCTGATCTTCAAAAAGGGCTTAATTGGGGCTTAATTTAAGTCGTAAAACCATCAACCTAGCAGCTGATTTACAGCGGCAGCGTTGGGCTTATGTGCTTTTCAATGAGAAAATAATTGTACATAGCAGGGGTGGAAAACGTTTTCGTCTGCACCCCCTGCGTGCTCCCCCGTCTCTCGCGCTCCCCCCATACCTTTTCTCCGGCAACGTGATGTCATGTGACAAATGACACAGCATTGCCATGGTGATGCGTCACCAGAAGTAAAAGGTAAGAGACTCGCGCTCACACAGTGTTATTTTATATAATGTTTGAACAATATTCAGTATGTTTGTTTGTATTTAGTATGTTGTTTCATATATTGGGTACTAGCTGATATACCCGGCGTTGCCCGGGATGTAATGTTCCCACCTCCCTCTCTCTTCCCCCTCCCCCCTATCTTCCCCCTCCTGTTCACATGAATCCCCCCCCATTTACAGGTCCGCCCCCCCCCTTTACAGCTTCATGCAGTGTGTGTGCGGCAGTCAGTCAGTGAGTGAGTGTGTGGGCGCGTCGGTCAGTGTGTGTGTGTGTCAGTCAGTGTGTGTGTGTGTGTGTGTCAGTCAGTGTGTGTGTGTGTGTGTGGCAGTCAGTCTGGTGTTGCCCCCCCCTCTCTTGACTGACCCCCCCCCCCCGCAGAGGTGGGGGGAGGGGAGCTGTGTTTGTCCTGACACTTCCCCCGTCAACCCCCTCCAGCCCCCAAACACCCACCCCCCCCCCACCACCACTGCTGCGCTCCCGGCGGTAATACGGGGTCCGCGGTGTGGAGTAGAAGAGCCGAGTGGGCGGGCGGAAGGCGTCACGTGAGTGTGAGAGGCGGCGGCCGGCGGGAGGCAGGGTCCGGGAGGCGGAGAGGGGAGGAGAGAGGTGAGGCGGCGGTGCCGAGGAGCTGGCGCCGATGCCTGTTCGCGGTGCCTGCTCTGTGACCAGGGAGGGGGATGGGGGGGAGAGAGTTACCGTGGTTAGCCGTGTGACGGGGGGAGGGAGAGTGAAGAGCGGGGGAGAGAGAGTGAGGGTGAGATCCGCGGCAGGGAGTGCGAGGAGGAGCGTGGTTAGCATTGTGAAAGGAGTATCAAAGTTGTGGTCATGCCAAGTGAGCTTCTAACTCCAAGTGAGGCCAAGAGGTGCACGCGGTGTGAGGGGGTACGCCCTGCTGGATGTTCAGGCCAATGAGCTGTGGCCGTCTGTGGACCAATCACAGGGGGTACAAATACACATCCAAACATTTTTTCAGTATATATATAGATAGATAGATAAGAAAATAATGATTTAGATATTTAACTTTGTTATGCAGTCAGTTTTTTAAGCTGTTTGTTTTGAGGTCACCGCTGCACCAGTTTTGCACACTATTCTTATGAGGATGGTGGTGGTCATTGATGTAGCTTGCAATCAGGTATTTTTTACAATGTTGAGGTATATAGGGTTAACTTTATCAGTGTGATCTTAGATACACCCACGAAACTTGATGATGTCATTTTAATGGGCAGGAATTAGTCACGTCATCGTCACCTGTATCATGTAAAGCAGTTCATTTTAGTCACAGATATAAGGAGCATTGTATGTACACCACTTTATCTTGACAAAGGTCAGTGTATTTGACCGAAACGTCGATCTGTGTGGATTCAAATGTCTTTTTTGTATGAAGACCTCTGGAGCGCCGGCTTCTTCTTGTTTTAGGAGGATGTCCTGTATTATACGTCTCCCCTGCGGGGGATGATCGCTCTGCACCTGAGGCAGTTACATATATCCAGTGAGTGCAGTTAATTTATTTCTTCAGATATATTAATTACATATTTTGCATATTTCTTGGGTGGTGGAAGTGGATAGATATGATTGCAATTGAGTAAGGGGTTAATATTAACTCATTTAAGGCACCTTGCGCAGGAGAAAGGCGGGTTGGCTAGGAGTCGCCGTGTGTGTTAACCCTGGTTGTATATCTAAGCCACGTGCTGACTTGTGGGCTGTTCGTGACAGAGGGTATACGGGGACAAATTGAGGGGAGATTTTACTCATTTGAGGGACCTTTGTGAAGGTGAAAAGTGGGTCAGCTAGTTAGCTGTGTATTAACCCTTGTCCTGTATGCAGGTCACATGCTCACAGGTGTGCCGTACGTGACAGTCACCAACAGAAGGTTCAATTCGCCTCTCACCGAGATTATTTGCCTGTAATTTTTCCATGAGGGATATAGTTTGTGTATAGACTCTAATTTGGCTAGTTTGTGTGTTAGTATATTAATTTCTTTATTTTTTTCTCTCTTTTTCCAAGAAGCTAATGCAATCAGCCTGCCCCTGATCACTGATATGTGTGCCTCCCAAAGGGTGAAAGACGACACCTCCTGAGGTGTTATTTAACTTAAAATATTGAGTGAGCTCTTCCGCTACTAATTGGAGGATTTATGGTTTTATTAATGGACTAGTTTAGTTTAAAGACCACGACCTTGGTTATAATTGAAGAGCGATGTGACCAAGCAGGAGGAGCCATGCTGGCTAAAGAGATATTGCCATTAATTTGTTGGTCAACAAAAATATAATCAATACGTGAGTAACAACTATAGTATGATAAGGATGGAAGTAACAAGAGAAATCTTTCAAGTTGGGGTTAATTAATCTCCTGGAGCCTAGAAGCACCTGTTTGTTTAAAAATAAAGAATTAAGACCCTTAGTGGAGGGGGCTATACTTTGCGATGAATGGGGGACAAGGGAATTTATCTAAATTTGGGTCAATTATTGCATTTAAGTCCCTGGCTAGGATTAGGAGACCCTGTTGTACATACTCTTCCAGATTCGATAACTCTTTGAAGAAGGACTCTTTGTTTTCGTTAGGGGTGTAGATATTTGCCATTGTAAGATAGGTGGAGCCTAAAGAGCCTGTGATAAGTAAGGTTCCGCCTGAGGAGTCTGTTTTGATTTTTCCACAAGAATTAACGTTTTGAAGTGGATAACGTGTGTTCAGCCTGTTTTTCTGTGTGAGGGATGATGAGTGATATATCAGAGGATAATCTTTGCTAAATAACAAGGTCTGGTCTCCTTTTTTTTTTCAAATGAGTTTCCTTCAGCAAAACTATATCACCCACTAATCTTTTAGCTTCAGATGGCTATTTGTCTCTTTCGAAGGGAGTTCAGGCCCTTGGTATTTTGAGAGATTGTTAATTGGCATGATAACATTTCAGTGACATATAGTATAATAAACAACATAGTGTAATACATGTGTCATCAAACTTTATGGACATTTTAATGCTGGGACACTTACACCAGTCAGTACTCGGAGAAGACAAATGCGTGGGAGGTTTTGGGGTGGGATAATAATAATAATTTTTCATATAGCATCTTTCTCCGAATGCGGCTGAAAGCGCTTCAGAATGACAGTATAGCACGCAGCACATACAATGGTTACTGACACTGTTCCTGCCCTGTAGAGCTTACAGTCTCTTTTTTGGGCATTGTCCACATCTTCTGGGATCCCTCTAGTTCTCACATTATTTTTGCCTTGAACAATTCTCCGTATCCTCTAATTTGTAAAAAAATTATTTTGACCTGAGTTTAGGTCATGTAATTCTTGGGACTAAGGCTGCGTCCATAGAAGGACAGGCCGTGCTGAGGCGTGCGGACGCTCCGCGCTGAGCCCCTGCATCCTCAATGAGGATGCCTTGAGAGGGGGCTCACGCGAGCGTCCGCAGGCGTGCTCAGGCTTTAGAGTTTTCAGCCGAGCGCCAAGCTGTTTTTCAGCGCGCTGTCGGCTGAAAACCTCCAATCACTGCACAGCAGCGTCAACGTCACGGCGCCGTGACGTCGGTGCCGTGACATTGACGTCAGTGCGTTGCGGGCGATTGGCCCAGCGACGTCACTGCCCCGCCTCCAATCACCTCCCCCCGGCTCCCTTCGCGCACGCTGGCTCGCCTGCAAGTCCGTGCAATCGCGCTGACTGAAGCAGGCGAGCCTCAGAGTTAGCGCGCCTCCGCTCTCCCCACACCTCTATGGCCCGGGCCTAAGACTCTTTGGGTGAGGGTGGAGGTGTGTACTTTTCCTTCCAAGTCCCCCATGCGGTCGCTTATAGAGGCGATCTCATCTTTGTGGCTACGATGCATGTTTTATAAAGAACTTTTAATGTTCTTAACAAACACTGGCATATGTTTGCGAGTTAGTGGGGTACAGTATTTACTTCCTCCTCGGAGCCTGAATCTATGTCCGAGGCACCGCATGGGGTAGATACTTCTTGACCCTTAGTCCCAATGGGCATTTTCGGAAAAAGAGGGAAGCCTCCTGCGAGGCAGTAGTATTTTTTTCTGCTTGGTTGGCATGGGTGCTGATGGTCGGCGAGTTTAAAAAAAAAAAGGAATTAGGGCGCAATCGTCCAGGTGAGGTATATTTTAAGTTGATTTAAAGCCCCCTCATTCACGAGACATCTTGCTCAAACGCACATCTTGGCGGGTCCCATGTATGAGCAATTTTCTTTGTTTTTGCGATTATTCACTTTGCTCTATGCCCCTAATGTGTTGTCTTTTTATTTCGGTTAGAACCCCTTTAAGCTCCTCAGCTGCCCCAGCAGTACTCTCCAAGGCAGCCTGTTGGAAAGTGAGGGGTGCAGATTTGGGTCCCCTCTGCTTGTGATGAGGGGTATGTTTTATCAAGCAGCCAGGATATTATGTAGGCCCAACCGTGTTCCTCTAGTTCCACAAGGGCCGAGTCAGGCCTTATGTTGAGTCCTGTGGCTGGCTATGGCCTCTGGGTAGGGGTTTCTGATCAGTGGTTGCTTGCCAGGGTAGTTCCCCTTGATTGAGCCTGTGGGGAAGGGGGAGGGTGCACCCTTTGTAGGGGGGGAAGGAAATGGTGATTTCCCCTCTTTGTTGCTTGTGATGAAGCCGCTTGGGTGTTCCACAAACCCGGGCTGTCTGATTTTTGTATTTAAAGGTGAAGCCTGTGTTTTTATCAAGGTGAATAACAAGGTGAGTAATGTGAATTATAGGCCTTGGGCCCAGATCTCTCTAGCTGCGCGTCCTCTCTGCTCAGCAGTTGTCTGTGCATCTCGGTTGTCATGTATTTGTTAGGGTTTACAGACTTTACGGGGCAAATGGGAAATGTATTCATCATTGTTTGTAGTAAGACAACTGTTCCCCCTCCCCCCCCCGATCCAGCCGCGATGCAACCCCTGTAGTATCAACTAATTTCCTTTTGAATTACCCTCCTGTTGGTCCAGTTATATAACACCTATAAAGTCTTTAACATTGGCATATAAAGTTCTTGGTTGGAACCTTGTCTTGAAGATAAGGGACTCCACTGGAAGTTTGACTGTGTACAACTAATAAACTCGGGTCTGGGTTACCAACTTCCAGACACGGGAAGCATGGACACTTGTGATTACTGATGACATCTTTTGTGACACTGCATTTAGCTGGGTCTGACACATTGTTCCTGCGTTCACCACTGACCTAGCTCTTTCTTGAGTAATGAGCAGGTCACCTGCTTACCTTTTGGCTGCCGTCTCCTCCCTGTACATCTCCAGTACACAGACTCTCTAAATCCAGACAATTTGGGTATGTTGCTGTCTTGACTGGGTAAATTTGGGACATACCTATTTGAGATTGTACAGCTAAATTCAGTTGGCAGTCTTGGGTCTCGTGCATCAGAGACTTATTTCCTTTGTCTTTTGGATGTAGTAAAATAACACAAATAGAAAGAACTGTGTGGCTTTCAAATGGGTATTTTTCATAAATCCTGAATTCTTTGTTTTTAAAATGTTGCTGCATTTGGAAACATCTAATCATTTAACAGCACTCGTACAGATTTCCCCTTATCACGCCTCTGTTCCTGCGGGGAGTATCTTATGTGGAACCTACAGTACTTTTTTCGCTGGGTAAAAGAAAACAATTGCTGGAGAAAAATGTCTCCTTTAGGAAATCTTGTAATAAAAGAGTTGATGGACTGACGTCAAAGAACGTTTCACATAACACACTCGGTAATATAAATGTGCCTTCTATCCTTCGTATGGTACAAACTTTTGAAAATGAAGGCAATCTATTCCATATGATATTCGTGTTGATTACATTGTTCTTACGGGTAAGTTTAGTCATGCAGCAATGATACGTTTACGTTCATTGAGCTACCATATGTTTATACAGGGAAAAAACAAACTGAAACGCACTGCAAGTAATTTCATGTGGCCACAACTCTGTATTTTGGCACCAAAAATGAAATAACACAGTGAATCAGCCAGGAGAGAGATCCAGTTTCGCTCCACAATCTCTTGATGAGGCTCCCTCTGTAAGGCATTCATTTTCTGGTATTTTTATAACTCTGATTTATTCTTGTATGCATTTATAGCTGGGGTACAAAAGGAAAAAATGAGGGGGAAGGAGGGGCTTCAGGGTGGGGGAAGGTGTATACATACAAGACTGACCATATTTTTAAACCTAAACATTAAAGAGATCGAGTGGAGAAATCCAAATGACATCTCGGGACATGGTATCACGCGGTGTCTCGTTGCCATGGCAACATGATGTCATGCCATCGCGTTACCATGGCAACGAGACGCTAATGGGAATGCACTTGTGTCAGCTGCCGCCCCCTCCGTCTACTTTGGATCCCAGTTTCAAATGACACATAAGACGTTCCAACGTGACGTCACACGACGTCTCGTTGCCATGGCAACACAACGTCATGCCATTGCATTACCATGGCAACACGACACTGTGCGCCTTCACGTTGATGACGTCCGCGGCGTCATTTGATGCTGGGATTCCAAAGGAGATGTAGAGCGGCAGGAAGAAGGTGGCGACACGGGTCAATGGGGGGCGGGTTCCCAAATCCACGCTGAACACCTTTTCTTTGAGTAATATCTTTTTCACTCCACTTTCTCTTTGAATTGAGTTCTCACACCAGCTATATCTATGACAAACTGTTACAGTTGTGTGAAAAAGAAAGTACACCCACTTTGAATTCTATGGTTTTACATATCCGGACATAATAACAATCATCTGTTCCTTAGCAGGTCTAAAAATTCGGTAACTACAACCTCAGATGAACAATAACCCATGACATATTACACCGTGTCATGATTTATTTATCAAAAATAAAGCCAAAATGGAGAAGCCTTGTTTGAAAAACTAAGTATACCTTATGATTCAATAGCTTGTAGAACCACCTTTAGCAGCAATAACTTGAAGTAATCGTTTTCTGTATGACTATCAGTCTCTCACATCGTTGTGGAGGAATTTTTGCCCACTCTTCTTTACAACTTTGCTTCAGTTCATTGAGGTTTGTGGGCATTTGTTTATGTACAGCTCTCTTAAGGTCCCGCCACAGCATTTCAATCGGGTTGAGGTCTGGACTTTGACTGGGCCATTGCAACAGCTTGATTCTTTTCTTTTTCTGCCATTCTGTTGTAGATTTGCTGATGTGCTTGGGATCATTGTCCTGTTGCATGACCCAATTTCGGCCAAGCTTTAGCTGTCGGACAGATGGCCTCACATTTGACTCTAGAATACTTTGGTATACAGAGGAGTTCATGGTCGACTCAATGACTGCAAGGTTCCCAGGCCCTGTGGCTGCAAAAGAAGCCCAAATCATCACCCCTCCACCACCGTGCTTGACTGTTGGTATGAGGTGTTTGTTCTGATATACTGTGTTTGGTTTTCGCCAAACGTGGCGCTGTGCATTATGGCCAAACATCACTTTGGTTTCATCTGTCCAAAGGTCATTGTTCCAGAAGTCTTGTGGTTTGTTCAGATGCAACTTTGCAAACCTAAGCCGTGCTGCCATGTTCTTTTTAGAGAGAAGAGGCTTTCTCCTGGCAACCCTTCCAAACAAACCATACTTGTTCAGTCTTTTTCTAATTGTACTGTCATGAACTTTAACATTTAACATGCTAACTGAGGCCTGTAGAGTCTGAGATGTAACTATTGTTTTTTTTGCAATTTCTCTGAGCATTGCACGGTCTGACCTTGGGGTGAATTTGCTGGGACGTCCACTCCTGGGAACATTGGCAATTGTCTTTAATGTTTTCCACTTTTGAATAATCTTTCTTACTGTAGAATGATGGACTTTAAATTGTTTGGAAATGGCCTTATGACCCTTCCCAGATTGATGGGCAGCAACAATTTCTTCTCTAAGGTCATTGCTGATGTCTTTCCTCCTTGGCATTGTGTTAACACACACCTGAATGCTCCAGACCAGCAAACTGCTAAAACTTCGGCTTTTATAGAGGTGATCACACTTGCTGATGATCAATTAATCAAGGGCTTTGATTAGCAGCACTTGTCTGCTACTTAGCATCTTAATTCCTATGGAAGCAGTAAGGGTGTACTTAGTTTTTCACACATAGCTTCTCAATTTTGGCTTTATTTTTGCTAAATAAATCATGACACAATGTAATATGTCACGTGTTGTTGTTCATCTGAGGTTGTATTTACCTCCTTTTAAGACCTGCTAAGGAACAGATGATTGTTATTATGTCCTGATATGTAAAACCATAGAATTCAAAGAGGGTGCACTTTCTTTTTTACACAACTGTATGTTGGTCCATTAAAAATACTCACTGCCCACATAATACTATACATTATTAAAATATTATCACTCACCTATGTTTAAAAATGTGCATTGCTAGCATAGGTTTCCTACTTGCTAGGCAAGAATGACATTAAAAAAGACAATGTTGCCAACTAACATGAGACTTTCTTTGGAAATGTAATACATCTGTAGATGTAATGACTTTGTAGCATTTGTGATTGAGTTCTAATTATATTATTTCTAGAGAGAGTTGTAAAGAACAGGCCCCTGTGTGCTTAGGCCATTTTAGAGTGAAATTGCTGCAAGTTGCATCATTTTTCTGTTGCTCGCCATTGAGTCAATGTATCAAGGACTTTGTTCCAGTTTTTGTGCCAAATGCCCAGCGTATTTTTTGGGAGATTCAAAAGGAGAAGTTTCAGATTGTGCACACATTGAGAACACATTGTGCGCCTCTGTGCGTGACTTTCTCCTTTACACCTGGGTCAAATAATCCTGAGGTAACATTAACTTGTTTAAAAATCTGCACCATATGTGAAAACTGGAGCAACCAGTGGTGCATTTAAAACTATTTTGAAGCAAAATTGTCGCTGTGCGTCAAAACACATTTTTTTCAGTTGTGTTGATATACAGACAGAATACTGCATATTCTTTGCTTACGTTGTTTAATATCATAGCACGGGTAACGCAGGGCCGGCCTAAGGGCAAGGCGGCTCCCTTGTGCCAGGTGTCTTCGGGGGTCCCTGGGCACTGGGATCCAACTTTCGCCAAAGGAGGGAGTGAGGGCCCCTGGACCAATCCCGAGGCAAGAGAGGTGTGTGTGTCTCTGTAGGGAGGCGGGGTGGTCGGTTTACCTTCTCTGTAGTAGCCCACCTCCTGCAGTGTCGCATTGTCATGGCAACCCGTCATCGCATGCCGATGCATTGCCATGGGAACATGACGCCACATGCTGTCGTGATGGCATGAGGCCGCTATGCTGCAGGATGAGGGTCGCATTTTAGGGAATCACCTGGGCTGGCAAGTTAGAACCTTTACCTAATTCTTCTGGGGGGTCCAGCTGCCAGCGTGCTGCCTTGGGTCAGCCGGGGTGGACAGCAATTTTAAAAACTTGGGAGCCAGATAGACTTTTTAGGAGCCAAATTTTTTTTTTCCTCCCCACATATATTCCGTCAGTGACTCTGTGTCGGTGTGTATCTTTGACACACACTGATCCCGCTCGCCCTCACTGATCCCCCTCACTGATCCCCCCTCGCCCTCACTGATCCCCCTCGCCCTCACTGATCCCCCCTCGCCCTCACTGATCCCCCTCGCCCTCACTGATCCCGCTCGCCCTCACTGATCGCACTCACACTTGCCCTCACTGATCCCCCTCACTGATCACCCTCGCCCTCACTGATCCCGCTCGCCCTCACTGATCCCGCTCGCCCTCACTGATCGCACTCACTGATCACCCTCGCCCTCACTGATCCCCCTCACTGGTCCCCTCCCCCCTCGCCCTCACTGATCCCCCTCACTGGTCCCCTCCCCCTTGCCCTCACTGATCACCCCTTGCCCTCACTGATCCCCCTCGCCGATCCTCCCTCACCCTCACTGATCCCCCCTCGCCCTCACTGATCGCACTCACCCTTGCCCTCACTGATCCCCCTCACTGGTCCCCTCCCCCCTCGCCCTCACTGATCCCCCCTCGCCCTCACTGATCCCCCTCGCCCTCACTGATCCCCCTCGCCCTCACTGATCCCCCTCACTGGTCTCCTTCCCCCTCGCCCTCACTGATCCCCCTCGCCCTCACTGATCCCCCTCGCCCTCACTGATCCCCCTCGCCCTCACTGATCCCCCTCGCCCTCACTGATCCCCCTCACTGGTCCCCTTCCCCCTCGTCCTCACTTGCCCTCTCCTAGTAAAGCAGGAGGATCGGGCATGATGGGGCATCGCCTAGTTTGCGTTCTTGTCATTTGCTGCAGATTTACAGGAAGATACTAATTTATTTCAACACGGGACCCATCAGATGTAACAGAGATGTGAATGACTTTGTCAGGCAATTCTTTAAGTTGTGACACTACTTGCACTGGGGAATGTAAAAGAATAGTCCCTAAGCAAAAAATCTGGCATTTTGCTTTTTCATTTCTGATGCTCAAGGTGACAAATGATAAGAAAACCCAAACGGTTCTAATGATGCTCCTTTCCTTACCAGGCGACTCCTCACACGGGGATTGTACTTCTTAGGCGGGCTCTCCTTTTGTGGCTCAAATTAATTTGATGGTCTCTTAAAAATAACTGTATAATTCAGTAAAATGTAAAGAACACCTGGCCTTGCTCAGAGTATACATAATGAGCGGTTTCTTCTTTCTTGCTGGTAGGTCCCATACCTGAAGCTCAATGTGTGCTATCACCCGTCACTGAATCTCACCCTGTCCAAGCCTTGCTGGAGAGTTTCACAATTTTATCTGGCTGTGCAAGCAAAGGAACCGCTACTCACCCCCAAGAGGTGCACATTATAAATCTGAAATGTGTACAGGAAGACCCCTGTCAGCATGAGAAGGAGGTATGTACTATATGATTTAGCATATAATATGCTCAGCATTGTTTCGTAAAATTAGCATATTGCCCCTAGTTCTATTGTTTCATGGGTGTAATGTGACTGTCATTGATCCCATTACTACGGGAGGGACCTGCAATGCATTGATAAACAGGTCTCTGTCCAGGGTCAATCCAGCTAAAAGGATTGTGTTCCTTAACAGTACAAAGTGCGGTGCAAATGATCAGTTATGCTCCAGGCTTCATGCCATGGTTGTTATAAACAACATTTTAAGTTCACATTCTTCAACCCCTGCGATGCATCTTTAAGTTGTATCTTTTCGAGGTTGCATTTTTTGTACTCGTCTTGCTGACGGCAGCATTTTTTAAGTGGAGAATAATTGCTCATATAATCAGGGATTACCAAGGGGGACAGAAAAGACTTTTATTAGGACTGCCACAAAAACAAAATACTACATTAATGTTCAACTTAGTTTTGAAAATAGGCGATTAGGTGGTACCAGAAAAGGACTCGTTTTAAGAGGCCATAAGAAAGATTTGTGTTCATACACTAGAAAAAATATATATTTTTTATCTCTTCATAAATATTTTTGTTTATTTATTTGCAAGTTTGTTTATGGTACTAGCATGAAAGTTATACTTATATTTTAGTATTTATGTGGTTTTGAGACCTCAAACGTCTCCTCTGATATGAAAGTTACAGAGTGAATAGTTGAAAAGAATGATTATCTATTTTGTCTTCACTTTTCTTTTTCGCCCTGAGCATTGTTACTGTTGCAATCAGGAGCAGGTAAATAAATGCCCCATTAGCCTATATGAGACGTCTTTCCTAGCTCCAGTATTTATCTGTTGGTGCACAAAATAGTGAAGGGGAATACAAAGATCCAGCAGAGGGTGCTGCTCTTTATAATTTATCAGAGATTAAAAACTATAATTGCGAAGCTCTTGGTCCACTCAATACACTTTCACCTTAAACCTTCAAGTGACAGGGGGCTGCAGGTGAATAACATGTTCGCTCAGTCACTGATGATGTAACGGAAGGGGAGTAGGTTCTGGAGTGTGCAACGTGAGCTCCCCTAAAAAAAGGGCCTTTATGGCATAGCTACTACGTCATGGGGCCCTTTGAATGCCAGACCCCATGGCATAGTAGTTGTATCCATAGGGCACTGTGGCGGTGAAGGGGTACCCAGGCCAATAATAAAGGTATTATGCCCAGCTGGGAGCCCCTGAGCCATATTGGGGAATTGTAGATTGCCAGCTCTGCAACCCAGTAGTGGCAGTAACACTGATTTTAATAAAAATGTCTGTGTGTCTTCCTCCAGGTATAAGGTGGCGAGAATAATGTCATTTCTAAACGTAATATATAACCATAGTAGTGTTTCCCTGAAAAACCACATAAGGGAAAAATAGTTTTAAAACCCAGCAGCTCGCAGCATAGCAAGCGGCGTGTAGCTAACTTCTGCTAGGAAGCTCCTAGCGCACTGAGATTTGCTGTGAGTGCTGATTGGGTCAAATTATGGAAAAGTTTATAGTGCAATTTTTATAAAGTTATATAAAAAATTGGTGAATGAAAGTCCCCCTATTTTAATTGTTACAACCGTATATGCATAAAAGGGTTTTCATTCAGACGGCCAGAACAGAGGAAACACTGAATTTGTAATCACTGTACTTTAGAAATGCATAGCAGGAAATTCCTGCGAGGTAAGCGACGCATATTTATCCCGGACTTCTAAGACACCTCCGTTGGCTCAGAGCCAAGATGTCTGAAAAAGTCCGGAGTAAAAAAGCTTTGGCCGACTAAGGTGTTAAGTGGGGAGGGGTAATGCAAGTATCCCCATCATAGTAAATGTCCGGGCAAATGGGCCAGATGTCCGGCCAGCTCAGACAATGTCGCCAGGTAAGGGGGACGGGTCTGGTATGCTAAGCAGCTAAGGTGTGAGGTTCGCGCATGCCCTTAGCAAACTATGAAGCCCTCTGCCAGGTTTTGCAAAGTATGGGCAACTCTGGGATAGGTGGGAATATTTGTTCTCACGGAGAGATTGGCTGCAGAGGTTAAAGATAGGGGTTCTTACTGCATAACAATCCCTGCAGCCGGTCTGGAGGCAGGTTCATCATGCAGTGAAGGTTCCATCTAAGCTTGACTTTTTAAACTTCTTACCATCGTAACCCAAGTCAAGAGTTCGTAAGAACTAAGGATTCCAGAACCAATTCTACGGCGGTAGAACGAAGGAAGCAGCTCCGACGGAGAAACAGCGGTTGCGGGAGGTGCCACTGTCCAAAGACTGTTTTCGGCTCTGTTTGCGCACAAACCCCGCTCCTGCAAAAATTGCGCCTATAGACTTTATTTCTAAAGATTTTGTTTGGGAATAGAAGATTTCGTTTTACCCCGTCCCAGGAAGTGTATTTCAAGTGTTTTTTGTTAACCAATGTGTGTATGTTCATTTCTGTAAATAAATCACAATTTATTTTACCGCTTTGCTCAATCAAAGGATCCGGGTATTAAGGTGTTAAAAGTGCTGGTCTCCCGTGACAGGCACCCAAAGAGTTAAAGCAGTTATCCCTTTGGAAATTACGTTGGTTTCGTTCCTCCTGGCTCCAGGTAAAATGGACTTTGTAGTTAAAGGAAATTAGATAAAAAGGTAAGCCTTGATGCTGGGGCCACTGTAATTAAAAGGGTGGGGGATATTAAGTATTTTAATCAGTTTGGTAGTTCAGGGGTTAATGTTGGTTAGAAATTATGTTAAAAATACAGTAATTGTTTAATGACAGAGTATGTACAGTTTAGAAAGCTGTGGACGATAGCCAGGTCCTGAGTTCTCTGCCTCAACGAAATCCTTACATTCTTGATATATCCCCTGTGCATCCCAGGGAGAGGTGACAAACAGGTCACCACTTTATCTGAGGGTTATATTTAATATAGAATATCATGGGATTAGATCTATTCTGAAGAATAACGTTTAGATATTTGTAATCTTTACAAGGAGACAAATGCAATAAGGTCAAACACTTGATGTTTCGGAGGTGGCAAGGGGCAGATATGCATTTGTAGCTCAAATTTAGGGGTAAGCCAGTCAAAATGATTATTGTTACATTCAGCAAACTCATCTGAATCTATTGATATGACTCACGTCTGTCTAAGTATTATAGAAATTAAGTTATAAGTGTTTCTATATTCAGTCAGACTTTTAAACGTCGCAAAAGATGATTTTTTTTTTTTAATTGTACAACTGTAAACTCTGTGGCTGATGAAAGGGGTGGGGGGCTTATGTCGTTCTCAATAAAGAGGAGTTAGAATATAAAGCCCTTCTTTTTAATTATGAGTTACAATTCAGCAGAGGTTTGTTTTGGGGTCAGAACACGTGAACTTTCTTCTGCTCCAGTGACCTCTCTGGGAAAGGACCTACGACATGGTAACGTACTGTTTTATGTTTATCCTTTTATTTAAAGAAACTTCATTTATTGTACAGTAACTGTATGTTCTTGTAATCATCTTTTTCTGTAATCTAAGCACTGTGTATATAAGCCAAACTTTAATATCTGATGCTTTGGGCTCTGATTTAACTGGTTGCACACTTTATAAAGTATTTATATTTTTGGATACATTTTTGTTACAACAGATTTTAGTGATAAGTGCATAGTTTTTTCATTAATAAACAGGGACTGTGGACTTTGCAAATTTCATATTTGATATTTCTTGAGTGGTGACAGTGGATATATATGATCGCTATCGAGTACAGGGTAACTATGACCTAATTTGAAGGATCTTGCGCAGGAAAAAGGTGAGTTGGCTAGTTTCGCCGTGTGTATTAACCTTAGTTGCATATCTGTCTCGTGCTCACAAGTGTGTTGTTCGTGTTAGATGGAATATAAGGGTGGAATAAAGGGAGATAGTGATCATTTGAGGGACCTTTGCGGAAGGTGAAAAGTGGGCCAGCTAAAGAGCTGTGTATTAACCCTTGTCCCGTGCTCACAGGTGTGACGTACGTGACAGCCACCAGTAGAAAGCTGTGACGTTTATGTCTAGGTGACGTTGCTGCTTTCTATCAGTCACCAGAGCAAGCTCTAACCCCATTCCCAGTTCATGTCTATCTGGCAAAGTCCTTCATCTCTGAGGGACCAGACGTCGTGGTCTCACAGGACAGCTCCGGAAGAAAAATAAATGACACTTGTAAACAAAATTTGTGAGCAGTGCAGAGAGAACTTCCTTTTTGTAATTCTCTATTTCCTTTACTACTTACCAAAATAAGATGATTTTTGGTTATGAAATTTGCATTAGAAAAAATATTGCATGAAAATAGTTTCTCTTGCAAGTGCCATTAGATGGTGTGTACCAGTTGGGAGGGACAGCACTTTTTCTCAGGCTTTTGATATCCCTTGCGTTGGAGGGAACACGCATTATGCACGAGCCGAACACCTTTTTTTGTTGTTGGACAGCTTTCTAATAATAAAATCTCTGATTTGACATTGCTCACCCATTCCTGTTTGGCAGTTTAGTTTCTCGCATTACCAAGAATAGACTTTTTTTGTAAGCCACTCGTGTCCAGATTCAACTTTTTCATTTGTCGGGGTGTTGTTTTTCTTTTCTGCAGTAGCATTCATTTAGTGTCGTAACCTCCAACCTCATCCCTTCCCTTGTAATAGAATACCTTCAAAAAGATTGTTAAAATGTACCGGAAGCCAGAGTAAGGTTAGCTGGCTATATCAACGAAAAGAGGATTATAAACCACATAAGGAAACCAAAACTTTACTTTTGGGATAATAAGTTTGAAACAAACCGGAGCAAATGTTCTCTTTCTGATCATTGCAAAGTGTTTGACCTTTTGACTGGGAAAGAAATCAATCCAACTCATGTTGAAAACAGATAAGTGGTTTCCTGATGTCTGCTGGCACACAAAGCCTGGGCATGCATGTGGTTACAATAAAATACCTCCATCTGTTTGTGGCCTGACACTAGATTGCGCTTGCTCTTCAGTTGCAGGACGTTACAGCTGTTTGTAGGGTGCAAACAGAAATCAAATCCAGTTTTGTTGAAGAGGGAACAAGTCTATTGCCTAAACTAGCGGTTCCCAATCTGTATTACTGTGCACCCAGTGCTAGAAAATATTTGTTCCGCAAACCCCAAATTAATGTTATTGCTACTGATCCAGCTATTGCTAACACAACTGTGACAGATTCCAGGCTACTTAAAAAGTGGGGAGGAGTGAGCTTACACTCAGGGAGGAGGGTGTTCACTAACACACAATCCCTGCAAGCTCTGACCCAACACCCACCACTCCATATCATAGTAGTTAATGACCCCTCCTCGCTGGGTTTCATCTCACTGCTCCCCACTTTTTAAGTAGCAGGATTTTCATGCACCTGTGGAAGACTGGTCTATTGGGACATTCCTCCCTCCATTCCGGCGGTAAATAAAAATAGGGAACAGGGAGAAAAAGAAATCCCTAATGATGCACTCACTAATCATATTAGTCATAATATCACTAATCACTAATCATATTAGTCATAATATCACTAATCACTAATCATATTAGTCATAATATCACTAATCACTAATCATATTAGTCATAATATCACTAATCACTAATCATATTAGTCATAATATCACTAATCACTAATCATATTAGTCATAATATCACTAATCACTAATCATATTAGTCATAATATCACTAATCACTAATCATATTAGTCATAATATCACTAATCACTAATCATATTAGTCATAATATCACTAATCACTAATCATATTAGTGAGTGCATCATTAGGGATTTCTTTTTCTCCCGATCCATGTCCCAGATAGCACCACTTCTAGTGTCGCCTCCCTCAATCATCAGCTGAGCAGGGTTCACCCACCCTCTCTCCCCTATTCCCCCCATCTCGATAAATAAGAATACTCACAGGTAGTGTTAGGACCTGCACAGTGGTCATGCTGTGACGTGGCTACAGGCTTATAACACTTTGGCCAAATAGTTTAATTAAATGACCCTTTCTTAGGCTAAGGCCCCGCTGCCTCGGACCACGCGCCCGCACTGCAGACAGGCGGCGCGTGGACAGGCACTTGAGGCTTTCTGCGGTCCAAAAGGAGCATTTTTGCAAGCGGGGGTGGGGGGGCAAATGGGTCGGGGGGGGGGCGCGGCCATGACGGGGGCAGGGCCAAAGCAAAAACAAAGCAGGGCTCACAGCACTGCAGCAGCCCCACACACGAGCACCCAACATGGCGCTCTCAAGGCAAGTAAAATTAAAGAAGATTGCAATTTTACTGCTTATGGACAGTGTGTACATCAAATCCATGTTATTGGATGAGCGGGAAACCAACGTGCACGAAATAAATCGCCATCGTGCATCACATGGCGAATTTTCAACCTTGTACCCAGTACTGCGTAAGTACAAAAGATTTTTTTTGAATACATGAGAATGACAATAACTACATTTGATTATATTTTGGAAAAGATAAATTACAAAATCACCCCTATCCAGACGAATTTTTGTCGCACAATTCGCGGAGAAGAAAGGCTCATGCTCATTCTCATTTCGGATGGGGAAAACTACAGTGGCAAGAATTATCTACGAGACAAGCAATGCTATATACTGTACTTTCAGGGATGTTCATATGCCTTTTCCAAGCGTTGAAAGCTTGAGTATGGTGGCAAGCGAATTTTACAGCAAATGGAATTTTCCAAATTGCATTGGCTGTATTGATGGAAAACATATCCGTATGAAGCAACCCCAAAATTCAGGCACCGTGTATTTCAATTATAAACATTACCATTCCATTGTTTTGCAAGGTGTTGCAGACGCAAATTGTAAATTTATTGCCATTGACATTGGAGAATTTGGAAAGCAAAGCGATGGTGAGGTCTTTAAAGCCTCATCACTTTATCGGTTTATAGAAGAAAAGAAATTACCGTTGCCTTTGGAGAAAAGTTTACCGTTGAGACGAAATACCCCAAAGTTACCCCATGTACTTTTAGTAGATGAGGCCTATCCGTTGCTACAATACCTCATGAAGCCATACAGTCGGCAAGGACTAACAAAAGAAAGAGACATTTTAAATTATAGACTTTCCAGAGCGAGACGCTGTGTGTAGTGCGTCTTTGGGATTATGACAGCGAAATGGAGATTGCTTTTAAAATCTATAGAAACATCAGTGCCAAATGCAAAGCGTATTGTGCAATGTGTTACTGTATTACATAATATTGTAATTGATTTGGAAGGTCCTTGTGACGTATCATCAGTGGATGTGGCGCATGTCCCCAGTACACAGCTGGTGAGAAGTCGGGCAAATAGTTCAACTGGGAACATTTCAAAAACCATTTGTGACTCATTCAGGGATTATTTTAATGGTGACGGAGCTATCCCATGGCAAAATATTGTGTAGTGCATTGCACTTGGCAAAAAGAGGGGGAGGGGGAACACAAAATGAATGAGTCCCCTAAAGAATTCACTAACTGCACACCTACATAATGTAAAATCTAACTTTTAATAAATTTACTTAAAACATATATTACCAAACGTAGTGTACTATGAGTTTAAAAAAAAAATGAATTAAATGGACAATATCGTGCATCCCTGTCAATAAATGTATGATTATACAAACCCAGATGCAATATTCCTTGGGTTTGACAGGACAGTGGATGCTGTAAGTCAGGGTATTAACCCCTCTGGAGTTAGTATGCAGACTGTAGGTAACCGTATCCTACTCAGTGAGCCTTTAACTGGTCAAAGATCCAGCAATAATTGTCCCTGAAGAAGCTCCTTTGCGGGAGGGAAACGCGCGTTGGACGCGCAGTTGTGTCAGTCTCCTACTTGGAGCTGGTTTTAATGTAGTGCTCTTAAGTCTCCTGGCTCTATTTATGCAGACGGCATTAGCTGGATAAATATAACAACAGGCAGTGAGCCTGCCTCCCTGCTACATACAATACATGATATATGCACAATTAGAGCCTCCCTGCTGGGTAACTCTATGTCAATGGTACTGTGAGTCCTAGCTTAACTATACTGAGGGTTATTCTCGATTGATTGTGCCTGTGTCAGCGTCACCTTTCAAGCATATGCAGTCAATACAACTATAGGTGTTTGCTGCTATATATATCATTGCAGGATTGCTGGATCTTTGACCAGTTAAAGGCTCACTGAGTAGGATACGGTTACCTACAGTCTGCATACTAACTCCAGAGGGGTTAATACCCTGACTTACAGCATCCACTGTCCTGTCAAACCCAAGGAATATTGCATCTGGGTTTGTACAATCATACATTT
This sequence comes from Ascaphus truei, assembly GCF_040206685.1. Classification (NCBI taxonomy): domain Eukaryota; kingdom Metazoa; phylum Chordata; class Amphibia; order Anura; family Ascaphidae; genus Ascaphus; species Ascaphus truei. The sequence goes on from NC_134492.1 coordinate 1,159,973, forward strand.
ATTGACAGGGATGCACGATATTGTCCATTTAATTCATTTTTTTTAAAAACTCATAGTACACCACGTTTGGTAATATATGTTTTAAGTAAATTTATTAAAAGTTAGATTTTACATTATGTAGGTGTGCAGTTAGTGAATTCTTTAGGGGACTCATTCATTTTGTGTTCCCCCTCCCCCTCTTTTTGCCTGATTCACTTATCAGTTCACAGTTTGCACCCACATTTACAATTACCATTATTATTATATACTTTATCACTTTACTCAATTAGTGTGGCCCTGTGATCACTCCCTAATCCTCCCTTTGTTTTCTAAGTGCCTTGCACTTAACTTAAAAATTATGTTGGCATCCTGTATTTTTTTTACGCTCATAAGTATGTACCCCTATCCTGAAAAGTTCAATAAAACATATTTGATTTTAAATATTGTGTTCTTTATAAATCACCTTTATGTCCCATGCCCTCTCATACGCCCGCTATCCTGCCCTCTCATACGCCCGCTATCCTGTCCTCCTATTGCCCTCTATCCTTCACGCTATTACCTTTAGCATTAAACATCATAATAAACGACAAAATGTTGAGAATCAAAAATAAACTTTATTAACCTTAGGGAGGAGTTGGTGGTGGTTTAACATTTGTGGTATAAAAACATACATACATAAAAAATGTAAGTTGCGTGCACTATAAACTGCAAACATACTTAATTGTCTTGCATCTCATTCACCACAACCATGTTAATTTGATTTTGCACTGATAATTTCTTGATCGGATCAAAAGTCTTGATCAGTGGTAGTAGACTTCTAAAAAAAAAAAATAAGTCTTCACATTCTTCAACAGGTGGTGGTTCATTAAATGCATTGGATAACATGGAAATTTTATTTTCTTCTAGAGCTATTAATTTTTTTTATAATCGGTATTCGGCTTCCTTTTCTTGGATGGAGGTTCTGATGGGGATGGAGGTTCTGATGGGGATGGAGGTTCTGATGGGGATGGAGGTTCTGATGGGGATGGAGGTTCTGATGGGGATGGAGGTTCTGATGGGGATGGAGGTTCTGATGGGGATGGCGGTTCTGATGGGGATGGAGGTTCTGATGGGGATGGAGGTTCTGATGGGGATGGCGGGATCTCGCAGTTTAATTTCATATTTACTTACTTTCACAGGACATTATTTCTCCAATCTCGCTCCACAATTTCCTGGCCAGGTAAGGGTCATGGTAGTCCTTGATCTTCTGATTCCAAGGAGGATCACGCTTATATACCTCCGAAATCAGCTGTTCTATGCTAGAGCTATCCATGTTCCTAAGTAAATAAATATAAATAACTATAGTGAACAGATATAATAAATAAATATAATAAATTATAATAAATAGCTATTATAAATAACTATACTAAACAGATATAACAAATAAATAACTATAATAAATAGAATATATAACTATAATAGATAATAAATTAAATAAATAAAGCTAGCAGCAAACTGCAAGCAACCTACAAGCTGAATGGTTTGAAAGCAATGTAATCTGCTGTTTTCAAACACAAGTTTTTCCCTCTTCCGGGTTTGAAAATAATGTGCTCCCATTGGCTAGCACTAGCTGGCTTGCCATTGGTTGATGAGAGCCAGTCTATGATTGGCCCCTTCGCGTACCATGTGACGCGTCGCCGCACGGGAACACAATCCTCGTGTATCCCCTGCTGGCTGACGCGTCACAGCACGTAGTCAGTTGGCAGTGAGGAGGGACTGGGACCGGATCGTGAGGCTACAAGGTAATGGTGAGTAGCGCGCAGCGGGACTTGGCCCTTATGAGAAGACAAACAGTTAAAAGTATTTAACTATGATTTTTGTCATATTGGATGTAGCATTGGGGCTTTTTGTCATTAGTTGTATACATTTGGTCATGCCCAGTAGCAGTCCTTTTGGTGTGTGTGTGTGTGTGTGTGTGTGTGTGGTTATGTTACGGAGGAAACCTGGACAGATGCATCTTGGATAATATGAGCGTGTTGGTAACTATTAATGCAATGCGTGTTTTTATTGTATTGTATGTCTTTATTTATATAGCGCCATTAATGTACATAGCGCGTCACAGTAGTAATACACGTGGTAATCAAATAAATAACAGATAAAATAAATAACAGATCATGGGAATAACTGCTTCAGACATAAACATAACTTTAAGGAAGAGGAGTCCCTGCTCCGAGGAGCTTACAGTCTAATTGGTAGGTAGGGAGAACGTACAGAGACAGTAGGAGGGCATTCTGGTAAGTGCGTCTGCAGGGGGCCAAGCTTATGTATCATGTGTTCAGTATATCCACAGTGCTATTCATATGCTTCTTTAAGCAAGTGTGTCTTAAGGTGAGTCTTAAAGGTGGATAGTGAGTGTGCTAGTCGGGTATTGAGGGGAAGGGTATTCCAGAGGTGCGGGGCAGTCAGTGAAAGAGGTTTAAGGCGGGAGAGGGCTTTAGATACAAAGGGGGTAGAAAGAAGACATCCTTGAGCAAAACGCAAGAGTCGGGATGGTGCATAGCGAGAAATTAGGGCTGAGATGTAAGGAGGGGCAGAAGAGTGTAAAGCTTTAAAAGTGAGGAGGAGAATGGAGTGTGAGATGCGGGATTTGATCGGAAGCCAGGAGAGGGATTTCAGCAGGGGAGACCCGGAGACAGATTTAGGAAAGAGCAGAGTGATTATGGCAGCAGCGTTTAGGATAGATTGTAGGGGAGACAGGTGAGAGGCAGGAAGGCCGGACAGCAGGAGGTTACAGTAATCAAGACGGGAGAGAATGAGGGCCTGAGTCAGAGTTTTAGCAGTCGAGCAACAGAGGAACAGGCATATTTTAGTGATATTGTGGAGGAAAAAGCGACAGGTTTTAGAAACGTTTTGAATGTGAGAGGAGAATGTGAGAGAGGAGTCCAGTGTGACCCCTAAGCAGCGTGCTTGGGCTACTGTTTTTGCCATGTTGAGTTTAGGGCGGCGGAGGGCCATCCAGGATGATATAGCAGAGAGACATTCAGAAACTTTGGTTTGTACAACAGGTGTAAGGTCGGGTGTTGAAAAGTAAATTTGTGTGTCGTCAGCGTAGAGGTGATATTTAAACCCAAGAGATGTTATTAGGTCACCTAGAGAGAGTGTGTACAGTTAAAAGAGAAGAGGTCCCAGGACAGAGCCCTGGGGTACCCCCACAGAGAGATCGATAGAGGAGGAGGTGTTAGCAAAAGACACTGAAAGTACGATGGGAGAGGTAAGAGGAGATCCAGGATAGAGCTTTGTTGCGAATACCAAGAGTATGGAGAATGTGAAGAAGAAGAGGGTGATCCACGGTGTCAAAGGCTGCAGAGAGGTCGAGTAATATGAGCAGAGTGTAATGACCTCTGTCTTTGGCAGCATGGAGGTCATCGGTTATTTTAGTGAGGTCTGTTTCCGTGGAGTGAGCAGTGCGTGCGGAAGCCAGATTGTAGAGGGTCTAGGAGAGAATAGGTGTTGAGAAAGTGTAGCAAGCGAGAGAATACAAGACGTTCAAGGAGTTTGGAGGCAAAAGGCAGCAGGGAAATCCATAGTTTAGTCTCCAAACTCCACTTCCAATGAGTTTAAAGATTTAAGTTAAAGCAGCAATCCGCACTGATCACCTCTCCATCCATCCATCTATCTATCTATCTATCTATCTATCTATCTATCTATCTATCTATCTATCTATCTATCTATCTATCTATCTAGCAGCACAGTAGTGCTGCTTCCCCCCCACCCCCCTCCTGGGAGATCTGCCCTTGCTACCAGTCTGTGGCGCATAGTACTTGTTGGTTTGCAGGAGAGCTGAGGGTACGCAATGATATGGGGACAACAGGACAGGCTTTTGTGGTAGGATGCTCAGTTCTTTCTCTGTAGTGCAAGCGCCTCCATCCATCGCAGGCTCCAGCTTTGCTGGAGACAGTCCCCACGGTGAAACCAGTCTTTCATACACAAAAGCGTGTGGCACGTGCACGCGCGTTAGCACAGGCATGCGCGCACGTTAGCACAGGCATGCGCGCACGTTAGCACAGGCATGCGCGCACGTTAGCACAGGCATGCGCGCACATTAGCACAGGCACGGCCGCATACAGTATAGAATGGAGATGGCTTCGTACCACATATCTAAAAACAAAAAACAAAAGTGCACAACTCTCGTAGTACAGAAATTGGTAATATGAATGATTAGCATATACAGGTAAGTATTGCACGTAAAAGGCAAATAAAAACAAGCTTATCATTTGAGAACCGGGAGCATGGTCCCCCCTATGATGACTGAAGAATCCTCACACTTCAGTAACCGGTCAGATGGAGTACTATCCATTCGTGATGGGGCGCATAAACCATGGGTCCCTTCCTGGGGTTCATCAGTCACCAAAGGGGAGACCGTGATTCCGGATCTCAAATGATGAGCTTGTTTTTATTTGCCTTCTGAGATGTGCAATATCTTTATCTGCTAATCATATTACCAATTACTATACTGCAGTATGAGACGTGTGCACTTTTTCTTTAGTTTTTTTTGCTCCCCCTAGTATATCTGCTTTGTGTCACTCGTAATGAATCCATTCTTAGCCTTTGGCGAGATGACCCAATTATCTTCAAGTCATAGTTGTCTTCAGCTGAATGGCCAGAAAAATCAGGAATTATTCACCTCCAAGTGAGACGATTGGGTTGCTAATGTGCTCTGTGCTATAGATGTAATGCATAAAAGCACCATAGTAAAATTCCTGTGCATTTATTTTGTAGCTGGCTAATAAGTCCTGGAGGAGTGGGCTTTGTGCTCCGGTGCATCCAGGTTATGTGCTGTGCAAAGGACACCCAACCCCCAGTGCGGCTGACAGGTACTGTTGTATTATTGACTTCCTAGGTGGATCAGTTCTGGAGTGCCAGGGGTGTGTAAGAACTCTGACCCAATGATTGCTTCTTAACCCGCCAGGATACAGTTGTTCTAGCCAAAATGTTAAGTAGCGATCACAGGTACTACACATCCTCAGGATGAACGTCTCAAAAGTAAACTTGGAGATGTGGAGTGTTATATGGGGGTTGTGGAGCGTTATATGGGGGTTGTGGAGCGTTATATGGGGGTTGTGGAGTGTTATATGGGGGTTGTGGGTTGTTAGCAGACAGTGTGTCCCAGCCAGTTGGAACTGGGAAGTAACAGTGTTATGTGCTCTTCCAGGGAAAGGAATATCATTCTGTACAGGCAGCTCTTGTCCTGTCTGTGGTGCTCACAAACTTTGTAATAAAACAGCGGAGGAACTATAAATTGTTTTCCAGCTCTTGTTGCAAAATTCACTTTACACGAAACACATTCTTAGGAACAAGTAGTTTTTTTTTTTTTAAATAATGCTACTAGGAAAATATTTTTTTGTTCTGCTAGGAAAATACTTGTATGCTTTAAATGATGCTGAAAACAAAATCTAGACACATACCAAACGTTTTTTTTTTGATAGACTCAATGCAAAATGCCCCATATGTATCACAGACAAATTCCCATTGAAATCTACAGGATTTTGCCGGAGCTTTATTATTGTGCTCTTTGTTTTGCCGGAGGTTTATTTTGTGCTCTTTGTTTTGGCGGGGGGTTTATTTTGTGCGCTTTGTTTTGCCGGAGGTTTACTTTGTGCGCTTTGTTTTGTCGGGGGTTTATTTTGTGCTCTTTGGTTTGCCAGAGGTTTATTTTGTGCGCTTTGTTTTGCCGGGGGTTTATTTTGTGCGCTTTGTTTTGCCGGAGGTTTATTTTGTGCGCTTTGTTTTGCCGGAGGTTTATTTTGTGCGCTTTGTTTTGCCGGAGGTTTATTTTGTGCGCTTTGTTTTGCCGGAGGTTGGGCACTTTTGCCTTGACGCACAGAACGTCATATTTCCATTTTTGTCCGAAACTCAAGCTGTGAAGTGAAACTTTGCAATTTGATACTATATTAAGTGATTTCTCCATTGCATTTTATGTTTTATCATTATATTTATTTTAAAGAATTTAAATCTATAATAGTTTGCAGAAACACTGTATTATGCAATATTTATGTTACTCTATTTCACCGTAACGGGGGCAGGCGGCGCACTGACGTGACCACGCGATGTTTTCAGCCAAAAATCCCTATTGCCATCAATAGCAATTCTTCACAGCTGACCATACAATTCCCCTAGAAAGGATAACTATAATAACGGGGAGAGATACCGGGGAATATGCTCATTTAAATCGGTTGAATATTTTTGAGTATTGAGATTGGCTTATTTCCCTGGTGTCTCGGTCCTTGGGGTAAGCTTGCAATGTGAAGTATGCAAGTTTATTTATTTTTATTATCTGCATTAAAGCTTACTCAATCATATGCAACAGTATGGCGATCCCTGGCCGTCTTTTTAACCTTTTCCTTAGTATCTCAAACAGTCAAATGACACAAAAATACTGCAGGGAGAGTTTGAGAGGCTTGGGCTAGTCATTTCAAAAAGTGCCTCACGTAATATAAAGAAAATGACTTTATAATCTGGCCGTGCAGCTTTCTGTAGCATTTATATTTTGCTAAGATTTTTCTTTAAATGTCTAGGTTTCTGAATGATTTGCAAAAGGTGTTACCTTCCCTCAGGGGGGCGCAAACCAGAGAGGGGCACGAGGAGGGAGGCAGGGGGCGCAAACTAGGGGGCACGAGGAGGGAGGGAGGGGGCGCAAACTTGAGGGGGGAGGCAGGGGGCGCGAGGAGGGAGGCAGGGGGCGCAAACTGGGGAGCATGAGGAGGGAAGCAGGGGTGGGAAAAGTTTGCGCCCTCCTACCGTACTTTTGCCGCACTCTTTCTCTTTGGTATGTATGTATGTCTTTATATCACGCCATTAGTGTACATAGCGCTTCACATTAGTTATACACGTGACAATCATATAAATAACAAATAATGCAAATAACAGATCATGGGAATAAGTGCTTCAGACATAAAAGTAACATTTCGGAAGAGGAGTCCCTGCTCTGGGGGCTTACAATCTAATTGGTAGGGAGAACGTACAGAGACAGTAGGAGGGCATTCAGGTAAGTGCGTCTGCAGAGGGCCAAGCTTTATGTATCGTGTATAGTATTAGCCACGGTGTTACTCATATGCTTCTTTAAGCAAGTGTGTCTTAAGGTGGGTCTTAAAGGTGGATAGAGAGGGTGCTAGTCGGGTACTGAGAGGAAGGGCATTCCAGAGGTGTGGGGCAGTCAGTGAAAAAGGTTTAAGGCGGGAGAGGGCTTTAGATACCAAGGGGGTAGAAAGAAGACATCCTTGAGAAGAACGCATGGGTCTGGATGGTGCATAGCGAGAAATTAGGGCTGAGATGTAAGGAGGGGCAGAAGAGTGTAAAGCTTTAAAAGTGAGGAGAAGAATGGAGTGTGAGATGCGGGATTTGATCGGAAGCCAGGAGAGGGATTTCATGAGGGGAGATGCGGAGAACGATCTCGGAAAGAGTTGAGTGATTATTTCAGCAGCATTTAGGATAGATTGTAGGGGAGACAGGTGAGAGGCAGGAAGGCCGGACAGCAGGAGGTTACAGTAATCGAGACGGGAGAGAATGAGGGTCTGAGTCAGAGTTTTAGCAGTCGAGCAACAGAGGAAAGGGCGTATCTTTGTTATATTGCGGAGGAAAAAGCGACAGGTTTTAGAAACGTTTTTATTGTGAGGGGTGAATGTGAGAGAGGAGTCGAGTGTGACCCCTAGGCAGCGTGCTTGGGCTACTGGGTGAATGATGGTACTTCCAACAGTAATGTGAAAGGAGGAAGTAAAGTGGGTGTTATACTTAGACACGGTATGCATGCCTTGGATATAAAGAACATAACGTATGCTCTTTATTGTACATTGAATTTATTAATATAAAGGTTTAGCACAATTTGAAATTTATGTTACTTACAGAACACAAAATAAATGTGGAAGCATTATGAATAAAATGTACAGTGGTGTGAAAAAGAAAGTACACCCTCTTTGAATTCTATGGTTTTACATATCCGGACACAATAACAATCATCTGCTCCTTAGCAGGTCTTAAAATTAGGTAAATACAACCTCAGATGAACAACAACACATGACATATTACACCGTGTCATGATTTAACAAAAATAAAGCCAAATGGAGAAGCCATGTGTGAAAAACTAAGCATAAAGCGGGGCCCCACTCATACAGCGGGTTCCGTTCCAGGCTGCCGCCGTAAAGCGGGGCCCTGCAGTACTGTATTGTAAAAATGGAACAAACGCCGGACCCAATGAATGTGTGTATACATTGGGAAGCACTGTGAGTGGAACGCCGTAAAGTGGAGCCCTACTGTACCTTATGATTCAATAGTTTGTAGAACCACCTTTAGCAGCAATAACTTGAAGTAATCGTTTTCTGTATGACTTTATCAGTCTCTCACAACATTGTGGAGGAATTTTGGCCCACTCTTCTTTACAACGTTGCTTCAGTTCATTGAGGTTTGTGGGCATTTGTTTATGCACAGCTCTCTTAAGGTCCAGCCACAGCATTTCAATCGGGTTGAGGTCTGGACTTTGACTTGGCCATTGCAACACTTTGATGCTTTTCTTTTTCAGCCATTCTGTTGTAGATTTGCTGGTGTGCTTGAGATCATCGTCCTGTTGCCTGACCCAATTTCGGCCAAGCTTTAGCTGTCAGACAGATGGCCTCACATTTGACTCTTTGGTATACAGAGGAGTTCATGGTCGACTCAATGACTGCACGGTTCCCAGGTCCGGTGGCTGCAAAACAAACCCAAATCATCACCCCTCCACCACCATGCTTGACAGTTGGTATGAGGTGTTTGTGCTGATATGCTGTGTTTTATTTTCGCAAAAACATGGCGCTGTGCATTATGGCCAAACATCTCCACTTTGGTCTCGTCTGTCCAAAGGACATTGTTCCAGAAGTCTTGTGGTTTGGTCAGATGCAACTTTGCAAACCTAAGCCGTGCTGCCATATTCTTTTTAGAGACAAGAGGCTTTCTCCTGGCAACCCTTCCAAACAAACCATACTTGTTCAGTGTTTTTCTAATTGTACTGTCATGAATTTAACATTTAACATGCTAACGGAGGCCTGTAGAGTCTGAGATGTAACTCTTGTTTTTTTTGCAATTTCTCTGAGCATTGCACGGTCTGACCTTGGGGTGAATTTGCGGGGACGTACACTTCTGGGAACATTGGCAACTGTCTTTAATGTTTACCACTTTTGAATAATCTTTCTTACTGTAGAATGATGGACTTTAAATTGTTTGGAAATGGCCTTATGACCCTTCCCAGATTGATGGGCAGCAACAATTGCTTCTCTAAGATCATTGCTGATGTCTTTCCTCCTTGGCATTGTGTTAACACACACCTGAATGCTCCAGACACGCAAACTGCTAAAACTTTGGCTTTTATAGAGGTGGTCACACTTGCTGATGATCAATTTATCAAGGGGATTTATTAGCAGCACCTGTCTGCTACTTAGCATCTTAATTCCTATGGAAGCAGTACGGGTGTACTTAGTTTTTCACACACAGCTTCTCCATTTTGGCTTTATTTTTGTTAAATAAATCATGACACGGTGTAATATGTCATGTGTTGTTGTTCATCTGAGGTTGTATTTACCTAATTTTAAGACCTGCTAAGGAACAGATGATTGTTGTTATGTCCTGATATGTAAAACCATAGAATTCAGAGGGTGTACTTTCTTTTTCACACAACTGTATGTAATATGGAACCTTAATGCAAATAACTTAAGATTCTTTTTTTAATTCGTTTTTAGGGCCAAATATAACAAACTTTGTACGACCAGTAAATGCACTTAATTTTTTGGCAAAAATTAAAAAAAAAATATATATATATTTATATCTACAGAAAAAACAAACAAAAAACAGGCGCACTCATAGCGTATTAAATTTACAAAATTTATATGGAGTTGGATATGTAAAAATGCACACTCACAAACATAACGGGAATAAAAGCATTCTTGAGTAATACTCAATCGCCAGCCAGGATGCAGGATATCAGCCGCTCCAGTATAACCGTCCGATGTAAAGGAAATACAGCAACACTGCAATTTTACTCCGTGTACCGGAACAAGTGGGAAGTGTCCCTCTACTCCCAGCCCATCGTCACTGTGGGGAGCCTCTGGTAACAGTCTCGCGAGATTTGGTGACGTCACTGGGCTCTCCGGATGCACGGCGGCGATCCCCGCAAGGTATCAATGTATGTGGCTATGTTCGATATAGAGTACAAAATAGAAATAGTCCCGTAGATGGAATGGCATGTAAATATAAAAACTGGACAATATGTCACAAAGCACTCCCTACGCGTTTCGTCTTAGAAAGGCTTCTTCAGGGGCTAAAAGCATAGGTGTGAAGCATATATTTATTGTCAGATTGACCAATTAACAAACAAAAAAGCTAATTTGAAGGATAAATAACAGATGTGTGATTAGGAATTAAATTAACCCCATATAAATACTGGTTTGAATATACATGAAATTACAAAAAAGAACTTAACAATAGAGTACATAACCATACAATGAAGTAAATATGTAAATATATAAATGTACAATCACATATTATAACCCTAAAAGGGTAACAAGGAAATAATAAGCATTAACTGTTTGCTAAATAAGAAACACATTTCATAGATATAAATATTGGACATAAATGCAACAGATGTAATATGTGTAAATTTATCAGAAAAAGAGATTCAGAGGGGAAATCATTTATGAGGGACAATTGCACCAAGGAATAAGTATTCTTGCCTGGACATCTCACGGTTCAGGTTAATTGAAGAAAATAACAAAGTAACGAGCAGCACAGATTGCGTCATATTATTACTATCGGAGTTTGTACACACAATAGGGCACAGGAACATGGTACAATATCACAGTTCTGAATGATCTTCCGAGAGCTAACTAACCAAACAACGGCTGATTGCCGGCTGATAAGACTGCATCCTGAAAGTCCTAAAAACAAAAGAATTCCAAATCAGTTCTCTGGCCCCATAAAATTCTGCGTGTATATTCCTTCCTGCCATACTGTACGGTACTTTAACCAGGAATCCCAGTGAGGTAGGATAAATAGTGTGTCAGAAAAGGGAAACACCAAAACATACAACCAATATTTCATCCCGTTCCCACATACAAATCTATATATTTTTTTTAAATAAAGATCAGATGTTAGTTTGGGCCATGCAATTACAGTGGAACGTGTTGCAGACCCTTTCAGCACCAAAGGGATTAGAAGATGTAATCATGAACCTGTATATACGGTAAATTAACATAAATATCTAGTGAAAAATGGCAACAATTGAACCATTTTACCAGACTTTTGTGATTGAAAAAAAAGGCCAAATATTAATAAAATGTGCACACACAAAAAGCACAAACTACGTTTGCATGTCTGCCACCTGCCTGCAGTTTCATATAGACCAAATAACAGTAATATCGGCGATATGGATATAGACTAAAATAACATTATTCAGGCCTTAAAGGTGCAATCCAAGCCGGGTTTTATTTTTTGGTGGGAATAATTTTTTTTACCATAGGGTTGAAGCAGGGAGTCTCTGAAGCTCAACCCCATTAATATCGGCTGCGGGGACCCCCTGCTCCCCGAGATTCTTGCCTCCCTAGTGGGTGCTGCTTGGCTGGGATCACATAATGGCCACTTTCTAGTCCCTGCGGGCCAGTAGGCAGTGGTGACGTTATCCTGTACGGCTTCCTATTGGCCCACATGACAAGGGAGGTATCTCTGGAAGCAGGGGGTCCCCTGAAATTAATGGGGTTCAAGAGACACCCGCTTCAATCCTTTTTTATAAAAAAAAGAGATTTGCACAAAGCTCGCCAAAGGCTTGGATTGGAAGCCGAAGTCTATTTATCCTGCAGTGACGTGAAACACTGAAATCTTCCCTACGTGTCCGGGTACAAAGTAACCAGAATGGCTGATAAGAAGTAGCTGTTCTGTGCACGATGTAAAGAATTAGAAATGTGTTAAACATTGGGACAAAACTCATTTTCCATATTTTAATGAATAAAAATAAATCTCTGTTCATTTAGAAAGTGAAACGAACCGTGTACCTGTAAATAACAAAATGAATGGTACTTGGTGTACCACAGTGCATCACACTTCCATCACTGTGTCTCCTGCCTCTCATCTCTTCCTTATCCTCTTCTCTAACTGACCTGCTAACAATGAGGGGTTGCACATTAATGTAATGATACCCGTATGATAGTGCAGATAATTTTATTTAAAATAATCAGTTAAAAATCAAAACGAGAAAAATTCCCACTCACAATGTTAAGTGCTGTCATCCTGCACATAGACTCAGTGTTTACACTACAATTGGATGTCTCTCTTTCTCTCTGCAGCAGGGATTTCCTTTCCTATTGTCTATGTAGCCAGGCTGGTTTTCTTGGCTACTAAGTCTGCCCTCCCTGGTAGTAAGTCCAGGTAAGAGCAGGCGTGCCAGGAGTTATCATGGGTTTTCCCCACTCTTAGTAGCTTCTTTGAGTGACAGGGGAGGCGATGGGACTAGGCCTGTGTGTGTCCAATCACTGGATTCAGACCTGGTACCTACTTCCCTTGTACTTAAGAAGCTGCACTGCTAAATGTAGTCAGTGCCTCTACCTCTTTGAGAGAGGCTGGTCTACCCTAACAACTGTGCAGGGCTCTGCCAATCTGTATTCCCTCCACCAGGGAGTAAGGGAAGAGCAAGGACTGCTTCAGGGACCCTTGGCCTGGAGTGGAGGTCCAGGGTACATCCTGAGAGTGAAGCCCCACGAAGTGAAGTACTGTATGCTGTGTATGCTGTAACATCTGCCAGTGTACTGAATAAAGAGATCCTGTTCAAAGATATCCTTCTTTCCTGAGACTACAATCTATCAGGGGGAGTGGAAGTGATTTCTCCTGTAGGGATTGTCCCCACATCCCTGGGACCTGAAGGAGACGGAGGCGCTGTCACTGTGAGAATCGGTTACTACCCCAGATGCCTGTCCTGTTCTCCTCCACAACACCACAGGAGACTCAGATCTACTGTGAGCCATCAGGTATGCACAAAATCACACCATGCAATGGTGAAATCTCCCAGGGGGGGGGGGGAGGGTAGAGAAACACCGTTACATCTAATTTAGTTTTTTTGCACTTATTGTATTATAATTTGCTGTACTGTCTCTCTTTTAAAGCGCTGAGTACATTGGGGTTCTATATAAATAAAGATACATTGAAATGAAGCAAGCAAGATTGGCACATTGCCCACCCTATTCAGATTCAGAACACACATTATAAGTGACAACTAAGAACATTTTCAGACTTTGAAAATTGATTTTAACCGAATTCAAGTGTCTAAAACTCCCAAGACATACCACAGGCAATATTTCCCTGGTAACCCGGGAGGGGGACTGCACTGAAATCCTGAGCGCAACTACAATGCATAAACCCTGCAGGCCTCCTCTCCTGCTGCTGTACGCGCCCCCCCGGAGCTGTCCCAGGCATGGCAGGGTTATCCAGTAACAGACAGAATGTTTTTGCACCGGTCTGTTTGCACTGATTTGCGATGCTTGGATAAATGTGCTAACCCTCCCGTGCTGAGGGCGAATGTAACGCATGGATCTGGCGCTGTACCGGATAGGACAGACGCACCTTCCTGCAAGTCGGCTCTTTTTTTTTTTTTTTAATAACGATCTTTTTTTTTTATTGACAACAACACATACAGACATGAGTACAGAGGTGTCATAGGCACATGGCAACATTTCTTATCTGGGTTCGACAAGGTGTTGGCCAATAGAGTAGCAAGTCGTCTCTTAAAGGAACAGTCCCACCGGATGTCAATTATCATTTTTTTTACTAAATTCAAACTATGGCTGGGGCCATGGTATCGCAGACCGTGCGGAGGCGTCCGCACGCTGACCGAACAGACTGCCTTAAGGCAGTGATTGCGTCCATGTGGCGCGCGGGTGCATGTTGCGCAAGAAATCAGTTCAAACGGATTTATTGGTGCAACAGGCCGGTCACATGAGCGGTTCGCCCAATGAGGGGCGAACCAGCTTCGTGACCCCCTAGGAATGCCTACCAAGGCCTGTCCAACATGGCCAGGGAAAGCACCCGCTTCATCACAGCCTCCGCACGCCTCTGCGCGGGCGAAGGCACCATGGCCTGGGCCTAAGAGAACTTCTGGAGCTAAATCGCACTATTTCTAGCTTTGGGGACACGCTGGTTCCAGAGACTTGCACGTTTAGTTTCTGAAGTTACTTCCTGGACATTTAAACAGTTGCCAAATAGGAAGCAACAACGTTACCCTCCCAATGACATTGCAGCTTCCTATTGGCCTCCAGTGAGAGAGAGAGACCCCCGTAACTATAACAATACTATAAGTATCTCGGTAAAGAGGGGGTCCCTGCAGCTAAAAATAGTGCGGTTCAATTACAGAGGACACCCCAGTTCAAATTCGGTAAAAACCTCAATAATGTAGTTTTTTTAAAAAGCTTGTTTGCGGGATTACTGCTTTAACTGTTGTGTGTTTTGTGTGTTTTGTATGTCTACTTCTATGTATGCCACAGTAAGTAGCAGTGTCCTCACAAACACACAACCACCTCTATTAGATGCTTGTTCACAGAAGCGGATAACGACCACCATTAGTTTAATGTTTACAGGTATTTTACTTAAATAGTGAGAGAACACAATTAAAGTTTTATGAATAAATCCTTTAGTGCTGGGAGGGGATTATATGGTATTAAAGCGGTTATTTAGAGATGTGCCAGATGTGCCGCGTGGCAGTTTGCTAGCGATTCGCCATGCTAAGGCACACGCACACTAATTTGGTGATATTACAAGAACATGGAGCCGTGGGGGGAAACGTTTAGCAGGAAATCGAATTTAGGAATAAAAAAACTTCACATTTTGCTGATGCATTTTGGTCATTTTCTCGGATCTCTGCTGTTCCTGTCACCAAAATCAGGGGCTTCAGTAATCTTCTGAGAACCATTAGAAGTATTGACGCGGCACCGTGTTGCTTTTTGTTGCAGCATATATTCATTTTTAAAGAGGGAGACCTGTTTCCAACCCAGAACTGCTCTAAAGTAACCTTGCATATGGCACGAGGGTTTAACGTTTCATAACAAGACTTAGTATATGGTTATGTGCCTGGAAGTCAGCAGAATATAATAATGGTGCGCCAGCAGTGGTGTTTATTTTGATAATTTTTCAGGATTTGTGCCCCAGCCTTTTCTCATAGTACTAATGGCTTTAGCAGAGTAATTGGGCCCAGGCCTCGGTCTGTTTTCCTAGGTTTGGTTGCTGTGGAGATATCCGGCCTTCCATGAAAATCATCTCTAGGGAAACTAACTTTGCATCTGTCTTAACCTCGCTGACATTATACGTACAGAGAGGTCTGTAACAAAACGTTTCCAGATAATCCAGTGACCTGTTCATGCTTTCTATAAAGAGAAGTGTATTACTTAAATGCTGAAAGCTGTTAGATCAGCATATTAAAGTTGTGCTGTAGCTCTTCTAAATGTGTTCTGCAACACATTAAATGATAAGCGGTCCTGATAGGAGCATGTTTACATGTAATGCCCCTTCAGGTCTGTGCAGCAATAAATCTACAATACAAATATAAATGTACAGAAATTTAGTTATTTCATGTTTTTTCAAACGTCATGGTGTTCATTAAGATTCATTTGTACGTATTATTTTGAAGCATTAACAGTGAAGTTAAATCCTTTTAGAGATTTTTTTTTAAATGAGTAGATATTTGACACCACAAATGTGAAACCCTGAATCCTCTGGCTATGAGATTGCAGTCTCTATTCAGAGCTACTCTAAGGATTGTTTCTTTTTTAGCTAGTTTCGGGTTCTTATACAGTTGTAAATATATTTGTGCCTTTCTGATGCTGGCGCTTTATTGTTGATATATTCGGTGTATGTACACACAGGATCTCTGCACAATATCTCCTAATCAACATGCGTTAACATTGCTAACCCCCCACTACTAGAGCATTCATTTCCAATCAAATGAGTTTACTACTTTGTTAACGATGCATTCAAAGCGTCACAGCTTATTAAATGTTTAATGAGTGTGTCTGGAAATTAAATAGCACGATTAGAAACTAGTTCAATGGGGAGGGAGGCCCGTTCTTGTACGAGTTTACATGCTAAAGGAGAGAATAAGGGCCTGGTATCACACGTACTGTATACTGTATCACACGTACTGTATACTGTATCATCAATACATCTCATGGCTTCTTCTTGGACGTATCTGTTCTGTCCAGAAAAATGGTAATAGAAAGGGGAACAGTTGTGTCAAGCGTATTCTGAAGGATTTTTTGAGCCTTTAAGGTGTTCTTAGTCCTACTAGCACAAGAGATGCTCACTTCTGAGTTCTAGTTTGGATTTTGCCTTTAACATTTAGGGTTTTTGTTTTGGATTAAGGCGTAATATAAAAGAAATATATTAATTCATGAATCAATGTTTTTTTTAAACATGCTGAGTACGCAAGTATGGATCTAGAGGTACATGGTGAGCAATTGAGGATAGGGCTCGAATGCTTCACAGAGGAAGTTAGTCTTGAGTGATTTCTTGGAAGGTGAAAGCTTTCGCGATTATTGTAACAGGCAAGCAACCCTGTCTCAATGAGGCTGCAATACAAAGCATCCGTGTTCTGAGAAGCCAGGAGCTGGTTAATTGCAGTTAGACAATTATCCAGTCCCCACCTGGTAATCAAACAGGTTTAAATCTCCTGCTGAAACATATCCAAAGAGATTCTTGAGCTCTCAGGATTACTGTGCGCTGATTGCAAGACCCCAGGGGAACAGACCTTTCTTCCAGGGTGTAGCAAACCCTGGAACTGACCAAAAGGCTGTCCCTCAACAAAAACCCAGCCGGAACCAGAGACTGACCTGAAGGGCCACCTGCTGACGTACATTTTGAGACTTTGTGGTCACTTCCCAGTCTTGTAGGCAGGGACTGGGAAGTGAGTTAGCCCTTACATAGGGATAGGTGTTTGTTTCTTTTTGTATGCTTTGCCTTGTTAAAGGGACAGGCTGAATAAAGCCATGTTTTAATTTCCCCAAAATCTGTCTCATGGTGTGAGTTTGGAAAGGCGTGTTCTGCTTTGCCAGTTTCCTGCAAAATACAAATATACATTTGTAATCCTGAGGTGGAGATTATCATGTATTTGTATAATGCCAACATATTCCACAACAAAGTACAGCGCGGGTATAGAGTGCGCCAGGAGATTTGCCTCGCAAGCCGGGAGATTTGCCTCGCAAGCCGGGAGATTTGCCTCGCAAGCCGGGAGACTTCACTCTCCTGTTGCCTTCCTCCATGGCCCCAGGCCCAGACAGCCGGCTCTCCTCAGATGTGGGGCCAACTCTCACCATCCGCCGACACCAGATGTTGGGCCCGTCCTGAATTTGACCCAACTTCCTCATCTGCTCGTGGGACCCCAGCTCCCCTCTCCCACAGGGCAGGAAGCCTAACCTCACCCCAAGGTAACATTCTTAGATGGAGGGGGATTGAGTGAGAGATGGGTTGGTGGTTAGTGAGTGAGGGGGGGAGGAATGGAGTGTGAGGAGGGGAGGAGTGGGTGAGGGGGGTAGGAGAATATGGGGAGGAGTGGAGGTGGAGTAATGGAGTGAGGAGGGGGGAGGAATGGAGGGGGGAGGAATGGAGTGAGAAGGGGGGAAGGGGGGGAGGAGTACCAAACCACCAAATACATACCAACCCCCCCACCCCCCAAATGCATACCAACCCCCCTTCCCAAATATATACCAAACCCCCCATCCCCCCAAATGCATACCAACCCCCCCCAACACCCAAATACATAACCCTCCAAATACATACCACACCCCAAATGCATACCAACCCCCCACCCCCCAAATGCATACCAACCCATACCAACCCCCAAAAACATACCAACTCCCCCCAAAAAGTGTGTAGCATATAGAGATATTATCTTGGGGTTACCAAGTGGGTGGAAGGGGCAGCATCCTTGTGATGGTTTTACTAGAATCATATGAAGCTCCTTTTCAGGTCTCCACTTCTCATAGATCAGTGATAGAAATAGCAGCAAAAGTTCTTGTTTGAGGAAAATATACTTCCTGGAACTTTTCCAATCTCCTCAGCATATGGTGAGCGTGACTTATCACACGCTGCGTTCTCGCCATCTGGCGCAATCCACGTGACCCTGACGTTTTTCATCACACACTTGTGACTTCTTCAATGGGGAATATTGAGAAAGTTGCTGACGCGCGTATATATAGCCGTATAGTATATATAGCCGTATAGTATATATGGCCATATAGTATATATAGCCGTATAGTATATATAGCCGTATAGTATATATAGCCGTATAGTATATATAGCCGTATAGTATATATAGCCGTATAGTATATATAGCCGTATAGTGTATATATAGCCGGTGCGGTTCCCGGCAAAAAACAATACAGAAATCAATACAAAAAAAAACACATATATGTCTGATCAGAAATGCAAGAGTAAAGTTTAAATCACATACCACTTTGTAGGGGAATCGTTAGATTGAAATATATCCATGTGTTAGATGTATTTTAAGATTGCATGAAATACATACTAAAAAATGTGTATAGTTTACAGAGAGAATATAAATGGAGCACAGGGCAATTAGTTTCTGCCTGATAAATGTGTGGCAGTTGAGGAGTGCTGGTGTGTTGAGCTGAAACGAGGGATATGGAGGTATTTTGTATGATTTGAACCTCCCTTTAGCCACTTATGCTCCTCCCCTGTGTATTCCTCTAACTAGTTTCAACAGTCTCTGGCATTAATTTGCTGTTCTGTTACCATACACCGCAGCGCAGCGGTGTATTACAAATGTAAAACAAAGCATAAGTACACTGACAATTGGGTTAATGACCGTGGATGAGTAGCTGGTCGCCAGATGGACAAGACGTCTGCAAGGATTAGTCCAGTATTCTGCATGGTGCCCTGTGCGCTGGGGCGTTTCCTGTGCTCTCTGAAAGATGTCCGATACTTCCTGGTTGTCTTTAGTGCCAGTGTCAGAGAAAGTATAAACCGCAGCTGTTATGCAACGTGACCGCTACGCGTTTCGCATGGGCTGTGCTTCAGGAATCCACCTTTACAGCCATGTGTCTGACCTTAAATACCCCCCCATCCAATCAAGTCGATTGATCAACAATTAAATAATGTAATACATGTATTACTATGTAATATGTATAACCCTAATACATTCATAAATATGGAATTATGACACCCATATTCAGAAAATTACAAATGTATAATATTAAAAACACAAATTTATAACTGATAATAAATAAGTAATTTTTATTATGGTAATCATTTTTAATATTACATTAAAATAAAATATTAATCAATTGGGAATGGAAAAACCAGAAGGAGTTATAAAATATGTAAAAAATATATAATATTTAGAAAAAAATAATTAAGTTAGTATGTGAAAGTAACCATATAATTAGGTGGACAAGAAAAAGGGAAAAAAGAGGGAATTATTATATATATTTCTCTGCACACGCACACACTATATAAATTATAAGTATATATATATTGTTTATATTTAACTGTGTGTGTATATAAAGAGAGCTATATACATTTTATATATATATATATATATATATATATATATATATATATATATATATATATATATATATATATACATACACAATAAATGCAGTGTATGTTTATTTCAATGTGTGTGTGTGTGTGTGTGTGTGTGTGTGTGTGTATATATACACGTAGCGCCTCCAAATGTAGCACTGTTTCCCCCTGAACACAGATAACTACTGGTGCTGCCCTTTTTACCTGTTGGCTCACAGGAGCCTAAACCTCCGCCACAGGGAGCCAGGGGTGATGTACTTACAAATACGATGCAGCGTCTCCACCTGGGAGGGATTCCAACGTAGTGGGAGGAGACCCTCAGAGGACACAACAACATTAATCACACCCACACAGTGCAAAATAGAACCACCTTTACTTAACAACGTAGTCCTTATCACTCTAATATGGTTACTAATAACACAACTGCCCACGCACCATGCAAGGCGTAACCCTCCACCGTGTTACCCCACACCGTGTCCATAGTATGATATGAGGCCCTTGGCCACTCTCCCACATAAGTGTCCCCAAGTATGACCCCCACACCTTAGGTGTGATCAACGCTGTACTGTATAGTATGTTGGTGCACTTTATAACGATACCTGCCAGGCGCTCCTTCACCCGGGCACGCTGGCAACTTCAAAAAGGATCCGCCGATCCAAGATGTCCTCTGTGACGTCCTTGACTCTGCTGGGGTTATTGTCCATCAGAGTGGTCCCACCCTGAAGACAGTCTCTCACTCGGCACATTTGGTCTGGTCACAGACTTCCTGTGTCAGGATACGCTGCGTCCCCTGTGTCCTTCACTCTATATAATTCTAATGGGGCAGGAACCCTATCTAAGGGCCTGTTCCTAAGCAGCCACAAGCTAAACAAGGACTCAGGGCCTAGCTGAGGCCTAATGGGGATTCTGGCCTAGTGCAGTGGGTCACTGACCCCTGCACACACACAACCTTCCCCTAGCCCCTCCTGGTGCCGACTAACGTGGTCCCCCAGCGCGCGAAAATGTCTATGTTGGGATCAGGATTCTGGCAACCCTATTGGCTCCCTGGCTGCATGTGTTCTTTGCCCCTAGGCCTTATGGGGCTTGTAGTTCCCCACGGAGACTGCGGTCTAATGCCGACTCGCGCGCCTCTCAATGCGCATGCTCAGCACCTCGCGCACGCGCGATGCAATCCATGATGGCGGCGCCCTGCAGAGGGAACCTCGGCAAGTCAATCGCCCACCTCACTTGCCCGCAGCCCTCCCCGCAGCATCGGCACTCATCAGAGTATGGGCACTCCCCCACTGACAACGCTCCCTGCATATAGCGGAGGTAAGGGGCCACTCTGAGCCCAAGGGGACCGCGACTACACATTTGTATAATTTCATTTATTTTCATTATACTATATATATCTGTATATAATAGACCTCCTGTCCCTTTTCCTCCCAGCTGGCTCAGTCGGCCCTCCCCACCGAGGAATTACTCGTACTAGTTTGTTCTCCCGGTGTTTCCCAGAGCCGGTAACAGGTAACTGGTAACAAGGTTTTGCTTCAGTTCTGGCTCAGACTCCGGCACATGGAAAGTTCAGAACTCGCACATCTCTTCCTAGGACCACATTTAATCAATGGCAGTGAAATGGTTAAAAGGGTAATCTGGGTGACTTCTCATTTTCAAAAATCAAATGCCTAGAAGTAGTTTTAAATAAATTGTCACATTTACTTTGTAAATATGGCCAAATAAAGTGTGTGTCTGTGTTGATTTCCTCTAGCTTTCCTCTGGTGTGTGATGTCTGTCTGTGCTGAACAAGAGCTTATCTGCTTAACCCTGTTCCTTATCTTTATTGGCACAGGGACATGGTGGGCTACGGTTTGAGGAAACTGCTGATCATCACGCACTCCTCCAATCACAATCTCTCCATTCCCAAACAAACCAAAACGGCACAACATTTCATTGATGTGTAATTGCATTAAGGAAGTAATTGTAATTGTCAAATTGTTCATAAAATTGGATATGTTTTTTGTAAATGCGGAGAGATTGTGCCCACCAAGGTTTATGGAGATGGGATGAGACTGGTGGAGCAGTGCAGGGAATGCAAAGTCTTGTAGGAAGAGATGTGGACAGGGACGATTCTTATTTGAGGTGGCAAGACAGGACGGAATTAGTGCCTCCCCATACCCATTCCCTCCCCATCCCCTCCCCATCCCCCGATTCTCCCCATCCCTATCCCCTCCCCATCCCCCTATCCCATTTCCCCTCCCTAATCCCATACCATCCCCAACCCCATACAATCCCCATCCCTTCCCCTTACCCTCCCCATCCCTATACCCTCCCCATACCCATCCCCTCCCCAACCCCATACCATCCCCTCCCGCATCCCAACCCCATACAATCCCCATCCCCTCCCCCATCCCCTCCCCATCCTTATCCCCTCCCCATCCCATCCCCCATACCTAAAAACGCAGTCCTCTGAGGTGCAGCCATGCAACCGCAGAAAAGGAGGGGAGTGGACGCTGCAGCGCACGTGTGGACTGACGGAAAGGCACAGCATTATGTATGAGGGCAGTTGCCGTAGGATCACCCCTGGACAGGCAAAAGGAAAGATGTGGGGCATACAAACTGATAGGACAGTACAGTGTGTCTCCAATGCTTGGGGACTCCTGAGGAACAAGGGGGGTTCCATTTTATAGCTCTCTTTACAGGGAGTTAATTTGCTTTGGCTGTGCATCAAGCAACAGGAGAGATGAACAGGCCAAACGTACATCTGTTCCTTAGCAGGTCTAAAAATTAGGTAAATACAACCTCAGATGAACAACACCACATGACATATTACACCGTGTCATGATTTATTTAACAAACATAAGCCAAAATGGAGAAGCCATGTCCTCTATATCAACACATGCTCTCGTACTCTTTGAGTTCAAGCTGAGAGGCCTGAAAATATTTTTGCAGATTGGGCACAGCAAGACCTCCTAGCTTCGAGGGTCTCTGTTGTATTGTATTTAGAATTCTGGACCTTTTCCCTGACCATATGAACCTAGCAATATTGCACTGTAGACTGGTAATATATTTATCTAGAGCCCGGACAGGGAGAGTACGAAAGAGGTACATTATCCTGGGAAGGAGAGTCAGATTTTGTAAGATTTTCACTTAGGTATGGTATATAGTTTGTGCACCATGTAAAATTAAAGTTAATACTCAGAAGTTTAATCAGGCCCTGTGTCAAATTGATACTCAGGACTAGCGATTTTGACTGATTTTGAAGCCTGATATACTACCAAATTGCCCAAGTGCTAGAAAAAGGTTGGGAGAGTAGTGAGAGGTCTAGTAATCGTCTTTAGTATATTGTCAGCGAATAACGCCACTTTATATTCTGTGTTTCCAACCTGTATATCTGACACATTGAGGTCTAGTCTCAAGGTGGCTGCAAAGGGTTCAATAGAAAGCACAAACAAAAGTTGAGAGAGGGGGCAGCCCTTCCACGTGCCATTTGCTATAAATAGGATAAATAGTAGCCTTGCATTTCTAATCTGGGCACATGGGGCCTGAAATAAGGTCTGTATACCTCTAAGAAAGGCTCCATTGAAACCCATTTCCGTCAACACCTCAAACAGATACCGCCAGTCAAGCCTATCAAAAGCTTTCTCAGCATCAATTGAGAGTAGCATACTGGGGGTCTTCTCTATTTCAGCTGTGTGGATTAAGTTAAGAGTCCTCCAGATATTATCAGGCGCATGTCTTGTTGGTATAAACCCCACTTGATTGTGGTTCACCAGATAGTTCATATATTTTTTTAGGCGATTAGCTAGAATTTTTGCATATATTTTGATGTCTGTGTTTATAAGTGAAATTGGGCGATAGCTGGCATAGTTCATTGGTTCTTTATCTTTTGTAATACATTGTATTAATACAATGGTAGCCATCGATTGAGTGACTGGTTCACCATTAGAAATGTATTAAACGTGGTTACTAGATATGGGGTAAGAATATTCAAGAATTTCTTATAGTAGGCCCCGGAAAAGCCATCTGGGTCTGGTGCTTTTGATACCTACAGTTCCTTAATGGTCCCAATTACCTCATTTGCAGAGATTGGTTCATTAAGCACTGTTCTATGATGGGGTTTAAGTTTGGGCAATTGGCAGGCCTCTAGATATTTATTGATTTTGTTTTTACCATCTCCCAGGAGGTCCACTTTTTACCCATCATATAATTTTTGGTAAAAGCTGTGGAACTGTTTCACTATCTGAAGCGGGTCCTGGGTCAGCGTTCCATCAACTAGGCGTATTGCCTGTACATTTTGTGCCGCGCTACATTTTTAAGACGCCTGGCCAGCATAGTGTGGGCCTTATTGCCTCTTTCATAATATTTCTGAGAGGTCCAGTGTAAAGCCTGTTCTGTTTTAATAAGTTTAGCTCCCCTTGGGGCTGGATAATCCTAGCCATCACATCTGCGGTGCTATTGGTTTTGTGTACGGCCTCTAGCTCAGCTCATGTTTTTACTGGGCTTTCTTCCTTCGTGAGGCAATTTTAATAAAGGTGCCCCTAATAAAGACTTTATGCGCCTCCCATATTATTGTGAATGGCAAGTCATCTGTGTAATTTCTGTCACTAATTCTGGTATATATATATATATATAGCAGTGATTCATTCAATCGCCATTGTCTGGGGCCCCCTACAGCAGAAAGCCTAGGTATTATAAAATTGATCATTGCATGATCTGACCACATAATATTATCAATATTTGCCTGTATTTGTTCTGATAGCAGCCTCTCATCTACTAGGAAAAGTCAAGTCGCGAATATTTGTTGTTAGGGGCTGAATAGAAAGTGTAATCTTTTTTGAGAGGGTTGAGTGACCTCCAGACATCGACTAGTTGGTGTTCCTTCATAAAATCTGCAATGATTTTAATTTCTGGGGGATTTCTCAGACTTGTCTCAAACTGTGCGGGTCCTGATCTATCGCATCCGCTATCCATAGTTGTACTAATTCCCCACCTAAGATGATAATACCCTTCGCCACATTCCATATTGTGTTGAATATATTTTTGTAGAAGGAAGACCTTGACATATTTGGGGCGTAGATATTGATTAATGTAACCTGTACCCCCGCCAGCATACCTACCATGCAGAGAAATCTACCCTCTTTACCTTTCTTAAGTGTCTGAAGCTGAAAGGCTACATAGTTACATAGTTACATAGTAGATGAGGTCGAAAAAAGACGTACGTCCATCAAGTTCAACCTATGCTAGATACTTTATCCTATATCTATACTTATTGATCCAGAGGAAGGCAAACAAAAAACCCCCAGTGTTATATCATCCAATTATATCTCATAAGGGGAAAAATAAAAAAATGTCCTGACTCCCAAGAATTGGCAATCGGATGAATCCCTGGATCAACATCCTTCCCATGTATACTTATTTGGTATATCCCTGTATACCATTCCTTTCTAAAAATATGTTCAACTTTTTTTTGAACAAATTGATGGTATCTGCCATCACAGTCTCCATGGGTAATGAATTCCACATTTTAACTGCCCTTTCTGTAAAGAACCCTTTCCTTTGTTGCTGGTGAAATCTCCTTTCCGCCAACCTTAAGGGATGGCCCGAGTCCTTTGTACTGCCCGTGGGATGAATAGTTCATTTAAAAGCTCCTTGTACTGGTGGGGAAGAGCTGGGACGGCTGCGGGTGCCCTTGGCCTTTAGTGGCAGTTCAGGGACCATCCTTCAGTGAGAGCTGAGAGTACTGCATCGGACAGAAGCCTGCCGTGTAACTGTGCTGTACAGAAAACAATAAACCGTTCCTGTTGTTATATACCTCCTGCCTGTTGCGTGACCTTACTGGGGGGAGAGGTCATAAGTTCTACCGTGGGAGATCACCTTCAGTTCCTGGAGCTTACGGCAGATGGAGGCGCTGCACTGCTAAAGAGATATGTGGGGTATGAACCCCAGAAGCCTGGTCCTGTGTCCCCACTACCACCAGCGTATGACTCAGTCCTCCTGTTGCCAGCAGGTATATGCCCCATACACCGTAGTAATGGACAAATCTCCCACCTGGTGAGGGAAACACAGATCTATATATATATGTATATATATGTATATGTTGGGTGCAGAGTAAACACTTTGTAAAACTGCCCCTAAACACTTTAAAGGCACAACCCTATTCACCATTCTCTGAAACTCCTTCCCAGTGCTGGAGAAATTAATTTCCCATGAACTGAATTCAGCAAAAATATTTTCCAACCTGGTGAAGTCGCTTCGCGGCGTAGCTGAGTAGCAGCTGGTGAAGTCGCTCACGGCGTAGCTGAGTAGCAGCTGGTGAAGTCGCTTCGCGGCGTAGTTGAGTAGCAGCTGGTGAAGTCGCTCACGGCGTAGTTGAGTAGCAGCTGGTGAAGTCGCTCACGGCGTAGCTGAGTAGCAGCTGGTGAAGTCGCTCACGGCGTAGCTGAGTAGCAGCTGGTGAAGTCGCTCACGGCATAGCTGAGTAGCAGCTGGTGAAGTCGCTCACGGCATAGCTGAGTAGCAGCTGGTGAAGTCGCTCACGGCATAGTTGAGTAGCAGCTGGTGAAGTCGCGCACGGCGTAGTTGAGTAGCAGCTGGTGAAGTCGCTCACGGCGTAGCTGAGTAGCAGCTGGTGAAGTCGCTCACGGCGTAGCTGAGTAGCAGCTGGTGAAGTCGCTCACGGCGTAGCTGAGTAGCAGCTGGTGAAGTCGCTCACGGCGTAGCTGAGTAGCAGCTGGTGAAGTCGCTTCACGGCGTAGTTGAGTAGCAGCTGGTGAAGTCGCTCACGGCGTAGTTGAGTAGCAGCTGGTGAAGTCGCTCACGGCATAGTTGAGTAGCAGCCTTCATTTCTTTCTGCTCTTTCTGCTGTGACGGCCTCTTGGCATGTACTGCGGAGCCACAATAATTTCATGTCTCTTTTTTGTGGTGTTTCAGTAGCATTTTCTAAGGGATATGTGTTGTGTATTGATGCATTACATGTAAGTTTGGTATGGCAATAATCCTAAAATGTTCAGAAAGTGTTGCATTTAACCATTAAGCATGTCTTGTGGTTATGTTTGTGTGCGGCACTATAGACTTTAATGATGTGTGAGTATCACGTTAAAGGCCTTTATATTTTCTCCCTTCACGCTTTGAAGCATTTCTATCTTGTTTATCTGTTTAAAGGTCACTTTACATTTGAACCCAATCTCCACGATCCTGGTCCATCAGAAGCCGTTGGTGTTCATTCTAAATTCTCCCCATCCCCTGGCATGGAAGCTGAAAACAGAACGACTTGCAGCCGCTGTTTCACGATTCTTCTTTGTGAGTATTTGCTGCTAAAAAGCAACATGGAATAAATATGTTTAGGTAATTGTTTTTCATGATTGTAACTGAATACTGTACATGGAAATATAATGTTCCTAGCAGCATGGTTTGAGAAGCCATATCATTTAGAACTGGCAGCACTGGTGACATTAGAGAGGACATCTTAACCATGGCCGTTTCACCGGGCTGGTGGTAAAGACTGGAAAAATGTTCATGGGCAGTGCTCACAAAGAAGCTGTCCTGCTCCTCTACAATAAAAGGCACACAAGAACCCAGTCTGCATGGTTAAACCCAGCAAATACATGTTCTCAAGTTATTGCAGTTTGTTTTTATGGGATTATTGTTCTAAATAGAAACTGTGAAACCTCCTAATTGATTTGTACTCCAAAGGATTATCCTCCAGCTGTTGTTTGCAGATCTGTGTAACTGACTTTATTCTATACCCAAACTGAGAATATTGGTGCGTGGGGAGGTAGAAACTCATTGACTACAGATCTCTATAGGATCTGAATATTTCCTTTTCAGGGAATACAGTACAGGCATACCCCGCTTTAAGGACACACACTTTAAGTACACTCGCGAGTAAGTACATCTCGCCCAATAGGCAAACAGCAGCTCGCGCATGCGCCTATCATCACGTCCTGAACAGCAATACCTGTACCGAAGCTGTGCGCAAGCGGGGAGACTATAGAGCATGTTACACATGTGTTATTTACATCAGTTATGCACGTATATAATGATTGCCGTACAGTACATGCATCGATAAGTGGGGAAAAGGTAGTGCTTCACTTTAAGTACATTTTTGCTTTACATACATGCTCCGGTCCCATTGCGTACGTTAATGCGGGTATGCCTGTATATGGTAAAATATGCAACGGCCAGATCATAATTATCTGGCCTCTTTGGCTGTGAATGGGTTTAAATGTATTTAATTAGTTACAATGTTTTGTAAACATTACAATGCTATTTTTAATGAGCAAAGTATGTGAGTAATTCCTTGAAAAATCAAATTTGTAAGGACTGAAAGACTATTGCTAATTTGTATGGGGTCTTGATTTCCAGTCGTTTGCTCCACCCCAATGATTAGATTTAGGGGAAAATTGAATTCTTTGAGGCAGCCAAGCACACTGTTACTGCCCAAAAAATTCATATCGAGCGGAAGTTTTCAGCCGGTAACAGTGCGAACACCCACTTTGGAATATACTGAATCCGGCCCTTAGTTTCCACAATAACAAATGACCAATGAAGCATACGAGAAACATAAATACAGTACAACCAACCCCCAACTTCAGGTAACAATACTTACACACATTTCCGGGATATGTTTTCAACAATTACTTAGAAGTGACTATATCACAATAAAGAAAATTCTGGTATAGCTCTGACAGAATACATGGAGAGAGACACGCAGACGCACGGGGAGAGACACGGAGACGCACGGGGAGAGACACGGAGACGCACGGGGAGAGACACACAGACGCACGGGGAGAGACACGGAGACGCACGGGGAGAGATACACGCAGACGCACGGGGAGAGAGACACGCAGACACACGGGGAGAGACACGCAGACGCACGGGGAGAGACACGGAGACGCACGGGGAGAGAGACACGCAGACGCACGGGGAGAGACACGGAGACGCACGGGGAGAGAGACACGCAGACGCACGGGGAGAGACACGGAGACGCACGGGGAGAGACACGCAGACGCACGGGGAGAGAGACACGCAGACGCACGGGGAGAGAGACACGCAGACGCACGGGGAGAGAGACACGCAGACGCATGGGGAGAGAGACACGCAGACGCACGGGGAGAGAGACACGCAGACGCACGGGGAGAGAGACACGCAGACGCACGGGGAGAGAGACACGCAGACGCACGGGGAGAGAGACACGCAGACGCACGGGGAGAGACGCAGACGCACGGGGAGAGACACGCAGACGCACGGGGAGAGAGACACGCAGACGCACGGGGAGAGAGACACGCAGACGCACGGGGAGAGAGACACGCAGACGCACGGGGAGAGAGACACGCAGACGCACGGGGAGAGAGACACGCAGACGCACGGGGAGAGAGACACGCAGACGCACGGGCAGAGAGACGCAGACGCACGGGGAGACGCAGACGCATGGGGAGAGAGAGACGCAGACGCACGGGGAGAGAGACGCAGACGCACGGGTATTTGAACCGTATTCCATGTCAAAGGCAGCGTTCTTGTCGCTAAGCTACGGCTTTTTTAAAGTAGCAATCACTTAGTTTTAACCTACTAAATTTATCACTGACATCAGTTCACATTGTATCATTAAAGGATGAGTATATTCTGAGCCTTTCAGAGTAATATAGTAGGCAGTCTGTCTTTATTAAAGAACATAAGATTATGAAGGAAGGTCCTGATCTTTCAAAATGAAAATCTTCAGAATGCGCAATGCTGGGTAACGGCAGTTTCATTATATAGAAGTTGGTGAAGTTCAGTGAAGTTTTTAATTAAATATCGGTTGTAACTCCCAAGTGACGACAGTTGTTTTTGAAGTTCCATTCACCTTGTCTTGGTTTTGGGGCATTTAATGTGCTGCTCGCTCATAAAGCTGTCAGTGTCATTTCATGATAGTAACTAGTTTGATTTTTCAAACAGAAACATTCAGAATTTAATTACAGCGCCCCATAAACATGTCACGATTCTCTGGAACACGTGTTTCTAAAAGTGAGTATGTTCTGTGAAAGTTGTAAGCTCTGCTGGCAACAAAGAGGTTAAAAGATTCTGATATATATATATATATATATATATATATATAAAGCAACTGTAAATATTACTGTATGTTCATTTGCATGTCTTAGACAGGTCTGCAACCCTGTCTTTCCCCATTGTCACCCAGCATACAGCGCTTCCACTGCAGCAAGGGATTCTGGGAAATGACATGCAAATGAGCACTCACTTGTCACTTGTCACTTTTTTTACCCACCATAACCTTAATGACAGTGGTGATTACCTAGTCTAATCTCAAACCTGCTTTGCCATTAAGACCAGCCTCACACTGATGATACCCATCAAGGTTGAAACATGTCTGTGAGTAGGTCTAATGGCTTTGCATCTCATCCCAGCCTCTGTTTAAAAGCTGTGTTTAAAACAGCATGCATTGGCTTGAGGATTGGCTTGTGTAATACGAGCTTGAGACAAAAGGTGGCACTGAGTGGCACTAACCCTAACCCTAACCTCTATGCTGACGACACAGAAATTTACTTTTCAGCACCCGACCTTACACCTATTGTACAAACCATATTTTCTGAATGTCTCTCTGCTATATCATCCTGGATGGCCCTCCGCCGCCTTAAACTCAACATGGCAAAAACAGAGCTCCTCATACTTCCTCCCAAACCTGGCCCTACTACCTCCTTCCACATTGGAACTACGATCATTCACCCAGTAGTCCAAGCACGCTGCCTAAGGGTCGCACTCGACTCCTCTCTCACATTTGCCCTTCACATTCAAAACATATCTAAAACCTGTCTCTTTTTCCTCCGCAATATAGCAAAGATACGCACTTTCCTCTGTTGCTCGACTGCTAAAACTCTGACTCAGGCCCTCATTCTCTCCCGTCTTGATTACTGTAACCTCCTGCTGTCCGGCCTTCCTACCTCTCACCTGTCTCCCCTACAATCTATCCTAAACGCTGCTGCCAGAGTTACGCTACTCTTTCCTAGATCTGTCTCAGCATCTCCCCTCATGAAATCCCTCTCCTGGCTTCCGATCAATCCCGCATCTCACACTCCATTCTTCTCCTCACTTTTAAAGCTTTACACTCTTCTGCCCCTCCTTACATCTCAGCCCTAATTTCTCGTTATGCACCATCCCGACTCTTGCGTTCTTCTCAAGGATGTCTTCTTTCTACCCCCCTTTGTATCTAAAGCCCTCTCCCGCCTTAAACCCTTTTCACTGACTGCCCCACACCTCTGGAATGCCCTTCCCCTCAGTACCCGACTAGCACCCTCTCTATCCACCTTTAAGACCCACTTGCTTAAAGAAGCATATGAATAGCACTGTGGATATTCTGAACACATGATGCATAAAGCTTGGCCCTCTGCAGACGCACTTACCAGAACTCCCTCCTACTGTCTCTGTACGTTCTCCCTACCTACCAATTAGACTGTAAGCTCCTCGGGGCAGGGACTCCTCTTCCTTAATGTTACTTTTATGTCTAAAGCACTTATTCCCATGCTCTGTTATTTATTTGATTACCACATGTATTACTACTGTGAAGCGCTATGTACATTAATGGCGCTATATAAATAAAGATATACAATACAACTATGATGGCTCAACATTCTTTACAAGTAAAAATGGCAGTCAGGAACCATGCCCACACTAACCAAAGTTAATTATAAGATTGGAGGTAAAACAGAGTCCTTTCATGGAAGATCTCCATGTGCAGAAAGTTAGTCAAGTAAAATAAAATTGTTGATCAATCAGGATTATACTTTAAACCACATAGTCAGTACAGTTTTCTCTCTCTAGGTCTGCAGCAGGTTAGGGAGTGCTAAGGACAGGGGTCATGGTGTGTTTTATTTGTATTTTTTTTTACTGCTACTTTTTAAAAATACTTTGACTGGGTGAGCGAGGACAGATCAGTAATTTGTAACCATTGTTCTATATGTAAAATGGGTTCCTGACAATTAAAGATTTGTCGCTAAGGAGGAGAAATGCATTCCTTGTAAAATTGCTTCTTGAACCATTCGTTGGGTGTGTTTAACCTCCTTCTTTGCTATTCCTGGTTACTGGCACCGTGCTATATTATTCATTGTACTCTTTAGATTTTGGGCATTATTCTGCGAGTCAGCGTACCTCTTGTTTGCAGCCAAGTGTTTCGTCATACTCTGTTTTACTTTATATTACTTCTTGTTCATTTTTAATGGAGGCCCTGAAAAATGGAATTATGCTTTAACCCATTTTGTGTTGCTACAGAAGGGTTAACTTTCTATCCTCACCAGCAAGCTACAGTCAGGCACAGCCCGGTCTGGTTTCTGGACTGCTGTCAAAACTGTCTGAAAAACAAGTGCCATTTGTTTTCCTGCACTTAGTGTGTAACAGGAAATCAGGAGGATACATTTCCAGAATCGCCTCTTAAACAGATCCAGATGTGAGGATAGAGCTGCGCTCAGAGCTGTGAGGCACAGGAGGAAATGCTCTGCCAATGTTACAACTCCTAGGAACAGTAACTAGTAATGTTTCCAAACCAACGCAGGTTCAAAATGAATGTGCTGAAAGTATTTGGACGACTTAGAGGTGAAAATAGCTTTTAATACAGGAACTTGATTGATTAATGGTCGATATTAAAAATAGTGGCTACATCAGGAGAGATCACCAGTTTTCCTTAATGGCCTATTTCCTAAAGCCAGACCCCCAGCAGTAAAGCAGTGATAAGAGGGTTTTTACTGCAGCGATAGTTAAGCAATAGTTTTACCGCTCTGCAATGCACACGAGTAATTTGTCGCGGAATTACTTTTTTTAACCCATCGCTACCTGAAAACCATGATAACAACATGCTTTACAGGCTCCTATGCGAGGTTCAAATTTGTGACAGGGGTGTTAGAGTAGGGACTGTATTAACCCCTTAATTTGCATGTATTTGTTAATGATTTTTTATTTATATATTTGGCTGCTGGGGTGGGAGTTATTCTAACTGTTATGTTAGCCTAACTTTACTAAAGATACTCCTTCCCTTTGTGAACCCCCCTAAACTATACTTGAGTCACCTAAGAGCAGATTTTTACAGGCACATATTTGGACAGCTTTACTTCAGTGGGAGCTACTGCACAAGGACCCCACGCCAAACCAGCTGCAGCAGATTGATTTGTGATCAAATCCATCATATATGGAAGACACAGAGGCCCCCCCTCCAGAACCTGACGAAGCTTACGAGCAAAACGTTGTTCTGAGGAGGATTTTTGGACATTTTATACCACTGCAGTTTCACCTGGATCGCCGTTCGCCACCAGACTTTTTGGACGCGGATCGCGCCATACAGGAGAGCTGCCGTGAGTTCTGGGACATTTCCAATTGGACTTTTTACTTCTTTTATTGATTAAAGTTCTGTTTTTTACCTGGCTTACCCTGCCTGTGATTTACTAAAGAAGACTGTGCTCCACCTCTAAGGCTGGGATTATCTCTGAGTGTCTGCACTCACATATGGCCATGTGAGTGGTTTTTATATATCTATTTTATCCACCCCACCATTTATTGTCACTTGACAGTGTCATACTGTACACCTATTGCTGTTCTCCCCTCCTTCTCTCCTGAGATCTCCGTCAGGACCAGTGATCAATGAAGCAAGCCGTAGGCTAAAGCCACATTTGTTGTGATGTGTATACACTCACACATGGCCGTGTGAGTGATTTTGTATTACCCCTCCCATCACCCATTCAATTTTTAGCATTTTAGGCTATTGTGTGACTTACATTTTGCTGTTTCTGTTTTTTCTGGCTTGCGCTCGCCTTATTGTGTCTTCATACTGTGTGAGGATCGTGGGAGATCCGTTACCGGCTGAGCAGCAGCAAAGACCAGCGGCTAGTATTGCATGATTTTATTATTTATGTGCATCATTGCCGCCTATCTACATCCACTTTGAACTCCAACTAGATTTTGGGTATCAGTGTGTATAATTGTGAGGAGCGCCCCAGTTTTCTTGTATATCAGAACCCCTTGGGTGCAGCAGGGGCACCCAAGGCATTCCTTTGCAACGCGTTTTTGCGCCTCGGACAATGCTGCCATATGGCACTGTAATAGGTTTACCTTACCATATGGAGGAAAAGATTTCTATTTGCATATGGATTTTGGGTTAATGGAGGTCACTGAAATAGATCGCTTCCATTGTTACCGAACACCTGCATGCACATAAGCTCAGTATCGCGAGAATATCGTGGATTTATAACTCCTCATGGATAGCACATTAAAAGGGCCATAATATTTGGTATTATTTTCTTTTTTATAATGACAATTACTATTGCCTATGTAACCCCCGCTAATGGGATCACTTTTTTGGTCTCTCAAAGGGTTAATAGGGAGTGAAAAGGTTAATTGTAACGTAAGGCCTGAAAGGCAGGCTGCTGCTTAGCCACTCCTCCGTTCCAGAACCTGCTGCAAGGGTCACGTGACATAGTATGACTCATAATAAGTTACGGTTGTCTTTATTCTGCCGAGTTATTCTGCCGAGTTACAGGGGTGGAATTACGATATCACCTACAGGGGTATAAATGGGGCTGCAGAAGCTTTCAGGCCCCAGGCCCCAGGCGGATACCAGAGTAGAGGCGTCTTGCAGTGTTAAATATGTCTTTAAGTGTTTAACTTTGTGTTGCGTATGGTCACCCTTTATTATTTTCTAGTTAGGGAGGTGTCCAGTATCTAAGAAGGGCCACTGGAATAATGTAGCGAGAGGTGTATATTATTCTTTCTGAAGAGGATGTGCGTTGTTCTCAGTGCCATGGATCCCTAGATCAGGGACCCAGAAGAGTTCCCCACTTGGAGTTGCCTATAGGTAACTCTATACCTAGCATACCAGTCTACCATAGTGGGGACTAACAGAGTAATGTGTAGGATGACCGGAAGATGGGATCCCTGATAGCAGATACATCTCTGCGCAGAGTTCTGGTAGAGGGCTAGGAATACCTCAAGTTCTCTGAAGCAAGGGATTGCATATTGTCTATAACAAATTGTGTGGAAAGGTGATAAGCTGTGTGCGCCTCCCTGGGAAGCTTCCTTGCACCCAGGGACAGGGAGGAAGACTGTATGCAGCTATTTTGTTTGAGTAAAGAAACCTGTTTTTCTAACAAAGTTCTTGGCGCCCTTAGTCCCAACTGCTTACATCAACAGTCAGCAAACCTGGATGCCAGCACCCTGCGGAAAAGGTGTGAAAGACTCTGAGCACCATCACCTGCACCAATCTATATTTAACAGCACTTACAGTAGATGTGACACTCTTGTGGGCAGAGTAAATAGGGCTAACACCTATTTACTGACCTTAAGTGAATTCCAACCTGTGTAGTTTATAGTCATTAGCTTTATATAATGCAAGGCAATAAAGAACTGTAATCATAGTGTAACTCCCCTTTGGGATTAACATGGCCTTAAGGGGTTTACTGTGTGGGTCCACACTGAAGTAATGCCCCTTCCCTATCACATGGTGCTGGACTGACTCAGGAGAAGTAATGCCCAACCCACTTCTGCCTGGAGACAGTGATGTGATGAGGTAGATATATAGACTGGATGATGGTTCTGGACGGCAGATCCCAGGAGGTGTTGATGTAGTGGGATCTCACTGTTAATAGTGTAGATATGTTCCTACGATAATATAGGTTTCATTGCTTTTATAGAGAGGCACAGTACCCTAGTTAGATGGCGTCGCACAGAGATGGTTCCCTTCACCCATGTGGATTCATGTAGAGGAAATCTGTGCCCAGAAGGGACTCAGCAGGCCATAGTACTGTGCCTTAGTCGAACCAGCCCCATCAGAGGGTCCATAGTTGGCCACACTCGAGGCTACCACAAGGTGGCATGCAGTTCCTGAGGGAGGGAGACTTTGCACCAGGCCCTACTGGGGCCCATGTGATGTAGAGTACTACCAAAGCCAACCAGCAGAGGATTTCCATAGGTAACACTAAAAGGATAAAGCCTCAGCACCTCCCTAGTGGGCTGAGATAGGGGCAGCTGGGTATGAAGGCTCAGACAGCGTCAGGACAAATGTAGTAATGCCGATACCAAGTTATAGTGTACAGGGAGGTATTAATATAACTGTTCATGTTCAATGAAGTTTCTGGCGCTCATCATTTCTATATCATCACCCTGCCGCACAAATCCAGCACCCTGACAAAGGTAACCACATCATAGAAAGCCAAGATAAGGTACATTGATGTGAACTCCCTATGGAAAGGCAAGGAGGGTTACAAAATAGTACAAAATAAGAGTGTTAAGATGTTTATTATAGTATCTGCAGACCTCAAATATGTTTTGTTGCTGTAGATGGATAGAGCTACTGTTATTTTTTAACAATAAATATAGTTTGTGGTGTAATTATAATCATGATCTGATAGAAGTTATATAATTAATTATATTTGTATTGGGCTTTTTAGCAGAATTAAGTGTAAGAAAGTTGGGGATCTAGAGGATTGTTAGCTGGAGTAACAATTTTAGTGAGACCTCATTTTATGTGTTGATTCATTCATCACATGTCACGTATTAGGACTAAACCTAACTCCGTGTTGGCAGGACGTATTCAGTGTTTATCTTTACAACTAGTAGCTAAAGCTTTGCAATGAATTCCATGTGTGAGACTGCGCCACCGACATTTCTCCAACCAGTATAGTTGACTTCATAGATATTGTAAAGATTTACAGAAAGTCGCTACAGGAAAACCTCTCGCACAGTTTTAATTGCATGGTGCGTTACTTATTCAATTACAGTGTGTTATAGTTATTAATTTCAAAAGCTACAAAATAACACAACTAAAGTTAATTATGATTACTCTAAAATGTAAATGTTATTGCACAATGTGTGATAAGGAAAGAGTTGTCTTAACATTTCTACAAATCTCAAGCCAGATTGCAGAATTCCTGTCCATGGATGTGTGACAGGTTTTCATTAGATCTTGGCTATTATGAGAAACTTAAGGGCACTATTATTATGATTTAATTATTCGGCTTCCAAAAAAGCTTTTTACAAGTTAATGCCACATATTAAAATGCATCCTGTAAAAATAAATTACGTGGTCTGGGATGTAACTGATTTGTCCACTGATCATGTACGGCTTTAAGGGGTAATTCTATATGCACCGAAGCGGCAGTTGAGCGTATACGGCCTATTGGGTACATGCGTCCGGCAATAATTCCCATTGACTTGCTTGATGGTCAGCAATAGGAATGATAACCCGTACTGGCACTTAATGCAGGTGCTCTTAGTGCTGGAGGAGTACATATGATACCGGCTTTAACACGTGCATTGATTATTTGTGGTTATGCGGAATAACAATTCCAAGCTATTATGTATGTTCTCCCAGCTGCAGCAAAGCTGATTTCTTGCACTTAATTACCTTCCTATAAATAACCATACTTCCTGACTTTGTGTGCAGTGCAGTGTATAATCTATGGTGGGTAAGACAGAGCTATCCCAATCCATACAGTACATTTATTTATCAATTTCTTGATGAGTCCCTCCTACATATGCACACAACTAAGTGGGAATGCCTTATAAAACGGCCTTTCTTGCTTCAAGCCCCCGTTTCACTTTCCCTCAATGTATGCTGTAAACTCCCCAATGACCATGTTTTTTTGTTTGCCTCTGAATCAATATACTGTAAGTACAATATATAAAAAAGTATCCGTCGTCTAAACTGAGCATAGGTTGAACTTGATGGACATATGTATTTTGTCAACCTCATCTACTATGTAACTATGTCACAAATGATGGAGATTGACTTCCAAGTGTGACTCACAAAACCACAATTTGCCTATTGAATGTAAACCAAGCATTTCTTCTTCTAGTTTACTAACAATATTAACTCTGGTTGGGATGTTGGGGTGCAGAATAGTTATTCCTCAGTGACAGGTGTGGAAACAAAGTTAACATTTTGAAGCCAGGCAGTTGATTCGTGTCCAGATAAAATAATAGGGTTTGGTATCTTGCCATCGCCTTAAACTGTTGTAATAAAGTTTATAGAATTGACAGATGAAGCAGAACTCTCTGCTTCTAAATTGCCGCTGTTAAAGCCAAGATTTCAAATAAGAAATGTATACCAGGTCAAAAATCTAACACACTCCTTACGCTGATCT
Source organism: Ascaphus truei (assembly GCF_040206685.1). Lineage (NCBI taxonomy): Eukaryota > Metazoa > Chordata > Amphibia > Anura > Ascaphidae > Ascaphus > Ascaphus truei. Next base: position 1,197,619 of record NC_134492.1, read on the forward strand.
AAATAGCATTGTTTTAAGATGGCAAGCATAAAGTGTGGCCCTGCCTATGCAGACATGTGTTTTAGTGGTTAAACTGTTTGGAAAGGCATGCATCTGTACAAACTGTAACCAATTCTTTTAGTGCTTTTTTTTAACCTTGTGGTAATTTTTTGATCAGGCATTTCGTTAGACCGGTTAGGGGTCAATCATTCCTGAAGTAGAACTAGAGTGCAGTGTTCAGATGAGGCATTGATTGCATAGTGCAAGTCACTCTTCTGCACAAAAGATTATGGGTTTGATTGCATTGTTAGATTAGATAATAACAATATTGTTCCTTTCCTTTGTCCATTAAAGGCTAGTAATACAGTACCAGTTCCACCCCAGAAATACAGGTGTGAAGTGTACAACCCAGCGCCGCTCTTGCACATAGATGTTGGTATAATTAAGGGTTTGATGTGCTGCAAATGCACATAGCTATAAATATATTGCTAGAGATAGAAATAAAACGCCCAATTCCTTACAGTGTGATCCGTCCGATCTTTTAAAGCAACAATACTTGGAATCTCAGGAAACATGGTTGTTTTCTTCTGTAGAGCCTAACAAGACTGTCTGGATATTATTGCCCAAGCCACATTGTAATGAGAGCGTCACTATTACCCAGCAGCCAGAAAATATGTAAAAGAAAATAAACATAATAATAAAAATAACAGCATGTTCTTGTATAGCGCTGCTAATTGTACGCAGCGCTTTACAGAGACATTTTGCAGGCTCAGGTCCCTGCCCCGCAGAGCTTACAATCTATGTTTTTGGTGGCTGAGGCACCGGGAGATAAAGTGACTTGCCCAAGGTCACAAGGAGCCGACACCGGGAATTGAACCAGGCTCCCCTGCAGCAATCTCAGTGTCTTTAGGCCTGGACCCCGCTGGCAACTGCAATAGAATTGAGAGCAGGACTCGCGACCGAGCGCTAAGCCACGCCCCGAGCGCTAAGCCACGCCCCCCGCGGTTCAGCCAATGAGGGCGAACCTGCTAGGTGACGTCAAGGCCGCGCCCCTGTCCATCCCGCGTCACGCCCCCCCCCAGTATTTTGGTCTGCAGCTCCCTGCAGACCAGGGAATCAGCTGCACGCGCCGCCAGTCTCGCGGGCGCGCGTGCAGCGGAGTTTACCAGGGCCTTACTTACTGAGCCGCTCCTTCTCCCAGGCTCCCCTGCTTCACACTCAGTGCCAGTCAGTGTCGTTACTCACTGAGCCGCTCCTTCTCCCAGGCTCCCCTGCTTCACACTCAGTGCCAGTCAGTGTCGTTACTCACTGAGCCGCTCCTTCTCCCAGGTTCCCCTGCTTCACACTCAGTGCCAGTCAGTGTCGTTACTCACTGAGCCGCTCCTTCTCCCAGGTTCCCCTGCTTCACACTCAGTGCCAGTCAGGTCTTTACTCACTGAGCCGCTGCTTCTCCCAGGCTCCCCTGCTTCACACTCAGTGCCAGTCAGTGTCGTTACTCACTAAGCCGCTCCTTCTCCCAGGTTCCCCTGCTTCACACTCAGTGCCAGTCAGTGTCTTTACTCACTGAGCCGCTCCTTCTCCCAGGCTCCCCTGCTTCACACTCAGTGCCAGTCAGTGTCGTTACTCACTGAGCCGCTCCTTCTCCCAGGCTCCCCTGCTTCACACTCAGTGCCAGTCAGTGTCTTTACTCACTGAGCCGCTCCTTCTCCCAGGTTCCCCTGCTTCACACTCAGTGCCAGTCAGTGTCTTTACTCACTGAGCCGCTCCTTCTCCCAGGTTCCCCTGCTTCACACTCAGTGCCAGTTAGTGTCTTTACTCACTGAGCCGCTCCTTCTCCCAGGCTCCCCTGCTTCACACTCAGTGCCAGTCACAGTGTCTTTACTCACTGAGTCGCTCCATCTCCCAGGTTCCCCTGCTTCACACTCAGTGCCAGTCAGTGTCTGTACTCACTGAGCCGCTCCTTCTCCCAGGTTCCCCTGCTTCACACACAGTGCCAGTCAGTGTCTGTACTCACTGAGCCGCTCCTTCTCCCAGGCTCCCCTGCTTCACACTCAGTGCCAGTCAGTGTCGTTACTCACTGAGCCACTCCCTCTCCCAGGCTCCCCTGCTTCACACTCCGTGCCAGTCAGTGTCGTTACTCACTGAGCCGCTCCTTCTCCCAGGCTCCCCTGCTTCACACTCAGTGCCAGTCAGTGTCTTTACTCGCTGAGCCGCTCCTTCTCCCAGGCTCCCCTACTTCACACTCAGTGCCAGACAGTGTCGTTACTCGCTGAGCCGCTCCTTCTCCCAGGCTCCCCTGCTTCACACTCAGTGCCAGTCAGGTCTTTACTCACTGAGCTGCTGCTTCTCCCAGGCTCCCCTGCTTCACACTCAGTGCCAGTCAGTGTCTGTACTCACTGAGCCGCTCCTTCTCCCAGGCTCCCCTGCTTCACACTCAGTGCCAGTCAGTGTCGTTACTCACTGAGCCACTCCCTCTCCCAGGCTCCCCTGCTTCACACTCAGTGCCAGTCAGTGTCGTTACTCACTGAGCCGCTCCTTCTCCCAGGCTCCCCTGCTTCACACTCAGTGCCAGTCAGTGTCTTTACTCGCTGAGCCGCTCCTTCTCCCAGGCTCCCCTACTTCACACTCAGTGCCAGTCAGTGTCGTTACTCGCTGAGCCGCTCCTTCTCCCAGGCTCCCCTGCTTCACACTCGGTGCCAGTCAGTGTCGTTACTCACTGAGCCGCTCCTTCTCCCAGGTTCCCCTGCTTCACACTCGGTGCCAGTCAGTGTCTTTACTCACTGAGCCGCTCCTTCTCCCAGGCTCCCCTGCCTCACACTCAGTGCCAGTCAGTGTCTGTACTCACTGAGCCGCTCCTTCTCCCAGGCTCCCCTGCTTCACACTCAGTGCCAGTCAGTGTCTTTACTCACTGAGCCGCTCCTTCTCCCAGGCTCCCCTGCTTCACACTCAGTGCCAGTCAGTGTCGTTACTCACTGAGCCACTCCTTCTCCCAGGTTCCCTGCCTCACACTCAGTGCCAGTCAGTGTCTTTACTCACTGAGCCGCTCCTTCTCCCTTTACGTTACGGATCTCTGCATTAATACGAGTGGTCTCTCTCAGGTAACATGCCTAGATTTTGCTTAAATATCTCATGATCAGGAGCGTAGCTACAGTATAGCCCGGGGGCCCGTGCTCTTGGGGAGCCCGCACCCGGGGGCCCGTGTTCTTGGTGAGCCCGCACCCGGGGGCCCGTGTTCTTGGGGAGCCTGCGCCCGGGGGCCCGTGTTCTTGGGGAGCCCGCGCCCGGGGGCCCGTGCTCTTGGGGAGCCTGCGCCTGGGGGCCCGTGTTCTTGGGGAGCCCGCGCCCGGGGGCCCGTGCTCTTGGGGAGCCTGCGCCTGGGGGCCCGTGTTCTTGGGGAGCCCGCGCCCGGGGGCCCGTGCTCTTGGGGAGCCCGCGCCTGGGGGCCCGTGCTCTTGGGGAGCCTGCGCCTGGGGGCCCGTGCTCTTGGGGAGCCTGCGCCTGGGGGCCCGTGTTCTTGGGGAGCCCGCGCCCGGGGGCCCGTGCTCTTGGGGAGCCTGCGCCTGGGGGCCCGTGTTCTTGGGGAGCCCGCGCCCGGGGGCCCGTGCTCTTGGGGAGCCCGCGCCTGGGGGCCCGTGCTCTTGGGGAGCCCGCGCCTGGGGGCCCGTGCTCTTGGGGAGCCTGCGCCTGGGGGCCCGTGCTCTTGGGGAGCCTACGCCTGGGGCCCGTGCTCTTGGGGAGCCTACGCCTGGGGCCCGTGTTCTTGGGGAGCCTGCGCCTGGGGCCCGTGCTCTTGGGGAGCCTACGCCCGGGGGCCCGTGTTCTTGGGGAGCCCGCGCCCGGTGGCCCGTGCTCTTGGGGAGCCTACGCCTGGGGCCCGTGTTCTTGGGGAGCCCGCGCCCGGGGGCCCGTGCTCTTGGGGAGCCCGCGCCTGGGGCCCGTGTTCTTGGGGAGCCTGCGCCTGGGGCCCGTGCTCTTGGGGAGCCTGCGCCTGGGGGCCCGTGTTCTTGGGGAGCCCGCGCCCGGGGGCCCGTGCTCTTGGGGAGCCTACGCCTGGGGCCCGTGTTCTTGGGGAGCCCGCGCCCGGGGGCCCGCGTTCTTGGGGAGCCTGCGCCTGGGGGCCCGTGCTCTTGGGGAGCCTGCGCCCGGGGGCCCGTGCTCTTGGGGAGCCCGCGCCCGGGGGCCCGTGCTCTTGGGGAGCCTGCGCCCGGGGGCCCGTGCTCTTGGGGAGCCCGCGCCTGGGGGCCCGTGCTCTTGGGGAGCCTGCGCCCGGGGGCCCGTGCTCTTGGGGAGCCTGCGCTCCCCCTGGAATGCTGCAGCTGACAGGGGGGACAGACCGGGACCTGGTGGTTGCCGGCGGCCGCAGCTCTCCCCTGCTGCAGGTTTCTCTCCCTCACTCTGTCCCACGCTGGCGCACGCCGGACCACGCTGACGTTGGAAGCTCCGCGTGGGACAGAGTGAGGGGGAGAAGCCTGCAGCAGGGGGGAGCTGGGCCCGGCGGCAACTGCTGTGTGCGGCAGCCTGCCAGCCACCACGGGTCCCGGCCTGAGACCAAGCTAAGCCGGGGTATTTATTATGTATTGGGGGGGGGGGGGGGTGTTTTTATTATGTATTGGGGAGGGGGGTGTATTTGTATTATGTATTGGGGAGGGGGGTGTTTTTATTATATATTGGGGAGGGGGTGTATTATATATTGGGGAGGAGGGTGTATTATTATTATGTATTGGGGAGGGGGGTGTATTATATATTGGGGAGGGGGGTGTATTATTATATATTGGGGAGGGGGGTGTATTATTATGTATTGGGGAGGGGGGTGTATTTATTATGTATTGGAGACGGGGGTGTTTTTATTATATATTAGGGAGGGGGGTGTATTTTTATTATGTATTGGAGAGGGGGAGTGTTTTTATTATATATTGGGGAGGGGGGTGTATTATTATGTATTGGGGAGGGGGAGTGTTTTTATTATATATTGGGGAGGGGGGGTGTATTTTTATTATGTATTGGAGAGGGGGAGTGTTTTTATTATATATTGGGGAGGGGGGTGTATTTTTATTATGTATTGGAGAGGGGGGGTGTTTTTATTATATATTGGGGAGGGGGGGTGTATTTTTATTATGTATTGGGGAGGGGGGTGTATTTTTATTATGTATTGGAGAGGGGGGGTGTTTTTATTATATATTGGGGAGGGGGGGTGTATTTTTATTATGTATTGGGGAGGGGGGTGTATTTTTATTATGTATTGGGGAGGGGGGGTGTATTTTTATTATGTATTGGGGAGGGGGGTGTATTTATTAGGTACTAGTTGATATACCCGGCGTTGCCCGGGATAAAATTTTTCCTGCTCCCCCTCGCTCTACGCTCACCCCCCTACTTTCACATCTCCATTTCCACCCCCCCCCCCCTTCCTTCACAGTTCCGATTTCCCCTTCACATCTCCAATTCTTCCCCCCCTTCATAGCTCGGCGGCGGCGTATCACTGGGGGGGGGGGTGGGTGACCGGGCGGGTTGGAATTCCCCCCCCCCCTTCACAGCTAGGCGGCGTCTCCCTGGGTCGGCGGGTTGGAAATCCTCCCCCCCCCCCCCTTCAGAGGTTAACGGCGGTGGCTCACCTTTGGTTAGTGATTCCCCCCCCCCCAAGGCAAGAGTGGGGGGGTAAGGCAAGAGTGAGGGGGGGGGGGTGAAAGGCAGGAGCGGGCGTGCTACAGGCGGCAGCGGGAGAGAGGTGATGGCCTGGAGTGTGCGGCATGCGGGAGAGGTGAGAGGCGACGACCGTAAGTGTATGCGGGCGGAGATGCGACTGCTTGGAGTGGTGGTGTGAGGGGCCGGTGGCGGTGTATGTGAGGCGGCGGTGAGAGGGGCTGATGGTGCGCTTCGAGGGGGGGTGGTAATGCGGGTGTGAGGGACTGATCCGGCAGGGGTGCGGATGGAGGTTGCGGCCCGGGTGTGGCTGGTGGGTTTCAGCGGCAGATGGCGGGCTGGGTGTGAGGTGCGGCTGGGGGGGTTGCAGGGGCGCTCGGTGAGGAGGAGAATCTGCGGCTGCACTGTGCTCAGAGGGGCACGCGGTGTAGCCGTGGAGGGCGGGACACGGGGGGGGGGGGCGAGGTACACCGGCCAATGAGAGCCTTGGGGGGGTGGGACACGGGGGGGTTAGCCAATGAGAGCCGTGGGAGGGCAGCGGCCCACGGACCGACAGACCAATCAGATTGCCCCTAGACACAGGGAACACAGGGACATACAATGGTTTAAAATATATAGATATATAGATAGATTGGGGAGGGGGGTGTATTTGTTATGTATTGGGGATGGGTGTATTTATTATGTACTGGGGATGGGGTGTATTTTTATTATGTATTGGGGATGGGGGGTGTATTTATTATGTATTGGGGATGGGGGGTGTATTTATTATGTATTGGGGATGGGGGGTGTATTTATTATGTATTGGGGAGGAGGGTGTATTTATTATGTATTGGGGATGGGGGGTGTATTTATTATGTATTGGGGATGGGTGTATTTATTATGTACTGGGGATGGGGTGTATTTATTATGTATTGGGGAGGAGGGTGTATTTATTATGTATTGGGGATGGGGGGGTGTATTTATTATGTATTGGGGATAGGGGGTGTATTTATTATGTATTGGGGATGGGGGATGTATTTATTATGTATTGGGGATGGGGGATGTATTTATTATGTATTGGGGAGGAGGGTGTATTTTTATTATGTATTGGGGATGGGGGGTGTATTTATTATGTATTGGGGAGGGGGGTGTATTTATTATGTATTGGGGAGGAGGGTGTATTTATTATGTATTGGAGAGTGGGGGTATTTTTATTATGTATTGGGGATGGGGGGTGTATTTATTATGTATTGGGGATGGGGGGTGTATTTATTATGTATTGGGGAGGAGGGTGTATTTATTATGTATTGGGGATGGGGGGTGTATTTATTATGTATTGGGGATGGGTGTATTTATTATGTACTGGGGATGGGGTGTATTTATTATGTATTGGGGAGGAGGGTGTATTTATTATGTATTGGGGATGGGGGGTGTATTTATTATGTATGGGGGATGTATTTATTATGTATTGGGGATGGGGGGTGTATTTATTATGTATGGGGGATGTATTTATTATGTATGGGGGATGTATTTATTATGTATTGGGGATGGGGGGTGTATTTATTATGTATTGGGGATGGGGTGTATTTATTATGTATTGGAGAGTGGGGGTATTTTTATTATGTATTGGGGATGGGGGGTGTATTTTTATTTTGTATTGGGGAGGGGGGTGTATTTTTATTATGTATTGGGGAGGGGAGAGATACGAGGGATGATGAGGAGGAGGGATGGGGAGAAATGAAAGGATCAGGGAGAGAATGGGGGAGGGAGAAAAAAATTGCAGTCCGTATTAATATTAATGGGGCCCTGAATTTTTTTTACCGGGGGCCCGTGCATTTCTAGCTACGCCGCTGCTCATGATCATTAAAAATTAATTTAAATGGCAGCTACTGTATCACACCCTTTAATCTGTATCACACCCTTTAATCTGTATCACACCCTTTAATCTGTATCACACCCTTTAATCTGTATCACACCCTTTAATCTGTATCACACCCTTTAATCTGTATCACACCCTTTAATCTGTATCACACCCTTTACTCTGTCTCACACCCTTTAATCTGTATCACACCCTTTAATCTGTCTCACTGGAAACATGAATACAGTAGGAAGAGCTGGAGCAAAGCATAGGGCCTTCATTTAACCATTTCCCTGCATGCAAATAGATGCAGACCCCTTTGCGGAGGGGTCTAACCAGTACTAGAAAACAAAATGCACACTTCGGGTCAGGGTCCTTTCACAAGCACTGCTGGTTTTTCCCACACCCCACTCTTTAAAACCATTGACATTCAAAGGAAGAAAACCGCTTCAGTATTGTTAAATACACAAAACTAGTTAACATCATTCAACCATACTAGGTTGGCAACCTTCAAGCTCACACTGTTTTCCGTGGCTCGCATACAATACTTGGCACACTTTCCAGATGCCAAATAGCACCCTAACTGATATACAAAAATTAAATGGATCAAGATACTCTGCCTCGTGCGCCAACTTCTGTAGCTAAAAAAAGACTACCAGCGCAGAGACCGTTTCCCCGTACCATGTCCTTGCGGCCCCACAAAAACAAATTGCCCATTGTAATGCATCCTGTAAACCTCAATTAAAAATGTCCATGCCAATCTGACAAATGTACACCATCCAATCTATATATACAGGATATGGCAGAAGTGGCTCCTTCCAGCTCGTTATGCCTTAACGTTTAATGTGAATATATGAAGGGAAGGTTCCCTAATGGTGCACTCTACCTCTATTAATATACAAAATAATAACGTTTTACTTGATCAAAAGACATAAAACATACATTGATTAAAACTTAATGCAGCGTTGGTGTAATTGAGGAATTCTGTTGCTAGTTAGTAATAAGATATCTATTCCCATAGATCCCTGTTAATCCAAACAGACTTCTTAATTGTAATTGTATTGGATGTAGTATAACAGGATAGGTGGTCTACTGAAGCAAGTGATTCTAGCTGTTATAAAGAGGCCAGAAGGCAAATCTCTGTCCAAAGTGGATCAGTGTTCTTATTACTTGTTCAATTTGATACACTATGATTCTTAATTCCACTTTTCTTATTGTATTTCTTAACAGTATTTGTTCTTATATGTGGAAGTCTTACTTCATACATTTACACTATGAGATAGCAAATGCACCTAACAAGCCAAAAGTGAATAGTAACAGCCCTATTGCAACTGTGTACATATAGTGCTAGATGAACTCCTGATGGTATATCAGCAGACAATAAATATATATACAGGGAGAGGAGAGAAGATCTGAACAGTGTGAGCCTCAAAGGAGGGAAAAGCAAGAGAGGGAGGAATAGGAAGGGTATCGTAACGGCAGAGAGGAGAGCAGGAGCCCCACGCCTCCACCCCTGACACAAGGGAGCGGAGTGTGGGAGAAGGAAAGGCCACCGTAGGAGAGGGCAGCTTCCAGAGCAGAGTCAGACTGAGTGAGCCAGGTCTCAGTTATAGCAAATAGGAGCAGAGAGTGAGAGAGAAAGAAGTCATGCACAGAGAGGAACTTGTTAGAGAGGGAGCGAGCATTCCAAAGGGCACAGGAGAAAGGGAGAGAGGAGGGAGGGTGGCAGGGGATGGGTATGAGGTTAGAGGGGTTGACACCAGGAGGAATAGAAGTTGCATTTGGCAGGCGAGGACGAGAGCAAGTAGAAATAAAGCAAGGACCAGGATTGGGGGCAATTATCCCAAGAAGCAAGGAGGAGACGCAGATGTAGCCAGGTCCCCTGTTGGTGCGGGGCCGTGCGCGAGCAGCGCGCCTCTCTCTCTCTTATGCGGCCGGTAGCCAGGGACGCGAGCGGGCCGGTTGCCGGGGACGCGATCGGGCCGTTGCTAGGGCCGCGGTCGCGTTGCTAGGGCCGCGGTCGCTAGCAGAGCAGGGCGCCGCCATTGCTAGGTGCATTGCGCATGCGCAAGGGCACCGGAGTGCCGGGAGGAACACAGATAGGTCGCGCCTGCGCAGTGCAGGGCAGTCCACCCCCAGGGTGCACAGGGGCAGAGTCACATGACCCCAGGGAGCCAATAGGGCTGCAGCATCTCCCTGCAAGGAGATTGATACATTTTCGCGGGTTTGCAGCACGTTTGGCAGTTGGTGACCGGAGCAGCTAGGGGAAGGAGGTAGGGTGCAGGAGTCAGTGACTCCCTGCACTAGGCCAGCAGTCCCCTAGCCCCCAGATAGCCCTGAGTCACAGTAGCTGAGTTTGTAGGGACAGGCCCTAGGTTAGGGACCCTGCCCCATTAGCTATTTGTTAGTTAAGGACACAGCGGACGCTGCGTTTCCTGCTGAGAGACTTGGGTTCAAGTCTCTGTCACTAAAGAGAGCTGGACTATCTTCAGGGTGGGATTGGCCCTGACGGATCACCACGCGGGAGTATCCAGGATATCGTGTAGGAGCTCGTCTGATCCTTTGCGAAGCCCGTTGCAGGCCCGAGCACTGGAGTGCTCGGCAGGTAATCTGTAACATCAAGTGCACCAACAAATCCTATTACTAGACATAGTGGCTGCGCAGTCACACACACACATTTATATGACTTGGTAGTGCGGGACATTGTGTGGGGTTACTGGACACGGGGTGGGATCATTTGGTGAAGTGTTGGCGTCCGCTGTGGCGCATGGAGTGTTGGGGTCCGCCGTGGCGCAAGAGTGTTAGCGTCCTGCGAGACGCAGTAGTTAGTGTCTCCTCTAGGGAGGGACACCTGTTGATGTTACAAGCACGTACGTTCTTATGCTCGCAAGTAAAGTCATTGATTGGTTACATACGTTGTGCTGGTTATTTATATGTGTCCTGCGAGGAACCATTCCTGCTCCTCTAGGAACCATCGCAGGTGGAGGCGCTGCACCGAGTACAGGGTTACTCTTAATATAATTACCCCAGGTTCCCCGTGGCGGAAGCTCAGCCCTCCTGTGAGCCTAACAGGTAAAGCACCACACCTGGTAACATTGTATGTTCTCCGCACCCACAATATAACTGCGATTGGGTGGGGTGGAATACCCGTTACACATGGATAGATTGAGAATGTGTGTGCTGATTTGTAGGGGTGTGTTTTAGTGCAGGGGACATAGCATTGTAGTGTCAGAGGGCGCAGGTAAGAAAGGAGTTCATGTGAACTGAGAAGTGGGGAAGGAAGGAGAGATGGAGATATATGAATAGAGTTAGAGACATACTGAGGCTGGTGGAAGGAAGTGCATAATTTGAAAAGAAGTGAGGTCACAGCAAATATAAATAGCAGAGGTGGCATCACAGCAACAGTAAAGTGATATGTCATGCATAGCGGTCCTCACTGCTCCTTAAATGTATTTACTCTGTAACGTGTGTTAGGATGTTTCCAATTTCAGGCTTCTCATCGGAACGGGATGTTCTTACATAGATCTTCCCTATGTTTTGTTGATGCTTTGGATTTGTTGTTATGGCTTCAGACTGTTTATCACTGAAGTCTAAAAGGAACAGTTTCTGGGTAGATAAATATACTGCTTTCAATAACATAACTTTTATGAGCATTTTATTATGATGGTTCTATGAAAGGCAACAAGTAATGAGCATCAGCCAGAGGTTAGACAGATGTAGGCTTAAAGGTCCAGAAATATCTTGGCAAATGTAGTTATTGTTTATTTACCATGAACATGAGGATTTTTTTGCCAGCCTCGTTACACATTGTACACACACATTGTTACACACACATTGTTACACACACATTGTTACACACACATTGTTACACACAAATTGTTACACACACATTGTTACACACACATTGTACACACACATTGTACACACACATTGTACACACAGATTGTACACACAGATTGTACACACAGATTGTACACACAGATTGTACACACAGATTGTACACACACAATGTTACACACACATTGTTACACACACATTGTTACATTTCAGCTGGTTTAGAAACCTGTCGTATTCACTTCTAAAAAGCTATTATTTGCAATTTAAAACAAGACTGTAAAACTGGAGCAAAAATGAGTTGACACTAAAAATCCCCCCCCCCCACACACACCCCCCCGCCGCCCCCATAAAGTACGTTGTGCGATATGATTCTCCTTCCAAAATAAAAGTATTTCATGTTGCAGTTATCCCCAAAATGATGCATTCTGTACAGGAGGAGCCAGGCCACATGTTTCCACGCTCAGCAGATGTTTAGCGGGGCATGCAAAGATGTCAAGTGGCTGATTTACTCTAACTTGCCACTTCTCCATGTCCCAGATACACTAAGCTCCATTAATGGAAATGAACGTTCTGTTAATTGCACCGCTTTCCACTAAAGGGAATAACGTTAACCCAGTTTTACGCCTTTAAAGGGACAATCCCTCCTAGAACCACAGTAAACTAATTCCAGCGACATGTTTAGGGGTCTCGTGGAGAATAGATACCTTTTTTTTTTTTACCCAAGTCTGCTAAGCATTGCATATGCAGTAAAGGCTGCCAGGATTAGTCCAATTTAACTAGAGCACCCAGTGAGTGACTTGTATACCTCTCCGAGCACTCATTTATATCATACGTGGATAGTTATCTGGGCACAAAATTAGACACACCTGAGATACCTTGGGAAATAATGTAAAAGTATAATAATATAAATAATTTGAATATACTTTGCATATCCCATATCCGGCGCTTGCGGCAGTTACTTACATATATAGCATGCTCAACTACCCACAATGGCCCCCCCCCCTGCGTGTAAATGCAGGACACCCGGCGCTCATGCTTGGAGCGCCCTCCAAGCATGAGCACGCTCAGCGCCAGCGGGGACTCAGCCTATGGATCCGAAAACATACCGGAGGCAATAGCAACAGAAACCCTCCGCACTTACCTGCACAACTTATTTCTCCTTCTGCTCCTGGATTTAAGCACCTAAGACCTTGAAATAGATCGTGCCCACCGGGCACTGGATCCCAGGTCAGATGATCCAAGGAGATGAAGAGATGTAATCGTTCAATTCCATTCTTACACAACAAAAGAAAAAATAATGCTGGCAAGCAGGGAGAAGGGGGATCTACAATTTGAGAAAGAATTCCTCCAAATTTTTAACGATCTCTCAAAAGTTACCATCGCCAGTCACCGAGAGATGAAACCCCTCACCCAGATACTGAAGGACCATAACATCCTTATATAGATGGGGTTTTCCGTTCAAACTTGTTGTACAAAGAAACGGTAAATACAAGACCATATCACGCCCTGAAGGAACTTCTCTGTTCCTCAGATATTTGGGCATAACAGCCCCAGAAAGACAAGAAAAACCTATAGCAGATCAAAAGTTTTCCAATATCCCGGGCCCCCTTAGGGCATCAGAACGCCTCGTTAGCCAAAGAAACCAGTTAGGAGACTGAAAACAACATTTAAAATTTCAAGGGAAGAAGACCAATAAGTTGCTCATACAAGTTTCTTTACCCTGAACTTTATAGCTAAGCTCGGGTGAGCCTTCCCCCTGTTTTTGTTTAGCCACCCCTTTTCAATCAGTTTACCTCCTTGTTGATCCATGATGCGTCTGGATGTGGACCCGGAGGCCACCTGTTCCCAGAATTGCCCTGTCTTGGGGCCATCAGAATCAAGTGTGACTGTGCCCAGAGGGTTGACCTAGCTGCTCTGCTCCCACTGCTAACCCCCGCCATTGTGTGTATGATTGCTCTTGAAGAGAGCTCCCCTGTCGGGAAGAGCATCACACCCAGGCCCCCAGACTGCCCAGAGCGGTTGTCCGGGTGTCCCCCCCCCCTTCTAAATACCTTAACCACTAAAAGGTTTACAATGCCCACTCAGCACTAAAGGGACACATAGACTATTCAGAATGTTTGCAGGTTAAACTACATTGTTAAGTTACTCTCATATATTCTAGGACCACCATATATTCTACCACCACCAACCCTCACACCCCCCGCCCCCATCCCTCCCTCCCCTTCCCCTATGAAGATAAGTTATTACTAAGAGCTCGGGTCAATGTTTTTTTTTAAATTCCTCTGTATTTGAGGCATCACCGTTCCTATACACCCTCCTCCCAAGTGTAGCCCTGGTAAGAAATGGGGCTATAGTTCTATCCTCCTCCTGGTATAATCCCTGGTAAGGGCAGGTTGCCAGGAGTTATCATGGGTTTCCCCCACTTCAAGCACTGGTCCTGAGTGGTGGAGGTAGGTCATCTGACCCTGTGTCAAAGCAACCGACACAGGGGCGGTGCCTGCTGAGATCATAAAAGAGCAGTGCAGTTCCTATTTAGAGTGTGTATTCTGTCAGTAGTGATAGTGACTTAGTGAGGAGAGGAGTGATCAGCTCATGAGTAGAGCTGATCCAGCTATAGTTGGTGAGGTGGACCAAATACCTCTCACCCTGCGTAGGGGGTGAGGGAAGAGCTAGCCCCACTCTGGATGCCTGTGGTCCAGAGTGGTGGCAGGGGAACATCCAGAGGGAGAACAGTTAGTGGACTGTGCAACAACTGTACCTGTCGGCTGCTGCTGCTGCTGCTGCTGCCCAAGAGAATAAAGAGACTGCTGCTTGTAAAAGATAATCCGTGTGTGAGACTGGAATCTCTCATCCCTGTGGGGAATCTCAGTGGTAAGGATTCCACCCCGCATTCCTGGGGCTTACTATAGATGGAGGCGCTGCACCATTGAACCAGAACGAAGGCATCCACCCCAGTAACTTCTTCCTGTTATCCCCCATGTCATCGTGGGAGACTCAGGCCCTCCTGTTGCCAGCAGGTATGCGCCACACAGAGACATCTAGACAGACCCCAGAACACCTTAGGGGACCTGATCTGCGATTAGGGGGGGGGGGGGGGGCAAGAGGGGCTAGACAAGCAAATACCATTCTCTCTGAAAGGACCATGCGGATCAAACGATACCTATGTGAAATGTGCAATATCTAAAATGTTTGCAGATCAAACAGTAATAAACCTTTTCCACATATATTTGCTGCATTCCTGCTCTCCAACCCTCCCCCCCATGTAAATATCATAAAACTAAAAGGTTTCTCTATATTCTCTCAATACTAATGTGATATATTGAATACCCAAAATGTTTACAGATCAAACAATGATGTCTTGCTCTCCCTATGTTTACGATGCATTCCAGCTCCTCCCCCCCCGTCCATCTAGAAAGGGCAATACTAAATGGTTCATACTGCTTACCCAATATCAGAGCGAAATATCCTGTACCTAAATGTTTGTAGATCGTGAATAATGTTAAGCTTTCTCTATAGGTCTTAGACACCCCCTCTCCCTTCTTCTCTTTGCCTTATCAATTGAACCCCTAGCTGCTAAAATTCGGGATGAGGTCAATATACAGAGAATCCCCATTGACGGAATAAATGATAAAATCTCCTTATTCGCGGACGATGTTATATTAACCCTAGCTAGCCCACAGACGTCCCTTCCCAACCTCCAACTTCTTTTATATCAATTTGGCAAAGTCTTGGGCTATAAAATTAATAGTGATAAATCCAAAGCCCTACATTTATCCCTCCCAGCTTCAGAGATTAAGCTCCTGCAATCGAATTTCATATATAAATGGGGTTCCTCCTATATGAAATACTTGGGAATTAGGATTGCAAGCTCATATGAATCTCTTTATCTATGTAACTGCCCCCTCCCCCCCTTTTTGACAAAATTAAAAAAGATCTACAAGCATGGAACAAATTCCAGATATCCTGGATAGGGTGAATTATCTCAACCAAAATGAATATTCTCCCTAGGCTATTATACTACTTTCAAACCCTCTCGATATATATTGCCCTGCCTGAGCTGAAAAATATTTAAAGCCGAATATTTCAATTTATTTGGAATGACAAGAGACCAAGAGTGGCGAGGTCGGTAATGTTAGCCTCAAGAGCACCAATATGGACGTGAAATAGTGATTAGTGATATAAATGTAAATAACAAGGTGACCTGATAAACTTCGAATAGAGACGTCTGCAGCTATGGCACCAGGGATGGCTCAAACACCCCCTAATGAGAACAGAATACACAAAAAAACACAGCGCACAACGCTCATAGTGCATTAAAAATTATAATGTGAACCCACAAATAAGGTAAGTATTAGGCGTACATTAAAGCAGAAATAAACAAGCATGTCAGGGGTTAGTGTTACCCATGCACCAATCGGAACGGCAGTGAAGATGTCTTCAGTGTAAACACACACCGGTCCTCCTGTCACGGTCACTCGATCTCAGACTGTGTCCTGGATCGTTTCCAGCACGATCGGATGCAGTCCAGCAAAGCTCGTAATGCAGGCAGTGTCCTCAAGCCAGGCAATCTCTGCAACCACACAGCACACGCTGTTCAGCCCTCTGGTCCGGCCTTCTGGGTTCGTGACGTCACTCAGGAGCGACAGCGCGTCGCGGTCTTTTCAGACACCGTGTGAGCCCGCAGCGGGGTAGTGCAGAGTCCAGAGTTCATAGAACAATAAAATGCTTTATCCAACGTGTTTCGAAACCTTAACGGTCTCTTCATCAGGGATAATCAAGCTAATCAAGCAGCCCAGTTAAAACAAGTGGTGATCATCATGCTGCTGGCTGGCCATTGAATCCTACTACACGAGACCCCTATCTCACACAGTGTCTCTGTGGTCCTCGGGATCAAGGAGTCTTGGGCAGGGAGGTTTGATCTGGGATCGATGAGATGGCCGTGAAATATGTGGTCCAAAAATAAGAAGAACTACGAATTTGTGTCTTCCCTATCACAACTAACCCCTATTTTTAATAACCCAACCTTCCCCCTGGGTTGTTCCCAAAGACAATTTAACCAATTTCAAAATCTTAACATCAAAATAGCGGCGGAACTGGTAGAAAAGGGGAAGATCCTATCTTACCAGGAACTTCAAAGTAAATACCAAACTCAAGGTTTACATCTTTTTACATTTCTCCAAATCAGACATTTCCTCTCAACAATCTCCCATAACATGAGTTTCCCCAACCTATCAAAATTTGAAACCTACTGCAAGAGAGGCACCTATCAGAGAGGTCTGATATCGGGAATATACCTGGTATAGAGTCGTCTGTAAATACACCGGACCATAATTATAGGTTAAAATGGGCTGAAGACCTCAATTTAGTGATAGATAGGGATGACTGGGAGGATATCAGGGAATTGGCGGCTAAAACTTAAATTTGTACAAAAACAAAAATATCTACATCATTTTATTTCAATGGTACCTAACTCCTAGTAGGCTGAACCAGATCTTTCCAAGACCCCCCGATCTATGCTGGAGAGGGTGCGGTCTTAAAGAAGATATGGCCAAATTTGGTGAACATGCCCGTTTGTGCAGAATTTTTGGACTATGATTCAAACCATAATTATGGACGTCACAGAATTAAGAATCCCCCTTGACCCATTGACCTTTGTGTTGGCTAAACCAGTCGAAAATCTCCCTCCACCCATGAAGCGACTGATCTCCTTTATTTTAACTGCAGCAAGATGTTCCATAGCCGCGGCATGGGAAAAAATTAACACCCTCTCCAGAAGAACTGTAACTAAAAGAATAAACGAAGTAATGTCTATGGAAAAACTATCAGCCCAACTGAAACAATCTACCGAAGAGTTGTACAGGATGGGACCGTGGCCTCAGAGCTAGGAAAATATAAAAAACAGGAAATGGTAAAAACCTTTACTTAATAAATAAAAGATGAGGACCCCTAAATAAGAGGGTACTGATCCGGGGCGTGCTGGGTGGAACAGACAGAGGGTATACCCTGTCCCCGTTTTCCTCTTTCCCCCCCATTCCTCCATGTCCCCCCCCCTATCTCGCCCCCCATCTCTCCCCGTCTCTCTTTGTTCTTCTCTGTAACTTTCAGCTTCTCTTTCTCTGTCCACTCTCAACTCCTCTCAGAGGTTACAGATATTGAGATCGCTACGGTTAAACAAAGGGACATGCGGGTTCCTAGCCCGCCAGATCGCCCGAATATACAAAGTATTGTTACATGCTAAATCTCAAATATGGATGTTTATCCTTCCCATTGGAATGGGACACGATAATACTATGTATAAAGTTTTACGTTCCTAATTTAATGCTCCCACTGTAATGTTATAATCTGTATATGTCTGAAAACTTAATAAAAAAGATTGAAACAAAAAATAATACCCCAATATAAGGGGCAGGAAAAGCTTCAACGATGAAAACTTCTGTCCACTGCAACTGTTCAGTTGTAATGAGTAATATGCTCCATTACTATGTCCCTTAAAGTGTATACAGGCATACCCGCATTAACGTACGCAATGGGACCGGAGCATGTATGTAAAGCGAAAATGTACTTAAAGTGAAGCACAACCTTTTTCCCACGTATCGATGCATGTACTGTACTGTAATCATCATATACGTGCATAACTGATGTAAATAACACATGTGTAACAGGCTCTATAGTCTCCCCGCTTGCGCACAGCTTCGGTGCAGGTAGGGAGCCAGTTTTGCTGTTCAGGAAGTGCTGACAGGCGCATGCGCGAGCTGCCGTTTGCCTATTGGGCGATATGTCCTTAATCGTGAGTGTACTTAAAGTGAGTGTCCTTAAACCGGGGTATGCCTGTATACTATTTGGTCTGAATAGCTGTGACGATTAATGTAATTAACTCAGATAGGAATATTACATGTGTACCATTTTCCAGGTTTCCTTTTAATTGTTGTTAAAAAAAAAAATATCTTGCGCTTGACTTTTTGGAGCTGATTAACATGCAATACAAGGGGGATTTTTATTATGTTAAATGCACATCATTTGGCATGGTTAATAAACTGTACAGATATTCGGCCAAGGGGCTTAGTTTGTACCCGATGTATATAATTGATGTTGGGTGAGAGCCTTGCATGCCATTTGAGGCCTAACCTCTTTCCAAGTACTCCGAACATCTAAATCATCCTCCTGGAGGAGCGCAACACCTCATCTCAGTTCTCTGCACTAACCTTGTAAGCCTGGAAAGCATCAGGTGTAGGAAGCAAAATAGCCATTTCTTCTTCCAACACATACATGAAAAGCTGACTAGTGAAGTGGAGACGTCCCTCGATAGTTTTCCCTTTTTCCCATGTCATGTGTTACTGCTGTGAAGCGCTAAATACATGGATGGCGCTATATAAATAAAGACTTGCATTCGGGGTTACCATTGGACGATGCATTGAGACAGAGCCAAGAACTTACAATGTATATAAAATAAGTTCAGACAACACTAATTATTTAATTTTCTTCCCGAAGGATGTAAGGGTTTTTTGGTATGACTGAGTTAACATATTTTGACATTGTGCATCAGGTAAACATGTCACATAAATAATTAATTTCTGTTCCCATTAGGTATCACCAGGTTCTGCTGTTGAGTTTGAGGAGGGAAATGTCTCCTTGTCTGCAGAAACAGAAGAAAAACCCCTTCCTCATGGAAATGAGCATCTGTTACACTGGGCTCAAAGGCATTATGGAGCAGTAACGTCTTTCACTGAACTCAAACTGTCCACAAACATTTACATCAAAGTGGGCGAAGGTACTGTACGCGACTTTGTGAAAACAGGACAAATATTTAGGAATGTGTGTACCTTTTGCTGCCATCTTGTATGCTCTATGGCAGGGGGGCGCAAACTATTGTAGTTGCGCCCCCCCTGCTTGGTCTCCACGGTGCTCGCGCCCCCTTACCTCGTTTTGCGGCGTCAAATTACGCCATGGGGTCATGTGACGTCACGTCGTGACCCCATGCCGTCATTTGACGTCGTGTTGCCATGGCGACGGGTCGTGACATCGCACATCTGAATCCCGGTATTTGAAGTTGCAGAAGCCTCACGCGATCCCCTGGCATTTCATTTAAATGCCTTGGGGAAGAGCGCGGGACCTCCAACTGCCCGCGCCCCCCAGGAAAGTGTCGCACCCCCCAGTTTGCGCACCCCTACTCTATGGTTTGCATAGTAGTGTTATACATGTTTCTCAGGTTATCAGCATAACTATTCTTGGTGCACATGAGCATCCG
This sequence comes from Ascaphus truei, assembly GCF_040206685.1. Taxonomy (NCBI): domain Eukaryota; kingdom Metazoa; phylum Chordata; class Amphibia; order Anura; family Ascaphidae; genus Ascaphus; species Ascaphus truei. The sequence continues at coordinate 1,217,154 of NC_134492.1, forward strand.
TACACAATGCAAATCAAAATGATCTTTTAAATGTTTTATTTGTATGTTACATAGTTACAAAGTAGATGAGGTTGAAAAAAGACGTACGTCCAAGTTCAACCTATGCTAAATTTAGATGACAGATACTTTATCCGATATTTGTATTTACAGTATATTGATCCAGAGGAAGGCAAACAAGAAACCCCGGAGTCATATCATCTAATGTCTCATAAGGGGAATAATAAATTCCTTCCTGACTCCAATAATTGGCAATCAGATTACTCGCTGGATCAACATCCTTCCCATGTTTACTTATTTGGTATATCCACCTTTTTTTTGAAGAACTCTATTGTATCTGCCATCACAGTCTCCATGGGTAACGAATTCCACATTTTAACTGCCCTTTGCTTTGTTGCTGGTGAAATGTCCTTTCCTCCAACCTAACGGGATGAACCTGTGTCGTTTGTACTGCCCGTGGGATGAATAGTTATTTTGAAAGCTCCTTGAATTGTCCCCGAATATATTTGTATATAGTTATCATATCCCCTCTTAGATGCCTAATTTCCTACTGTAAACAAATCTAATTTATCTAGCCTCTCCTCATAAATCATATTATCCATCACCTTTATTAATGTGGTGGCTCTTAACTGCACTCTCTAGTTCCATAATGTCTTTTCTATTGAGTGGTGACCAAAACTGTACTCCATATTTAAGGTGTGGTCTTACTAATGATTTATACTGTGATATAATTATTCTTCCCTTCCATCCATTCCCCATTTAATGCAATATAAGATATTGCTTTCCTTTGCAGCTACTGCATGACTTTGGGGACTATTGCTAAGCCTGCTGTCTACAGGCACTCCTAAATCCTTCTCCATCCATTTAATTTGTAAATCGCCTGTTTATTCTTGTTTCCCAAATGCATAACCTTACATTTATCTGTATTAAATCTCATCTGCCATTTACCTGCCCAAGTTTCCAGTCTCTCCAAGTCCTTATGGAGAGAAATTACATCCTGGTCTGATTGTACAGCTGAACCCCGTTATAATGCAGTACTCGGGGGTCACATAATGAGATCGCGTTATAACAGGGATCGTGTTCCGGGATCGCAAAATGGCCGCGGTTCCACGAGGACTTACCTGGCATCTGCAGCTCTCTCCTCTCCCTGCTTTATCAGGCTACGTCCACGTGCTTGGTGCGCGGGACGACTGTTCAATTTGACTTTCAAGCATAGAGGATGGTCATATGACCCTTCTCTGACCAATGACAGGCCAACAGTGAATAGAGCCACAATAAACTTTTGCTTCTGTGCAGGGAATTGAACCCTCGATCATGTTATATACCAGTCCACTGCTCTAATCACTACACAACAGTGTGGATACAACCCTATGGTTGTGTTGAAGGTATATTCTCATGTGGTGATGGACTGCACTGTGCAGTAGATGTTAAGTTTGTTTATAGAGTCAGATTCATCCCACCAACCCTGTGGTGTAGCAGTTAGAGAATTGTACTAGCATATGAAGGATCAGGGGTCCAATTCCTGCATGATATAATTTATTATTGTATATAATACACATACAGGAATTGAACCCATGATCTTTCATATACCAGTCCACTGCTCTAATCACTACACCACAGTGTAGTCTCCCTATGTGTTCATTAGCAATAAAGTATTGAATGTTATGTTAAAAAACAAAACTTTGGAGATGTTTTTAAATCGGGAGCCATGCTCAGACCGCATTATATGCGGATCTGCGTTGTAGCGGATCGCGCTATAACGGGGTTGAGCTGTACTACCTTACACAATTTAGTGTCATTAATAAAGATGGAGATTTGGTTCTCTATACCAACCTCAAGGTCATTAATAAACAAATTATAAAGCAGGTGTCCCCGTACCGATACTTTAGGTACTTCACTCACAATTTAAAAAGGTTCAATTTATGACAACTCTCTGTTGTCTATCTTTCAACCAGTTTTAAGTCCAGATGCAAATGTTTTTATTGAGTCCAATTTCCTTTATTTTGTACACAAACCTCTTGTGTGGCACTGTATCAAAAACCTTTGCAAAATCTAAATAGACCACATCAACTGCATTGCCCTGGTCTAAATTCTTACTTCCCACCTTAAAGAAACTAATGAGGTTAGTTTGGCATGACCTTCATAAATCCATGCTGACTATTACTAATAATTTTGTTATCCTATAGGTATTTCTGAATATTATCCCATTCTAAACCTTCAAGTAGCTTCCACACTATTGATTTCAGGCTTACATGTCTGTAATTCCCTGGTTGTGATCTAGCTTCCCTTTTAAATATAGGCTTTACGCCAGTCTTGTGGTACTGAGCCTGTGGAAATGGAGTCATTGAATATTAAATGTAATGGTTTGGTTATTACTGAACTTGGCTCCTTAAGAACTCTTGGATGTATGCCATCGGGCCAGGTGCCTTATTTACTTTAATATTATCAAGCTGCCTATGAACTTCTTGCTCTGTTACCCAATTGTTTGTTAATATAGAGGTTATGGTTTCCTCCTGTGGCACTATTTTTGCATTTGATTCCTCCCTGGTAAATACAAAGACAATACATTTGTTTAAAACCTCTGCTTTTTCCTTATCTTCAGTAATTTGCTTGCTCGTCTTGCATTGAAAGGGTTCTTTATTTTCTTTCTAATCTTTTTCTTATTAAGGTACTTAGAGAATGTTTTAGGGTTGATCTTACTTTCTATTGCAATCCTTTTTTCATTTTCAATACAACTTTCTAAAAAAAAGAAAAAAAAAGGGGTTTCATTTTTATTCATCAAATCTCTCATCCCTGTAGCCAATGTTTAATTTTAGCCTGCTTTATAGATTGTAAGCTCCTTGATGCAGGGCCTCCTAACATCACATTGCAGGTCTTACCTACATCTTCAAACATCATTTTAATCCTGTCAGTAAATGTTACTTATGCCCATAGTCATATCTCTAACAGTCCATGAAATGAATGTAAACGGAATGTATAACCTCTGCTAATTTGATGCAACATGTATTATTTTAATTATTATAATTCCGGCTTTTCGTGCCTGACTTTTGTGTTATAAAATAATACTATTTGAATTGTTCACAAACTGACTGTAATGTATTGTGATGCCCCCTTTAGTGGAGCGGTGTTTATACTTAAAAAAATAAATGCTAATGAATATATGAATTGACTTTGGATAATGATTAGCAAAGGCCATAGATTGCACAAAAAAAAGCTGTTCTTTTGTGTTTGGCTTTTAGTTTTTAATTTTGCATATTTATAATGATGAACAATCCAAAATGTAATAATCAATAACCGAGTAAAAATAGATACTTTGAAAATACAGTATATTTACAAAGGTTTGAAGTAAACCTTATAGACAGGCAGTAATTGAATGAGACATTTCTGAATAATTACATTTCATAATAACTCTAATATTTATGTCTATATATACAGGGCCATGGTATAGTGATAAAGTGAAAAATAGGCGCAAACAGATAAAAGGGTTGAACACTAAATGTGAACCAATATAAACTTAAATAAGTGAAAAACAAGAATAAATAAATTCACGTGTATACAGTTCCACCCCCTGCTCTGACCCACTGGGAGGGGTAGTCTTCACTCATCCCCAAAGGTTACAATAGTAGACACGAGATCCAGGGGGAGCATGGGGAAGAAACAAACAAATCTAAGTGCAGCAGAATGGTAATGGGTTAAATGTAAGTTTCCACAATCTTGGCTCTTTCAAAATGACTACTTACAAGAGTCATAAACAGCGAGGTTGACTACTAGTCACCCCCACCCCCCACCCCCCAATACATATAAAAAATATACCCCACCCCCCCATACATATAAAAAATATACCCCACCCCCCCATACATATAAAAAATATACCCCACCCCCCCAATGCATCTAAAAATATACCCCACCCCCCCAATACATCTAAAAATATACACCACTCCCCCCAATACATCTAAAAATATACCCCACTCCCCCAATACATCTAAAAATATACCCCCCCCAATACATATAAAAAATATACCCCACCCCCCCAATACATCTACAAATATACCCCACTCCCAGGGCCGCTTTATACATTAGGCTGACTAGGCGCAGTGCCTGGGGCCTACGAACCTTTTAGGGCTGGCGGGACTGCAGGGGGGAGGGGGGCAGGGGCCCGGTGGCTGGCGGTACTGCGGGGGGGCGGTGGCTGGCGGTGGGGAGGCCCGGCTGCAGGTCACAGCAGTTTCCGCTGGCCCTGCCCTGCTGCATGCAGCTGTCTGCCCCACGCTGGCTGCTCACGCGCGCGCCGGGCCTCCCTCTCACGCCGGCGCACCAGAAGCTTAGCCCAGCTGACTTCCGCCGCTGCCGTCACAGAGACCCGTCAACGGGTGCAGTTTTTTTAATTAACTGGGCCGGACGGGTGGCCGGACCCCCTTACCCACGGGGCCCGGGACGCCAACACCGGCAGACCCCCCCCTGTTGGTGGCTATACATACTGTATATATATATATATATATATATATATATATATATATATATATATATATATATATATATATATAGTGATGATAAAACTGAAAGTGGTACACATTGTTTGGAATAAGAGCTTCCTTCTCTTACAAAAACAATCTAAAAAATGGCTTTGTTACAAATATAACAAACTGAATGCTAGTACAGGCATACCCCGGTTTAAGTACACTCACTTTAAGTACATTTTCGCTTTACATACATGCTCCGGTCCCATGGCGTACGTTAATGCGGGGAATGCTAGTACTCATGTTTTGAAAAAATGTTAATTGAAATAATTTCTGTGCTTTCAGATCCTGTGTTTCCTCCAACATGTAAAATAGAAAAGAACTTTCTTTCGCTAAATTATCTTGCTCGTTATCTTAAGCCTCAGCCTTCCCAGGGCTGCATGTTAACAAGCTCCCCCGAAGAAAGAGAAGTTCACATCATTGAGTTGATTGCTCCAAGTTCCAATCCATACAGGTAATTTGACTTAACTAGTAGTTTGGGAAATTACTTCATCTATATCATGCATATTCCAATAGATTCCACAGTCGCAGTTGTGTGTGTAATTGGGGAACTGACTGTGTGTGTGTGTGTGTGTGTGTGTGTGTGTGTGTGTGTGTGTGTGTGTGTGTGTGTGTGTGTGTGTGTGTGTGTGTGTGTGTGTGTGTGTGTGTGTGTGTGTGTGTGTGTGTGTGTGTGTGTGTGTGTGTGTGTGTGTGTGTGTGTGATTAGAATTATAACTCGACTTAACCAGAATTTAGAGAATATCAAGTTACCACAATTGTACTGTATCAGTTTTTGTATCCGTGGTCAACTAGTCCCGGCTTCACCATGAGCAAATATATCTTTGGTGAGACAAGTGATGAGACTTGGTATGCAATCCAACCTTTGAGATGAGTAGGTCACCTTAAAATCCTTTCATCACTTGATCATGGTCAGGATCTTTCTCAGAGATGCGTTTACAAAACTCTCAAATAAATTGCAATCTTTAGGAAATGGCTTGTCTGAATATTTACCACCTATACACTCATTCTACTCCGGGTTCTCATACTAAAAAGCTCATGGCCTAGAGCGTAGTCATAATATCTAAACAATAGCATCTCATAGATTTCCTAGTATTCTTCTCCAGCCCTCAAGTCATTACATTCAATTACTAATATTTTCTCAAACTTTTCTGGATTATTTTTTGCGTGTGGTGTTAGAGGATATAGGAAGAATATTTTCTCAAGTACGGACTATCCTTTTATTGACAGCTGAAATAAAAGTTAAGCAGGGTTCTAAGCCAGAGAAGCCCCCCAGAGAGGGTGGGCTATAGAGAAACCCCCAATACTGTGCACTCGCTGATCTATCCTGATTAGGGAAAATTGGGTAGTGTAACACAAAACTGATGACGAATTAGAAAATAGGATGTAGATGCAGTAAGTAGTACTCTAAACCAGGGGTGCGCTAACATTTCAGTCTGCGCCACCCTTCCTGCTCTCCACACCATGCTCGTGCCCCACTCCTTATTTTGTCTCCGGTGTCAGATGATGCTGTAGGGTCACGGGATGTGTTGCCATGGCGACGCGTTGCCAAAGACTAGGTAAGGGAATTGGCAGAGGCTACAAAAACTATTAAGTACCATACATTATGTGGGTTCAGAGGGCAGTTGAGTTGCCTTAAATGTATATCTTGCCCAATCCCCAAGAGGAGTTTTACAAACACTCCTGGTCTGCTGTAACCCTCAACACATTCTTTTGCCTTAAAATTAACCTCTACACAACATTTTACAAAATTATACATAGCCTTACATATCTCGATTGATATCCAAAAATCATCGGGTTTATTGGAATAATCTGATAAGTATATGTTTTGTTGGTCGGGGAAAAGTCTGGTTTTCATTTGTTGGCCAGAAATTGGAACATGATGGATTAAAAGGACTGTGATCACTGAAAATAGTTTTCATTCTGGTCTTACTCTGTTTTCCTCTGTCTTTATTTGGCAAATTTAGTTCATTCCAGGTGGACATAATTGTTGACATCAAACTACTTCGTCCAGATGCCATGCTTGTCAGGAATATCGTGCTTATCCTCAAGTGTAAAAAGGCAGTAAATTGGGTAATCAAGTCCCATGATATTCACGGGAAACTGGAAGTACTGGTAAGTTCCTCCAAATCATTCCATTGTGTTAAACATTGTATTTATAAACAGCCTTCTAAACATGTGGAGAATTACCAATAGAATTAAGTAACAAAATGGCGTATGAGCTGGAGTATATTGCATTAATTAAAGTATTATTTCTGTGTTGGTAAACTCCACTATTCAGTCCACGTTGCCCAATTTTTTTTTCCTGATCAGTCCTTCATTCCCTTTTTTGGGAATTGTTGCCCGTTTCTTGGTTTTTGTTCTGTCCATGTTTATTTTAAATGAACATGTAATGTCTCCTTTTAAGAGAACTGGTAATATTTACAGTTGTTATTAATCAAGATAGAATATAATTTTCATTCAGTACTTCCTACTGTTGTAAAATGTAAACATTTATAACATTTACGTTTATACAACAAGATACATCTGAGACATACAGGCACATTTTTCTTTGTATATGCTGTATAACTGATTAGGTGTAAATATCAAACTCCTATTTGTTTTTGGATTTCTCATATAACCTTCTTTGCAGAGACATATGTCTCCTGTAATTGTAAACACTATAATCTATTTGTAGGTAACAGTGCTATGTAGATACATAGTGAAGGTATGAAACATTCATAAAATGTATTTTTGCATTTACAAAGCGTGCTGAATTTGTCAGTAAATATATCACAATATTTTCATTACGAAACAAGTCGATATCTGCAGAAACTTGTATCTTTATCCTGGAATCGTTATCAAAATTCCCCCCACTTCTTGAAAAAAATGAGTAGGTTACCATAATACTGGATAAGCAAACTAGAAAAGAGCAGGATATGATATGCTCGTACTCTACCGAGCATTACTTGTTCCCCTTTCTTGTTGACAGATTTTCTGTTAACAATTCACTTAGAATAACACACATTCTAACACCTTTCAGGACTACATTTATCTTGAGTGCTGTGTTATCTCTATTGTCTTATTTATAGTTTACTAAATTTAGTTTAGAACTGGCACATTCTTTTTCTTATAATCGCTCCTATTTGCTTAAGAAACCAAAACTCGTAGAGCAGAAAACTCGAAACGTGATATAACCCGTATTCTCTGAAACCTCCTGTTATAACCTAGAACGCTGCTGCCTCTTTTTATTTATTTATTTTCAATAGCAAAATCCTAAAATTAGGCATATGCATATTTTAATTCTGTGTTTGTCTTCCCTCTTTTTGGGACATCCCATCCAGGTCAAATTTGAGGAATAATTAATTAATTACCATGCACACTTTGCACACAACGTAAATGTAAATGTGTTATTCGCTGGTTGGTTGTCCCTAAAAAATAGTCTAGCAGGGGTGTCCCAAGCAGTGGGATGAGAAACACTGGATTAACTAAAAAAACATTGGATTTGGCTTCAGCAGATAAAACAGCTGTAACAACTTTTTTATTTTCCAGAGTGGTGCATCATATTACATGCAAAATTACAGCATCTTCAAATGTGACACACGTTTACAGCTTGTATGGCGTCTCTGTTCATAGCCGAATGGATAAAATAGTATTAGAAAACAATTAATCTAAAAAATACTCTGAAAATAAAATGTTAGCAGATAGAAAAGTGATGTCCTATGTGAAACTAGTTTATAAAATGGAAGCTGCCGCATACACAGTATTTTACATTGTTAAAACATGTTTCTTTTTGGACAAAATTCTCCATCACAGATATAGGTTGAAATAAACAAATCTTTATTTAAAATTAGACACAATTTAAATAAAATGTGACTAGATATTGTTCCCAACCTACCAATAGTTTGTTAGTAAATTGGTGGAAATATTTTACAAAATGTCTCCCGCTTTAGAAGCTTTCCCAAAGGAGTGTGTTTATTTCGGATGCAGTTTCATGCTATTTTTGTCCGTGTAGATCACAGAGAAATTTCCTCTTTAGTTTTTGCAGTTCTAACCTTTTCTGGGCAGTATGAACTTGGACTGACCTTGAATGTTTTTGTGAGTTTGGTTTGCACTTCACTTTGCTGCAATGACTGGTTGGATCTTGCTGGCCCTTCACGCCTCTTGATTAGCTTTTGCTCGAAACATGACACAAATGAACATGTGTGGTATTTTGAAGCTTTATCACACCGTATTAACCCCTTCAATGCCAGCCGGGACAGCAACACATGGCTTTGCATGTTATTATATTGCCTTGCAATGTGTTGTGGGCCCCTGTCACAGATGGGATTAAATACTGCAGATCATACTAATAAACCACAGAAGGGAAATCTCTAAATTGTGTATGTGTGTTGTGTGTGTGTTGTGTGTGTGTGATTTTGTCTAGCTAGCTAAACTGTAATTTTACTATATTTTTTCTGAAATGTCTTTGGAAACATGTTCTCATTCATCTCAGAACCGGTCTGTTTTTCAGGAGGAATGTAATGTACAAATGCATGAACATTACTGGAATACGTTTCATTTCTTTACAAGTGTATGTTTACAAAGTATGACTTATCCTTTTAAGATTACTTGTTTTTTAATTAACACATTACATTTTAGTGAGACATAAAATAAAAAAAATTGGTTACGATATGATGGTGATGCACAGCGACCCTACGCATGACCCTAACAGGAGAAAATGCAGTAACTTTACAACATGCATATTGAATACATTTTAACAGGTATTATAGATATAAGAATAAAAAAATCAAGATCAAACAGAATGATAAGTAGATAATGTTACAATATTTAGCATAATTAGGATATTGGTCTTTTACACCAGTATACTCTCTTATTAGGTATGTCAGGTGCTATCAGCTGGGCTCTTCACATGGGTTCTTAACCAAAAGGGACTAATCCGTGCAGGAGATAAAATCAAGGCTCTGTTCTAACCCAATGCTCATTTAAAGCATTTTAACTTCTTCAGTCCTTTTCTTTTAATTTTTAAAGCCAGTCCCTTCTGGCAACCACGTTCTTTCCAAAAGATGTTCCCATTAAGTACAAACCTGTCAATTTAGGTCTATACACCAATAATATATACACAGTGTTTGGCTTTCTCAAATACAAACCAATCTCTGTGACACTGTTAAATTCCGTATTAACTAATTGATGTATCAGCAAGTAGCAAAGACTATTGTATTGGATTAAAATAGAAATAAAACAGTAAAAAAAGTGTAGCAAAACTATCAGATGGAAATAGTTTGAGCAAACGTGCAGTATTCCCTGAAGAAATAAGATAGAGAGATGGAAATGATTTTCTAAACAGCATGGAAATGGTTCAGTTAGCATGATAAAAATGCCGATGGCTTAGATTGAAGCAAATGTTAAGAATGAAATGCCTTTTTGTTCAGACTAGAGATAGAGTGGGTGCAGTAATTAAAATAGATTTTCTATGTATCTGATGATCTAATTTTTACAATGTTTGGCAGTTACCACACTCCAGCAGACTTGAAACTTGAGTCGTCCACGTTCTTTTAATTCGAAACAGAGGGAAAAGGTCTTAAATATTGTTACAGATGTTAGTAATTGAGTTAGCCAACGCACATTGTATTAATGTAAGGAGAAATACACCAACCTTGGTCATTTACATCTAATCACAGTCTGTTTTTCAATAAAAGTAGAAATATATCATGCTACTTTAAAGTTGAGATCCCATGAACAGTTGTGGCCAATGATTGTGGGAATATTTGAGAATGCCTTCCCATTAGTAACAAGAAGAGCGAGACTTGATCTTCCTAGAAAAACAGGGCCTAAAACCCTGCCTGCTCTTATTCCTAATGCTACTAAATAGGCTGAAGGAGCGGCTCAGTGAGGGAAGGCACTCACCCTGATAACTGCGACACCGAGTTTCAAGAGGGCAAAGTCTCTTTATTTACCGGTGACACAGGTACCAAAAACAGATGCTAAGCTCTACGGGGCAGGGACTGTCTGTAAAGTTTATCTACTGCGTACCGCGCGCTATACTGTAATTGTGAAGCACTTTAAATTCCATTAGGGAGAAAAGCGCTATATGAAATAAAGTTGTTGTTATTATTTATATATTTCATTATTATTCTGTCTGTGTGCCTGTTATTTATATTGTGATCTAGGGGAGATAGCATTTCTGAAGAGCTGCTGCTTAAACCTCGGGAAAGGGCTGACTAATTAAAGCAGCAGTGCTATATTCCCCTACCCCTTTTTTCTTATTTTTATATGTAAAAGTGTGACAATGTATAATCCTACATTCTTACCTAAACTCGCAATCGTTTGTCGTTCTAAAAATCCTTATTGTGTGCCTAACATAATGGCCACCTGCCAGTTTCAATCAATCCTTCCGTCAGTGTAACTCAAAAGCTACAATGTATCCCTATATCACTAGGGTAAAGATAGCTATTATTACAGTTTGCTGCTCAAACTGCGGAGAATATTGGCAACAAATTATCACACACCAGAAAGTGTTGGAAAGGTTTTGCACTGCTTGGGAGGTGGGCTAAAACTTGCTATAGAAATCAAAGGATGGTTTAAAACGCATTAAAATGGCATTAAGAGTTGAATTGAGCGATTTTGTATAAAAGCATCAAGCTAAAAACAATGATTTTTATACACATTTGTAACCTGATTTCAGCAATTGAAATGTTTTAATATTTATGTTGCCGTGCTCTTTTTGAGATGAGCTACTTTGTAGAATTGCGTACATGGCGTTCTGTAATACATATTGTCTTATAATGACAGTGCTTACAAATCATACTGTGTTTTTGAAGGTTGTGTCACGAACTCTTGAGGTTTTCTGGTTCGTTACCGCTGGTCTAAGTGACAGCGTGATCCCTCCTAACTAACCATACATTTTTATAACCTGTCTCCTTTGCTTTTCCGGATACAGACACCAAACAGCATTGGCTTTGGAAAAGAGAATGGGATGTCACTCGTCATGAGCAAATCAGTCATCCCCAACATCCCCTCCACACAGGAGAATTTAATGAAATGGGCTGCTGATCACGGGTACTACCCAGTAACTTCCTACACCAATGCACCTCTGGCAAACAGGCTCCATATAACACTTGATGACATCGGTGAGAATGAATTTCTCTGCATTTAATATTTGTGCATGTCATTTTCAAGGCTTTTATTCTACATTTACCTAAATGTAATAAACGTTTTTTGAATACGTAAAAATATGCCATGTATCATTTTCAAAAACCATCACATGCAGATACGAGCAGTTTATATCTAGTGGGAGTATCTCGGCAGAGTACCTTTTCTCATAGTCTTTGCATTTTGCGGTTCATGAATTTTGAATAGAAACATATATTTTGAGGCTGTATTCTTTATTCAGGGATCTGCATTAGTAGTAGGATTTACTTGAATGTAGAAGGCTGTTATACTTGGTATGTTGCCAGTGTTACTCAATTCACAAAGAATTATCACACTGGGAACCTCTCTCTCTCTGTGATTCTCCCCCCCCCCCCCCCCCCCCCCTGGGAGACTTTGCCATTACACGGGGTGGTGCATATCTGCTGGCTCACAGTAGATCTGAGTCTCCTGCGGTGTTGTGGAGGAACACAGGACAGGCATCTAGGGTAGGATCTGATTCTCTCGGTGTCAGCACCTACATCTCTTGCAGACCCCAGGGATGTGGAGACAATCCTTGCAGGAGAACTCACTTCCACTCCCCCTGATTGCTGTCTCGGGCAAGAGGATATATTTCAGACAGGATCAGTTTATTCAGTGCACTGGCAGCAGATGTTACAGCATACACAGCTCACTTCTTGGGGCTTCACCCTCAGGATGTACCCTGGACCTCCACTCCAGGCTAAGGGCACCCAAAGCAGTCCATGCTCTTCCCTTACTCCCTGGTGGAGGGAATACAGATTGGCAGAGCCCTGCACAGTTGTTAGGGTAGACCAGCCTCTCTCAAAGAGGTAGAGGCACTGACTACATTTAGCAGTGCAGCTCCTTAAGTACAAGGGAAGTAGGTACCAGGTCTGAATCCAGTGATTGGACACACACAGGCCTAGTCCCACTTCCTCCCCGGTTACTCAAGAAGCTACTGTGAGTGGGGAAAACCCATGATAACTCCTGGCAGGCCTACCAGGACTTACTACCAGGGAGGGCAGACTTAGTAGCCAAGGAAACCAGTCTGGCTACATAGGCAAGAAGATAAAGAATAATTGATACATTTTTATTTAGCAAACAAAATATATCTTACATGCTTTTGCACTCCATTGTTAATGTTTACCTGTGTTTGGTTCACTGGCAACATCAATAGACTTTTTATTTCATTTCTATCCAAAGACTACTGGGGAGTTCCTGCCATAATAAGTGTATCAGCCATACACTGACCCAGTAGGAAATGGACCTTAAACAAGAATAATTGATTACAAATGTTATTAATCTATAAAGATAGAGGATGAGACACGCACTCAGTCACATAGGTAACAGGGGTGGGGTACTTAGCTGCCGGTGCGCTGGTCCTGGGGAGCTCCTGAAGTCCCAATATGATCCAGTATACAATGAAGAAACAGGCACACGGTCTAAATCATCAAGGGGGGTTAATGTGCCATAAAGACCAGCGTTTCGGCAGTATACAGTAGTACTGCCTTCACCTTGAGAAAGGCAGTATTAGACTGCCGAAACGCTGGTCTTTATGGCACATTAAACCCCCTTGATGATTTAGACCGTGTGTCCGGTTCTTCATTGTGTATTAATGTATAAAGCACATTGCAAGCAAACACAGATACAAGTAGGTTTTTGAGGACATAATTTTTTTTTAATTCTGCATAAAATCCTCTGTAAGATTTTGGAAGTAGCCCCTTCAGAGACCTGACGTGCTGCTTTGTGTTTTTTTGCAGTGGAGATGAATGACGGAGATGAACATTTAATTCCTCCAGAGCTGACTGAGCTGCTACGTACTGGTAACCCCGAGGTGGGGTTTCCTTCCTTAACTGACGGTTTTAGGTTTATGTTGCCTGTAAACGGAGGAAGGAACGACAAGGTCATACCCTCGACAAAATATGTGCTGGATAAAAAAAAGCATGGCCATGTGATTGAGGAACTGCCACCAGAACCCCCACAACCCGAGGAGGTGCAGGGAACTATTAATGTGGCCCTGTCTGTGAAATGTGATGACCAAAAGATTGTGGCTGCCATAGAGAAAGATAGCCTGCAGGTGCGTGTTCTGCGGAGACTCACGGGGGTTTGTCCTAAGTTACTACAGGCAGTCCTCGTTTTACAACGAATGGCTTATCCAACGCTATGCAATGCATACCTATATTCATTTTTACAACGCCAAAACGGCTTATCCAACGCTCTTACGACGCTTTGCAACGTTGTGTATGTGTGTGTGTATATATATATATATATATACACACACACACACACACACACACACACACACACACACACACACACACACACACACACAACGTTGCCAAGCGTCGTAAGAGCGTATATACAGTATATATATCATATTATATTATACTATATAATATATTATACTATACTATATTTATTATGTTATATTATATTATATATATAATACAGTATATACACTATATAATTTATGTGTGTGCTGTATATCTTATTGCCTGCGTAAAATATTTGGTGTATTTTAGTGTAAAAAATGCCTTCAGGAATGGAACCTTTCATTTAAACAGTGTTCCTATGGGAAAACGTGTTTCGCTTTACAATGTTTCGCTATCCAACGCCATTTTGAGTAACGCATTGTGTCAGATAACCGAGGACTGCCTGTATAGTTCTATAACAAGTGACATTATCACAAGAGGTTTAGAATATGGGACATTATTATCCATCACTATACAGTGTTGTTAAACTATAAGGCACTGTACAGATCATCATTTGAACTGACTTAAGGTGCCTTTTGGCTTAGCACTGCTTTGTCAAATATGTTCTTTTTGTTACCTCTTGATTGGTATTTAGCTCTAATGCTAATAATATTATTCATGCCACCCTGGGATTGGCTCACATAGTAAAATATATAAGTCAATGACTGGCAGTTTGACACATTTCTATGTGCAACCCCTCTTATTTCCACAATCTATAGGTGCTATTGGGGGGTCCTGAGTCCTTTTTCCCTTAGTACCCCTTAATTGAACCCCTTGAATAAACCAGACGAGACTTGTGTATATCTTAATCGAGACTTTATGACCCCCGGGCAACCTTAACCCGGCTGCACTTACTCTTACACATACATTCTTCTTATCCAATCCCACAATCTCCTGTCATGTGTTGCCAGGCAGGTGAGGGACAGTGTCTTGTTCTTTATCGCACCATGTGATGCATTCTGTATTGTTCACAGTATATATATATGTATATATGTATGTGTGTGTGTGTGTGTGTGTGTGTGTACAGTATATACACTTACATACACACACACATATACACACATACATACGCGAACATACATACACATTGTGTGTGTGTGTGTATGTGTATATATATATATATATATATATATATATATATATATATATATGTCAGATAAGGCAGTTGGCACTCCAATAGGTGCTGGTAAGCCACAGGTGCACGTCCCATATAGAGAATGTAGTTATACGTTACCGTTCCTTCGAACGGTAACGTATAACATATATGTATGTATGTATGTATGTATGTATGTATATGTATGTGTGTGTGTGTGTGTGTGTGTGTGTGTGTGTGTGTATATATATACACATACATACATACATACTCACTGTGTGCATGTATATTTATATATGTATGTAATGGGCTGCATTGAATATGGGCAATAACTTTTTTTTATATATATAACCAAATGATTGTTTATGTATAGGCCTGGGGATGGTGTTTATGTATAGGCATGGGGATGGTGTTTATGTATAGGCCTGGGGATGGTGTTTATGTATAGGCCTGGGGATGGTGTTTATGTATAGGCCTGGGGATGGTGTTTATGTATAGGCCTGGGGATGGTGTTTATGTATAGGCCTGGGGATGGTGTTTATGTATAGGCCTGGGGATGGTGTTTATGTATAGGCCTGGGGATGGTATTTATGTATAGGCCTGGGGATGGTGTTTATGTATAGGCCTGGGGATGGTGTTTATGTATAGGCCTGGGGATGGTGTTTATGTATAGGCCTGGGGATAGTGTTTATATATAGGCCTGGGGATGGTGTTTATGTATAGGCCTGGGGATGGTGTTTATGTATAGGCCTGGGGATGGTGTTTATATATAGGCCTGGGGATGGTGTTTATGTATAGGCCTGGGGATGGTGTTTATGTATAGGCCTGGGGATGGTTTTTATGTATAGGCCTGGGGATGGTGTTTATGTATAGGCCTGGGGATGGTGTTTATGTATAGGCCTGGGGATGGTGTTTTATATATAGACCTGGGGATGGTGTTTATGTATAGGCCTGGGGATGGTGTTTATATATAGGCCTGGGGATGGTGTTTATATATAGGCCTGGGGATGGTGTTTATGTATAGGCCTGGGGATGGTGTTTATGTATAGGCCTGGGAATGGTGTTTATATATAGGCCTGGGGATGGTGTTTATGTATAGGCCTGGGGATGGTGTTTATGTATAGGCCTGGGGATGGTGTTTATGAATAGGCCTGGGGATGGTCTTTATATATAGGCCTGGGGATGGTGTTTATGTATGGGCCTGGGGATGGTGTTTATGAATAGGCCTGGGGATGGTGTTTATGTATAGGCCTGGGGATGGTGTTTATATATAGGCCTGGGGATGGTGTTTATGTATAGGCCTGGGGATGGTGTTTATGTATAGGCCTGGGGATGGTGTTTATGTATAGGCCTGGGGATGGTGTTTATATATAGGCCTGGGGATGGTGTTTATGTATAGGCCTGGGGATGGTGTTTATATATAGGCCTGGGGATGGTGTTTATGTAAAGGCCTGGGGATGGTGTTTATATATGGGCCTGGGGATGGTGTTTATGTATAGGCCTGGGGATGGTGTTTATGTATAGGCCTGGGGATGGTGTTTATGTATAGGCCTGGGGATGGTGTTTATATATAGGCCTGGGGATGGTGTTTATGTATAGGCCTGGGGATGGTGTTTATATATAGGCCTGGGGATGGTGTTTATGTATAGGCCTGGGGATGGTGTTTATATATAGGCCTGGGGATGGTGTTTATGTAAAGGCTTGGGGATGGTGTTTATATATGGGCCTGGGGATGATGTTTTATGTAAAGGCCTGGGCATGGTGTTTATATATAGGCCTGGGGATGGTGTTTTATGTATAGGCTTGGGGATGGTGTTTATGTATAGGCCTGGGGATGGTGTTCATGTATAGGCCTGGGGATGGTGTTTATATATAGGCCTGGGGATGGTGTTTATGAATAGGCCTGGGGATGGTGTTTATATATAGGCCTGGGGATGGTGTTTATGTATAGGCCTGGGGATGGTGTTTATGTATAGGCCTGGGGATGGTGTTTATATATAGGCCCGGGGATGGTGTTTATATATAGGCCTGGGGATGGTGTTTATGTATAGGCCTGGGGATGGTCTTTATATATAGGCCTGGGGATGGTGTTTATGTATAGGCCTGGGGATGGTGTTTATGTATAGGCTTGGGGATGGTGTTTATGTAAAGGCCTGGGGATGGTGTTTATATATGGGCCTGGGGATGGTGTTTATATATGGGCCTGGGGATGGTGTTTATATATAGGCCTGGGGATGGTGTTTATATATAGGCCTGGGGATGGTGTTTATGTATAGGCCTGGGGATGGTCTTTATATATAGGCCTGGGGATGGTGTTTATGTATAGGCCTGGGGATGGTGTTTATGTATAGGCCTGGGGATGGTGTTTATGTATAGGCCTGGGGATGGTGTTTATATATAGGCCTGGGGATGGTCTTTAAATTTTCCTCTTTAGAAAGGGTTGGAATTCCCTCCATCGTTTCATTTTTTTTACCTCTCTCCTCCCTCATTTGGGTAACTATTTCCTCATTACTCCTAAATTAAAATCGAGATATTGGTCAGTAACATACATAGGACCAGATGTACTAAATGGTGTTAGTCTTTATCACACCTAAAGACCCATTCATGTGCAGAGAGCTAACCGGTATTAGCACCGTTTAGTAGACTTACTAAAAATGTTTACTCCATAAGATACTTTCCATGCTGCAAGACACAGCCCCAAGTTAATGTGCCAGATGGAGCCTTATTGACTAAGCAGTGTTACCCCATAAGGCCCCTTCTGAAGCAGAAGACCCCAGCAGCGCATTCACGTGAGTGAGCCGTAAATGGGGACATCTAATAAGCCGTGATAGAAGTAGTCTTATGGAGAAGCACTACTTAGTAAACATGTCACAGTATCTGTAAAGTTCCTTCCTGTTAGAGAGCATACTTTATGCAGGCCCCAGTACACAGCAAATCGCTCCCTGCGACATGTGTGCGTGTGGTGTCTGCTCTAAAGCACAGCTCGTGTTCCTCTGAGCAGCTTCTCCCGCGTGGACTAGAAGATATTTTAATAGATTACGGCCATACATTCTCAGAGAAAAATAATGTCTTGTGATTTTGTAATAATTCCCCTTATCCCAGTGATGTGCAGATCAGCACTACCACACACAAACTCCCATTGACTTGAATACTGATGGTACTATTCCTCCTATTCTCCAAGCTCTGCTTATTAATGCACCCAGTGCTGTTTGTGTATGGAAGTCATTGCTGCAGTTACCAAAAATGATTTGTACATCTGATAAGTGGTATTCTAGCTATTTGTTCTTTGCATCCCTTTGAAGGCTAATGGGTACGGAGGAACAGAGCTTTCTCTCCTCGATCCTTCATGCAGAGCAACAGCGAATGGCACCCATTTTATCTTAGAGTCCCCCGTGACGGGATGCGGAACACAGCATAACATTGATGACTCAAACATTGTTTACTACAACACTGTAAGTAGATTAGTTTCTTTTGTCTTCCCAAACATTCCCTGATACAGGACCATGGGTTGTTAAGCATTGCTGAAGCATTGATAAAAATCAAGTCTTTAAATTACCAGTATACAAATAATATCGTGGTAATATACACTTCCAATGTTTTATTAGTCAATCCAAATGTATGTAAATATACATCAAATAGTGTTTCTACATTTAAATTCTTGATGCATTTGAACAAGAACAATTTACTGCCATTTTGCAAGGCATCGTCCTGATGATATCTCCAGTAGACTTATAGTTTCTGAATGGGTGTGCATGTGCATATCTTCTAATTAACCAACATGAGTTCTTGATTGGTGAAAGTATGGTTTATCCAACCTTTAAACACTTAAAGATATCTTCCCGTGTACTATTTATAGTAGTACAGATAAAGAGACCTGTGAGGTTTTGAAAAGCTTGGTGTTTATTTTAATTGTATTTAAATGTTTTTTAACCTATCGCACATCTTCAGTATATCCTCTAAAGAGAGGTTTGCTAATAAATTATATGACTCTTGTTGGTTGGACATTTTGGACCATATTTGCTATTCCACCTCCTAGCCCGTACATTTCAATGTCATGGAGTGGTGCTGCCTAGTAAATATGGGCGCTTGTATTTGGGATTCGGCAGAGGAAAGTAGCTCAAGGCTGAAAATCGTGCCACGTTGTACTGTGACTCGTGATCCTGCAGCACTTCATAATCCTCCAAGTATTCTTTGAGTGAAGCCTCAGATGCTGCCCCATGGCACAGACTGCGAGTGGTCATAACTGCGCAGTAACAGATAATACATTTCTGTTAATGTCCCATTGAGTTTCCATAAAGTGGCGTTGCAAGATTTACTTGATACACTAACTTGCTTTTAGAATTTCTTTTTTCATACTTTCCAATGTTTGCTATATTGAGACTAGTGCAACCCATGTTTAAAAAAAAAAAGTAGGTCTGGCTATAAAAACAAAGCTCCTCTAATCTTTAATGAGGCCTTTAAATATAACCTAAATCCTTTGCTTGACAAGGGTATTTCTCATGTAATAGGACAGCCTCCTCCCCAGAGCTCAATCTCTCTGTGTATAAAATAACACATGTTCTCCGTTCCATGCCTGTTTTGCTGTTTGCACTAGAAACTTTTAGCACCCAAATAATCTGTTTTTCTTCTGGCCACATCACTGTTTTTCTGTTGGGCTATGCAGCTTTGTTGTTTGAATTGTTGAGTTTCCCACATAAGATTTATATGCTCACAGGAAATGGAACCAGGTTCTTTGCAGCAAATAATTTCTTTAACCAATCACACTGCCGGCTTTTCCTGTGACGTTACAGATTGTTATACAGCTGTCCCCACCCACGGAGGGAAGTGGCTGGCCTAGCGATTACGAAGACATGGAATCTGGAGATAATGGCTTTCCAGGAGACACAGATGAAACGGAAATTGGTCATCCCTTTTTGAAGAGGCCTGAAATTGTAGTGGTATGTGCCTTATAGAAAGCAATATTTCGTTTCCAGGCACTAAGGCAGTATTGAATTATTATTTTTTCTCATTTTGTATATGGGAAAAACTAACTTGGCTTTTAGTGTTAGCATGCTTTTTTGCCTCATGAATTTACACCAATTAGAAGAGTCACTGAAATGACTTCAGGTGTGATCAATATGATATAAAAATGCGAATATTTTTACAGTTGGTGTGATGCTCCAAGAGCTTATTTTAGAAATATTTCAACAATAATTTATGATTACAATAGATAAGGCTACAGTTTTTCTTATTTCATTTTTTTAAATACATTTCCTTCTCTTTAAATAGAAGAGGGAACTATATTTACGTAAATAAAACCCGGGTGACATCCGGCTATGACCTGTGCAGGTTCTGGGTAGGAAGAGATCGGGAAGGCAGGGGCAGGCAGGGGAAGGCAGGGGCAGGCAGGGGTAGGCAGGGGAAGACAGGGGAAGGCAGGGGCAGGCAGGGGCAGGCAGGGGAAGGCAGGGGTAGGCAGGGGAAGACAGGGGCAGGCAGGGGCAGGCAGGGGTAGGCAGGGGCAGGGGTAGGCAGGGGCAAGCAGGGGCAGGCAGGGGGGGTAGGCAGGGGCAGGCAGGGGCAGACAGAGGCAGGCAGGGGCAGGCAGGGGAAGGCAGGGGTAGGCAGGGAAGGCAGGGGCAGGCAGCCTGCGGCTCCCGAGGCTCTCTTCCTTGGAAGGTTAAAGACCCCCGGGCTAGGGGATTGTCCAAGGATTTATAGATTTGTCACCGATACGTAAACAACTGAAGCGTTTTTAGTCGTTTTGCAATTGCAGCTGATGATGTAACCCTCTGGAACTGTCTGCCTTTATATTCATTTAATAAAATCATTTTCTCTCGTTTGAAATAGTTGAATTTCGTTAATTTTTGCAATTATCTTATTTTTTTTTTTTTTAGTTCAACTGCACAGTTCATCACGAGAGCGAATCCTCTATAGATCCCTTCATGTTTGCAGCTCTAGAGACCACTATAAGCAATGTCACCTTTAATATGGACCTCTATAAAACAGATCTGTTCCTCACTCCTTCTCAGAAACTCTTCTCTGTGGCAGAAAACGGACAGATATACGTAGAGGTAACTAAATTATATTATAATGTTAATAATTCATGTTTTGCAGCCCTGAAAACAATCTTACTAATTTTGTGATAAAATATAATGCCCTCATTTTGTGATGAGCGCTATATATGAGGCACCAACTAGAAAAAAGGCACAAATGCTCATTTACAAATTGCATCTAAAATCTGTTAATCTGTATCACGAGTTATAAAATCTTGTTTTCTCGCTTGCTAATACTGCTGGGTAGAATGACATTTGTAAGTTGTATTCTTCTGCTATGAGTCGATACATGACGCTTAATGTATGGGAGAGAGTTGGTGAAAGGGATAGCGCACGCTCCTGTATTACAGACTTGAGAGATTGTGCTACATTTTAAAATAAAATTACATAAACCCATCTGATCAGTTTAGAAACTAATAATATAATTTTATGCTGAAATTTAATTTAAATACATTGTCCCTATTGTAGGTTTCGGTAACAAAAGCGGACAAAGAGTTGGGATTTACCATTCAGACATGCTTTATTTCCCCTTATTCCAATCCTGACATCATGTCTGATTATACCATCATAGAGAATATATGCCCCAAAGATGAGTCAGTGAAATTTTACAATGTGAAGATGATGAACTTTCCCGTGTTGCATGAACAAATGGATAAAAAGAGATTCAGCTTCATGTTTAAACCGATGTTCAACACCTCACTTCTCTTCCTACATTGTGAGTTGACCTTGTGCACCCATGAAGACCGAGAGACACAAGGACTGCCTAGGGTGAGTTTTTCCTGTGACTAACTCAGAAATAAAACAATGAACTTCTCTATTATGGAAAAGATGTGAGCTTGTGTACCCATTCATAGGAGAAAGCACCCGGGCATACTGCAGTAAACTCGCATCCCAACCTGTCAAACCATACGCTTATATTTTGGAGGACAGCACGTAAAGCCGAAAAACATTATTTGTAGATCCTCTTAAATTTGTAATTTTCTAAAAACGTTTTTTTTACCTCAGCCCTGTTCCGTTACACATTTGGGTTTCTTGGTGCATTTTTCCCTTGGTTGAGTATGAACAAGCCTCCATTGCAGTGTTTTTCAATATGAACCCCTGGGCATCTTTAAAGGGTTCTCTGCAATGTTCAGGTCATTTACAAAATTGTACCAAATACAGTATAATTTATAATGCATCTGATCTCAAATGTGCTTTTAGAGAGGGTTTGGGTTCCTTACAATGTATCTGACCTCAGACACACTATTAGAGAGGGTTGGGGTTCCTTACAATGCATATTATCTCAGACGCGCTATTAGAAAGGGTTGGGGTTCCTTACAATGCATCTGATCTCAGACACGCTATTAGAGAGGGTTGGGGTTCTGCAGAATTTCACAATATAATTAGAGGGTTCCTTAACCAAAAAAAAGTTGAAAACCACTGATCTAATAAGAGTTGAGAATATTGTATGTCATGAGTTTTGTGCAATAAAGCATTTGAGCCAAAGCAAATGGGCTGTATTATTAGACTAGAATTAAACGGCTTGACTACTTGTCAGTTTCCTTTTAATATTGTGCATGTGAACTGCTCCCTACTGTGAAATCTAGAGTATTATTGTTTTATTTCAGTGTATAGAGGCTCTTTGTTTGTTCCACTAGACGTTAAATAATGGCACTGCATGGCTGGATTCCCTATAAAGTGATAATTTCAGCAACTTATTGGCGTTATATGGTTTTCAATGAAGGACTATTGTTACGTTATGCTTTTAATGCCCAATGAATACATTCTGTGTTGGTCATTTACCAGACAAAAAGACATTTGAGCTTCTTAAGACAGAATGCTGGAGGCTCCAATACAAATGAACCAAGTTATCTTAAGTCGCTTTTCACGCCACTTCATGCAAGTAGACACGTTGTCAGTGATGTGTGTCGGGTCCTTTCTGTTCATTAGGATGTTTTTCCCGATGTTTGTAAGAAGTAACACAAGTGGGAGATTAAATCCCGCTGTTTGCTCCGGCTCTGCTAAAATGAAAGAAAATACAGGTTATAATTGCAGCATGTAATTTAACCCCTTCAACACATTGCACAGTGCAACAATCTGATTTAAGTCTTTTATATTTCAAAGTCTATTTATTAATCTCGCAGCTGCACAACTGGGAGAGAATTCGGGCCAAAAAAATGCACTAGATTTATCAAAAAACAGGAATCCCATAGATATATGTGGGATTTTTCCATGTGATAAATGTGGTGCAGTTTGTTTTTACCAGTTTTGCAGCCAGGGGATTTTGATAGAAATCGTTTAGTTGCTACATCTAATATTTTTCATTCTGAACAAGCAGATGAGGAGAATGTTACAGGCAAAATCTACCCTACTAACATATTTTTCTGCTGATAGGATTAGGGGCTCCACAGCTGAATGGCAGGATTTTCAGCCCTGGGTACCCTAGTATCGAGATTCTTATTGGTGAAATTACCGGTATTAATTCCTGGTTTTTAAAGGGGATTTAAATGACTGTCCAATAGGAACTGGAACTGCTGCTTCTTAAAAGAAATGGTACCAGTAAGAAATTCAGTTCTTGAACATTGGTAAAATGGTTTGTGGTAGTGGGTCTCTGAATCTAGTATAGTGTGTGCCAATAACCTGTTTTACCATTGGTTACTGAATCCCTTTGTATCTAACGATCAGGTCTCTGCTAGTATTTGACGTGAATAAAGAGCTTACATATGAAAATGTTCCAACCAGTTAAGACGTGTTTCTTGTTGTTTGTCTGATAATGCTACAGTCTGTTCCTTCCCAGCAAATTGTACCAGGTCAGGCTGATAAAAGGGCAGCTGTGCAGCTGCTTGGTGAGTCCCGTGTTTTACACCCAGTGAATCCCTGACCTCACACACACATTGCTATTTCAGTGCATGTCTCCTGATGAAGCCTGTACTTCTCTCAATGTCGATATGATCCTGGCTATGATGCAGAACAAGAAGACTTTCACCAAGCCTCTGGCTGTGATTAGCAATGTAGAGAAAACACCAGGTACAGTAACCACACACATTACGAGCATGTTTACAAACGAACAGCCCTTAATTGAAGTATGTCAACAATTCATTGTTCTTTTGGTTGTAGTGGGTGGGGAGACTTGGACAATATAACCAGCGCACGCGTTCATTATATTTCCTAAATTCTCCAGTCAAATTATAAATAAGCATTTAGTCGCAATGTTCAATAATCTAACATTTCTATAAAAAGAAATAAAATATTTTAAAAATACATGAACTAGATTCCAGTTTCTTCACACTGTTGGGTTGTACTTTTATGGATCAGGGCCAGAATCTGCTGTTTTTTATTTTTTTTTAATCTAGTTTATGGCAATATGTAATTTAAATCTTAGCTACATTTGGGCTGCTTCTTAACCTCTTAACTGCCTAAGATCATTTTTTTTCTTCAATGGCCTGCCATTCGTTTGTTGTGCTTGTGTTTTGTTTTTTACCCATTGACTTAGTATTTTAAACATTATTAGAATAATGTAGCCGAGTCTGTATCAACAAGGTTGCAAGTATTTCACTTTTTATCATGGTGCGTTTAGCCCATATAATAGTAAAGCTAAAACATAGGAGGTTAATTTTCCAGTTAAGGGCAGCAGCCTGTCCAGAGCAGGGCAGCAGCCTGTCCAGAGCAGGGCAGCAGCCTGTCCAGAGCAGGGCAGCAGCCTGTCCAGAGCAGGGCAGCAGCCTGTCCAGAGCAGGGCAGCAGCCTGTCCAGAGCAGGGCAGCAGCCTGTCCAGAGCAGGGCAGCAGCCTGTCCAGAGAAGGGCAGCAGCCTGTCCAGGGAAGGGCAGCAGCCTGTCCAGAGCAGGGCAGCAGCCTGTCCAGAGAAGGGCAGCAGCCTGTCCAGGGAAGGGCAGCAGTCAGTCCAGAGAACTTTTTACATAAATACTTTTAACCAGGTTTTATGGATTAGATTTTCATTTAATTTGGACGAGTTAAAAACTAGAGCGGTGGAAACAGACACCTTATTGTACAGTATAGTGAATACATCTTTAAGACAAACATGTGTTATGTATTGCTAGCACACCTCATAATTACTGTTTTTGCTTCCAAACAGGTCCTCCAATAAATAAAAATGTCCCTGGCGTTCCACAACGTAAGTTGTAATAATCATTTTTTTGTTCCTTATTCTACTCCGTGTCATCTATTGACCTCTGAAATGGGAAAATAAACTGTATTATGCAACCAATGGACAGCAATTTTCAGTAGCTAGAACATCATCTTGTTCCTAATACTGCCGGGGAAAAGATGTACAAGGTAGTACAGCTGTCGTTCATCCCGTGCTATTACCTGCAGTCATCTCATTGAGTATTCTGAAAAAAAGCTCTGTGATATGTAAAGGGAATTAGTGAGTCCGTCAAATATTGGATTTTACATGAAAATAAGCCAAACGGGATTTTTTATATATCACAAACCTTTTTCCGGACCATTGCCGTGACAAATGTTATGATCTAAACCTAAAACATTGGCTTGATCAGATAGCTAAATAACATTATGGAATGAGAGCAGCAGTTCAAGCTGCTGTTTTAATTGTTAATTATTTTCCCTCTTTAATATGTGCATCAATACAATCTGCACACTGACAAGTAATTAGCTAAGATGCCGATCGATCTGTTCTCCTGTAATCGATTGGCGATCATTCGGCTCTGGGGTTCATCAAATCACTGTTAGTGCTCCAGAAAAGTACCCAAGATGCAAAGTTCTGTGTGGAAGATCATGTGACCAGGCAGTTACTAGATTCAGTTGGTTCACTGCTAGAGAGAGGGCAAAAGGGCTGTTCCAGAACCTGTCTCAAAAGAGGAAGGAGACGTGACTTTGTAAATGTTTGCTATAGAAAAAAAATGCTCGTTACATTAGAATATATTAAAAATGTCTTTAAAAATAGTTATTTTTTGTTTTTTTAAATTATACAAGTATTTTTTTCATAGTACAGAACTGATTTATTTTAAAAACCCACACATGTAGGATATTGCTTGAACTGCAGCTTTAATACTTGATGTGCCTAGCAAATACTATATTTAGTTTCCAATCATTCTCCCACTTCTAAAATCTGGTATCCAACAGCTAATATTCCACATATGTTGCCAGTTTTTGGTTAAATATTTATTTATAAAATATTTTACCAGGAAGTAATACATTGAGTTACCTCTCGTTTTCAAGCACTGTATGTCCTGGGCACAGAGTTATGATGACAGATACATGGTTACGATATATGGTTAACTGGGTGGACAGGGTTATACATTAAATATGAAGACATCGCATGCCCAGTAAAAAATAATATATATTACAGGCGTATGTAACCGTTACAGACCACATTAAAATGTGAGACAGCTTTTGTTTTGAAAGAACTTAGACTGGAGGTGGTTTTGAGAGTCTCAAGTAGGTTGTTCCAGTTGTGAGGTGCACGGTTAGAGAAGGAGGAGCGGCCAGATACTTCGTTGAACCTTAGTACCATGAAAAGTCCCTTGGAATCAGATCTCGGGTGACAAGTGTTGCGTGTGGTAGGGTTGAGGAGCTGGTTCAGATACTGGGATACTGTAGCTTGCCCAAGAAGTAGTTGTAGGCAAAATAGGAGAGATGAAATTTGCGCCTAGACTCAATGGCCAATCTAGTTCTTTGAGCATTTTGCAGTGATGTGTGTTGTAGTTACATTGGAGGACAAAGCGACATATTGAATTATAGAGGGTGTCAAGTTTGCTAAAGTTTGGTGTGCTGTGCCATTTACTATGTCCCCATAGTCTATAATTGGCATTAGCTTCTGCTGTACGATGCGCTTTCTGACCAGTGGGCTTAGGGAGGATTTGTTACTGTAAAGAACACCTAGTTTTGCATAGGTCTTGGATGTCCGGGTATGAAAGTGCAACCCAAATATTAAATGGAAGTCAAACCGTATGCCCAAGTATTTAAAACTAGTAACAGGGGCTAGCACGGTATTAGAGATGGTTCTTATCTGACGCTCTGTCATTGGCAGCTTTAGAAATTTAGCCTTGGTCCCAAATACCATTGTTACAGTCTTGTCAGTGTTTAAAAACAGTTTGTTTTGGGAAATCCAATTTTCAAGTCTCAAAAAATCAGATTGAATTACGTGTTCATGGTAAGAGAGGCTATGGCTGTGTGCATATAGGATTGTGTCCGCATACATGTAATAAAGCTCCCTTACAAGCTGTGGGAAGATCATTGATGAACACTGAGAAGAGTAGGGGCCCTATAACAGAGCCTTGCGGGACACCACAGGTGATATCCAAGGGTTTGGAGTTAGAGCCTGAGATGGACACATGTTGGGATCTACCTGATAAGTAGGAATGAAACCAGTTTAAAGCATGCTTCCCTATTCCAGAGCACTGGAGTTTGTTTAGCATGATAACATGATTAACAGTATCAGAAGCCTTTGCAAAATCTAGGAATACTGCACCAGTGAGTTGTCCCAGTTCCATTCCACACTGGATTTTATTGCAAACTTTTAGCAGGGTAGTTACCGTGGAGTGTTTACGGCGAAAGCCAGATTGGAATTGGCTAGGGAAATTTGTCTTGGTGTAGAAATCGCTTAATTGGGAGTGAACACATTTTTCCATGACTTTGGGTAGTATTGGGAGAAGCGAGATTGGTCTGTAGTTTGAGACAGTGTTTTGGTCCCCACAAATAGATGTCTCAGGTGCTGCCAATACTAATCTCTTTCAATGTCCCTCATTATGCCTCCTGTGTAGTCTTTTTACCATCTTCAGTTTCTTTTATTCTTTATTATTTTATTATCAGAATTTACAGTCTTTCAATATCATGTTACGTATATGCGACCACTTCGCTTTTCATTGTATACTAAGCAGAATGATAGTTTGTGATTTCCTTTAGCTTCGTCATTGTCCTTACTAAGTACTTTCCCCCTCCTGATCCTTATCACTTCCTTGCTCTTTTTCCATATTAGAATAAAGTGGATATGCCTTTAAAAAATAATAAGTGTCTCAAGGAATTGAAATGAATAGACCCATACGCATGGATGTCAATATAGGCGGTCTCTGTTACTTTTCTAAGGAAAGGAAATGTTCCATTTTTGTCTGGAATTAATTTCAACCATTCATAGTATTGCCAAATATTGAGAACAATGGCTTCTATTTCTGTTTTCTGTCCTTCAACTGACATCACTTATTTTGCAAGCGGTTTTGCTCCCCACCTACAAATGGGAATGAGGCCAGGTAGTTTTCATGGGCTAGAGAGTAAAACTGTCTTGAGTGGCAGAACACATTTTTTTATTCACCATTGTGCTTTAAAAAGGTGCAGTAGGGTTAAGCGGATTATAAATTGCCCTCACCTGATCCTTTGTCTCTCCTTGTTTGGCTCTTATTGGCCTCTGTTCCCTGTATAAGGCCTCGGTCCCGCTGCGCTCGTTGGCGCGGGCGGCCACACGCGAGTTCCACACCAGCAGGGGAATTCTCCCGAGCCGGTCCCGGTCCCCCCTGGCGGCACAGCGCACTACATGCTGTGGCGCGTCAGCTGCTATGGGACACAAGAAAATGGTGATCCCTAGTGTTGACGCGTCACGTGGTGTGGCTGTGAGCCAATGGGGAGGGGAGGCTTCGGGAGGAGGAGAGGCTTCGGGGAGCGGGGAGGAGTGTGGAGTGAAAGCAGCGTGAGTGCCTGTCTGTGTGTGCCTGAGTGCGTGAGTGCCTGCCTCTGTCTGTGTGTGTGTATGTGTGTGCCTGTGTGTGTGTGTGTGTGTGTGTGTGTGTGTGTGTATATGAGTGCCTGTGTGTGTGTGTTGCTTACCATCAGCAGCTCAAGCCCGAGCCCGTGGAGGGAGGGGGGGGGGGGAAGAGTAGCGGGTCCCTCCGCTCAAGCCACGCCCCCCCTCCCTGTCAAGCCTCCCACTCCCGCCCACCTCCCGCTCCGGCTCCCGCTCCCTACAGACCGCATATCGCGGTCTGTGTATGTCAGTGCACCGCCTGTCTGCAGTGCGGGCGCGCTGACTCTGGGAGCGGGGCCTTAGCCTAAACAAATATTCCAAGCTCACCTGGGAGCTTGCTCACTCTGTAAGCATGTGGTTGTTCCAAGTGTATCTGGCTTTAGAAGAGCGCGTTTTAAACAAGCAGGAGTTTGTACAAACAATGAGCTGACATAGTATTGTCCATGGTGTTTGCATACTGTGTGCTACAATGTTTGGTGTTGTACAGTGCAATGGATGTAAGGCAGTTGTTTTCCGTGAAACATTCTGGAGTTTCATGTACTGTCTAATCTGTAGGCACTTTTCTCTGTTGTGGGAGGAGTTTGCTGGACTGCAGGCTGAAATAGATAGGTGTTGTGTATAGCTCTGGTCACACGCAGGCACAAAGGTCACTGCTTCCACAGCCAGGCCAGCCAGACTTCTGTGGGCTCTGGGAGGGTGAGGGTTTGAATGGAACATTCTGAAGAGGGAAAGGTGACCAGTGAAGTACTTCTGGGATCTGTACTGGGACTAGTGGGATCTGTACTGGGACTAGTGGGATCTGTACTGGGACTAGTGGGATCTGTACTGGGACTAGTGGGATCTGTACTGGGACTAGTGGGATCTGTACTGGGACTAGTGGGATCTGTACTAGGACTAGTGGGATCTGTATTGGGACAAGTGTGGGTTAATATCTTTATGGTGTGAAGGGAAAGTATACCGTTTTGCAGATAACACAAAGCAACAGGGATGTCACTCCAGTAAACAAAATGATGAATGATTTAGGAAGAATAGAGTTATCTTCAAGAATGTGCCAACTACAAATTAATGCCAAAAAGTGCAAAATCATGTACTTGGGTAACAAAAATACAAAATCAGAATACAGGATTATTGGTGTTTATTATGTGAACTAATATACAGGAAGGGGCCTGGGAGTCATTATTTCAGTTTATATGTACAGTAGCAAGGTAATGGGAAAGCCAGCAGGATGCTAGGTAGCACAGGGAGAGGTATTAGCAGCACAAACAGAGAGTTAGTGATACCACCTCATACAGCATTGGTAAGACCTCACCTACAGCGCCGTGTTCAGGTTTGGCGACTATCTTCTGAATTAAATAAAGTAGAGATTGTGCAAAGAAGTGCCCCAAAAAGAGAAGGGGGGAAGGGGGAAGGGGGGGAGAGGGGGGAGGGGAGGGGGGAGGGGGGAAGGGGGGTAGGACTGACACTTTCAAATACGTAAAGG
The DNA here is from genome assembly GCF_040206685.1 of Ascaphus truei. Lineage (NCBI taxonomy): Eukaryota > Metazoa > Chordata > Amphibia > Anura > Ascaphidae > Ascaphus > Ascaphus truei. The sequence goes on from NC_134492.1 coordinate 1,247,348, forward strand.
GTTTCAATAAAAGTACAGAAGGGAAGCATCTTTCTTAGAAAGAGAAGGTTATGCTCCGACGCTGGAGGGTGTGAGGCTCGGGGGAGATGTAAGGAAGTAGTTCACAGAAAGCCTGGCGGGTTCATGCAGTTGCCTCGCAGCTGAGGCGGCAGCGTCTAATAAAGGAAGAGAATTAATAAAGGATTGTGGTAGATCTAGGACTATCCGAAATATGAAACAAAGCCAAGTACCAAATGGGGTCTGAGGTTTTACACCAGGTAGGAAATGGGCAGATACAGGGGCCAGGCAGGTCTGATCTGCTGTCACATTCTATGTTTCTATGTAGAAATAAGTGATATTTCCTTAAAACTTTGTAATACTGTCGGGATGGAATTAAAAGGCCATTACAGTTCTGCTTCTGCACGCACGCATTCTTAATCATCCGGAATTTTTACATGTTAAGAAGCCTGTAACTTGTAAGATCTCTGTGGGAAGTTTCCCTACTTGGATCAGGTTGATCCCATAAGAACAATCCCAGAGGCTCACCAGTACTTTGATTTATTGATCTCTGTAAAATGTGATTACATTTTGCAAACAACCATTTACTTGTAAACTTGCCTGATATATACAGCCGTTCAATTGATAGAAACCAAGTAAATAAACAAACAAACAAAAAATGTTTCTTATCCATTTCACTGAAAGTTATCATTTTGTTTTATCTAGCAATTTTCTACGGCCTGGACACACCGACTGTAGTTGGAATTGCGTTTGCAGCGTTTCTAATTGGCGCTCTGTTGACGGCAGCGTTGTGGTATATCTATTCGCACACAGGTAAGTCAGAAATATTTTAAGGATTTGTTTCGTGAAACAAACTAACAGATTAGAGTATAAATAGCACTATAATGCATGTTTATAAGCAGGACGTCTGATATCATTGTCCTGTCACAAAACAGATGTATTTTAAGGATCATGATCTATCTTGACCGTTTGAGAACTCCTAAATGCACATTCACCTTTAAATGCCAGGAAAGCCTTGTTTATTAACTGGAAAACTCAAATATAAACACTTACACCAATGAGGAGTTAAGTCTTCCTCTTTCCCTACGTACTTAGCAATAGCAAAATCATGTCGGTGCCCAGTCTATATTATAATTATTACCCTAGTAATGATCATCTGCCACAGAAGGCAATCGAGACCTTGATTTTGAGAGAGACTTTTAAAGCTTTGTTTAATGGGCGTGATTCACCATGCCCCAATGTAGGGAATCGCACCCAGATGTGGGGTATCGCGCCCCAATGTAGGGAATCGCCCCCAGATGTGGGGAATCGTGCCCCAATGTAGGGAATCACACCCAGATGTGGGGAATCACACCCCAATGTTGGGAATCGCACCCAGATGTGGGGAATCGTGCCCCAATGTAGGGAATCGCACCCAGGTGTGGGGAATCACACCCAGATGTGGGGAATCGTGCCCCAATGTAGGGAATCGCACCCAGATGTGGGGAATCGCACCCAGATGTGGGGAATCACACCCAGATGTGAGGAATCGTGCCCCAATGTGAGGAATCGTGCCCCAATGTAGGGAATCGCACCCAGATGTGGGGAATCGCACCAAGATGTGGGATATCGCGCCCCAATGTAGGGAATCGCACCCAGATGTGGGGTATCGCGCCCCAATGTAGGGAATCGCACCCAGATGTGGGGTATCGCGCCCCAATGTAGGGAATCACACCCAGATGTGGGGAATCACACCCAGAGGTGGGGTATCGCGCCCCAATGTAGGGAATCGCACCCAGATGTGGGGAATCGCACCCAGATGTGGGGAATCGCACCCAGATGTGGGGAATCACACCCAGATGTGGGGAATCGTGCCCCAATGTAGGGAATCACACCCAGATGTAGGGAATCGCACCCAGATGTGGGGTATTGCGCCCCAATGTAGGGAATCGTGCCCCAATGTAGGGAATCGCACCCAGATGTGGGGTATCGCGCCCCAATGTAGGGAATCGCACCCAGATGTGGGGTATCGCGCCCCAATGTAGGGAATCACACCCAGATGTGGGGAATAGCACCCCAATGTAGGGAATCGTGCCCCAATGTAGGGAATCGCACCCAGATGTGGGGAATCACACCCAGATGTGGGGAATCACACCCAGATGTGGGGAATCGTGCCCCAATGTAGGGAATCACACCCAGATGTGGGGAATCGCACCAAGATGTGGGGTATCGCGCCCCAATGTAGGGAATCACACCCAGATGTGGGGAATCGTGCCCCAATGTAGGGAATCGCACCAAGAGTTGGGGTATCGTGCACCAAGATGTGGGGTATCGCGCCCCAATGTAGGGAATCGCACCCAGATGTGGGGTATCGCGCCCCAATGTAGGGAAATAGCACCCAGATGTGGGGTATCGCGCCCCTATGTAGGGAAATAGCACCCAGATGTGGGGTATCGCGCCCCAATGTAGGGAATCACACCCAGATGTGGGGAATCGCGCCCCAATGTAGGGAATCACACCCAGATGTGGGGAATCACACCCAGATGTGGGGAATCACGCCCCAATGTTGGGAATCGCAGCCAGATGTGGGGAATCGCACCCAGATGTGGGGAATCGCGCCCCAATGTAGGGAATCGCACCCAGATGTGGGGAATCACGCCCCAATGTTGGGAATCGCACCCAGATGTGGGGAATCACACCCAGATGTGGGGAATCGCACCCCAATGTAGGGAATCGTGCCCCAATGTAGGAAATCGCACCCAGATGTGGGGAATCACACCCAGATGTGGGGAATCGTGCCCCAATGTAGGGAATCACACCCAGATGTGGGGAATTGCACCAAGATGTGGGGAATCATGCCCCAATGTAGGGCATCGCGCCCCAATGTAGGGAATCGCACCCAGATGTGGGGTATCGCGCCCCAATGTAGGGAATTGCACCCAGATGTGGGGTATCGCGCCCCAATGTAGGGAATCACACCCAGATGTGGGGAATCGTGCCCCAATGTAGGGAATCACACCCAGATGTGGGGAATCGTGCCCCAATGTAGGGAATCACACCCAGATGTGAGGAATCGCGCCCCAATGTAGGGAATCGCACCCAGATGTGGGGAATCGCACCCAGATGTGGGGAATCACACCCAGATGTGGGGAATCGTGCCCCAATGTAGGGAATCGCACCAAGATGTGGGGTATCGCGCCCCAATGTAGGGAATCGCACCCAGATGTGGGGTATCGCGCCCCAATGTAGGGAATCGCACCCAGATGTGAGGTATCGCGCCCCAATGTAGGGAATCACACCCAGATGTGGGGAATCATGCCCCAATGTAGGGAATCGCACCCAGATGTAGGGAATCATACCCAGATGTAGGGAATCGCACCCAGATGTAGGGAATCGCACCCAGATGTGGGGAATCGCACCCAGATGTGGGGAATCGCACCCAGATGTGGGGAATCACACCCAGATGTGGGGAATCACACCCAGATGTGAAGAATCGTGCCCCAATGTAGGGAATCGCACCCAGATGTGGGGAATCGCGCCCCAATGTAGGGAATCACACTCAGATGTGGGGAATCGCGCCCCAATGTAGGGAAATCACACCCAGATGTGGGGAATCACACCCAGATGTGGGGAATCACACCCAGATGTGGGGAATCACACCCAGATGTGGGGAATCACACCCAGATGTGGGGAATCGCGCCCCAATGTAGGGAATCACACCCAGATGTGGGGAATCACACCCAGATGTGGGGAATCGTGCCCCAATGTGGGGAATCGCGCCCCAATGTGGGGAATCGCGCCCCAATGTAGGGAATCACACCCAGATGTGGGGAATCACACCCAGATGTGGGGAATCACACCCAGATGTGGGGAATCGCGCCCCAATGTAGGGAATCACACCCAGATGTGGGGAATCGCGCCCCAATGTAGGGAATCGTGCCCCAATGTAGGGAATCACACCCAGATGTGGGGAATCACACCCAGATGTGGGGAATCACACCCAGATGTGGGGAATCACGCCCCAATGTGGGGAATCACACCCAGATGTGGGGAATCGCGCCCCAATGTAGGGAATCACACCCAGATGTGGGGAATCACACCCAGATGTGGGGAATCGCACCCAGATGTGGGGAATCGCACCCAGATGTGGGGAATCGTGCCCCAGATGTAGGGAATCACACCCAGATGTGGGGAATCACACCCAGATGTTGGGAATCACACCCAGATGTTGGGAATCACACCCAGATGTTGGGAATCACACCCAGATGTAGGGAATGACACCCAGATGTGGGGAATCACACACAGATGTGGGGAATCGTGCCACAGATGTAGGGAATCACACCCAGATGTGGGGAATCACACCCAGATGTGGGGAATCGTGCCCCAATGTAGGGAATCACACCCAGATGTGGGGAATCGCACCCCAATGTAGGGAATCACACGCAGATGTGGGGAATCGCACCCCAATGTAGGGAATCGCGCCCCAATGTAGGGAATCACACCCAGATGTGGGGAATCACACCCAGATGTGGGGAATCGCACCCAGATGTGGGGAATCGCACCCAGATGTGGGGAATCGTGCCCCAGATGTAGGGAATCACACCCAGATGTAGGGAATCGCACCCAGATGTGGGGTATTGCGCCCCAATGTGGGGAATCGCACCCCAATGTAGGGAATCACACCCAGATGTGGGGAATCACACCCAGATGTGGGGAATCGCACCCAGATGTGGGGAATCGCACCCAGATGTGGGGAATCGTGCCCCAGATGTGGGGAATCACACCCAGATGTGGGGAATCACACCCAGATGTGGGGAATCACACCCAGATGTAGGGAATCGTGCCCCAGATGTAGGGAATCACACCCAGATGTGGGGAATCACACCCAGATGTGGGGAATCACACCCAGATGTAGGGAATCACACCCAGATGTTGGGAATCACACCCAGATGTTGGGAATCACACCCAGATGTAGGGAATGACACCCAGATGTGGGGAATCACACACAGATGTGGGGAATCGTGCCACAGATGTAGGGAATCACACCCAGATGTGGGGAATCACACCCAGATGTGGGGAATCGTGCCCCAATGTAGGGAATCACACCCAGATGTGGGGAATCGCACCCCAATGTAGGGAATCACACGCAGATGTGGGGAATCGCACCCCAATGTAGGGAATCGCGCCCCAATGTAGGGAATCACACCCAGATGTGGGGAATCACACCCAGATGTGGGGAATCACACCCAGATGTGGGGAATCACACCCAGATGTGGGGAATCGTGCCCCAATGTAGGGAATCACACCCCAATGTGGGGAATCACACCCAGATGTGGGGAATCACACCCAGATGTGGGGAATCACACCCAGATGTGGGGAATCGTGCCCCAATGTAGGGAATAACACCCAGATGTGGGAATCCCACCCCAATCTGGTGGTGACTCCCACTGATTTGAATGACAGTTGATGACGGATTGGGGTGTGGTACCTCTGTATTGCGTCTTAATGAATCCCAGCATATGAGCTTTATTCACCACAGAATTAGTCACCCATCTACACAATTGGGGTTATTCATTAACCTTCAATAGTGCCGATCGGGGCATTTATGCTCGGAATATCCCATTGAAATCATGGTGAATTTTCGCACTATATTGCCCAGATCAGCACTTTAGCAGATGAATGAATAACCCCCAATGTGCCTGTAACATATGTAAGGCAAATAGAACCGCCTAGTGAAGTTCTGGTTCTGAGTAGTACATAACAAGCAGTTTTATATACCGGGCAAAGTCTGCATTTTAATTGTTTAAGTTAGGAGTATTGAGCCTGATTCCATCATATGAAGTCCTGTAAATGAAAGTTTGTAATGAACGTAATATTGTATCACAATCATGATTTGTATTTGGCCACTATTATTCATCACTAGAAGGGCTTTTTATTTAAATATGTGGGCCAAAGTTGAAGATAAAAAAAATTACTATATAAAACTCCCCAGTGTTGTACCAGACGAGGTTTAAAACACAGAACCAATGGTCTTTATATAAAAAAATGTATATGATGAATGAATACAATATCCAATGTCACTGACAATGTCTCTCTCGGGGACCTGACATCATCACAGATACGACTCAGTCCTACGTGGCTTCAATAATGATTTAGAACAAATTGCCTTTTTGTTCTCGTTTTTATCCTCGTTACTTTTTTGCAAAATCCTTCAGCAGTTTTTTCTGTTTTGAAGAAATTATTGATGTGAAAAAATATTTATGTGGCCCTGTTAAACTGTTCTTTATTTAAATCTGCTTTATAATTTAGCCCTGATCGCTGCACTTTTGGAACTGCTCCTGCATTCTTTCCCTGGTTGGGTTCGAGCCCTAACTCGACCCTAATGAAAGTAGTAAATATTGTATATTCCCTGACTTTTATTATTATTCATTCTCCAGCCATTCACGCAGCCAAGAAAACTTGCATATGCAGACTTCCAACCAGACCAGAATAAACAAATTAATAGAAAACCCGTCCCCTATACATTCCATAATTCAACAAATAAAAGTTCCACCCCTGTGGTTTGGGGCGTTTATCCTTCAGAACGTAAGTTGAATTGTTTCTACACCACAAATAGCTTCCCTCTGAAACCTTGGAAAGACCTTTCAGGGCACAACCTTCTCTCAAAAATGATTTGGAACATATTGTTAAATGGCTATGTTTGTATTGATTTATCCCCAGGCGGCTTTCAGTACAATACATATAGCAAAATCAATACACTGCACTGTACAGCATACTGCAATAAGGGAGTTGTATTCTTCAAATATTATAGCACTTAAGTGCTCAGATGTTTAACATAATAAAAAACATTCTACATCATTTATATTTTCCTTGGCACCGCCAGAATTCTGTTCCTCGGAGCGTTTAACAAAGGTCATGATAACTATTTGGGAGTTCGGCTATTTTACATTTCTGTCTCTCATATTGTTGCAAAATTATTAATTTAAAGCAGCGCCCTCCTTCCCCAGAATCCTCTAGGAGGTTAACTCATATAATCTTAGTATTTTGCTCCTGCTCTTTTTTTTATTCCTGTTTTTTTGTGTTAAAAATCATAGTTTTAATCTTAATCTCAGGCTTCTAAGGTTGTAGTTGTGAGTGTTAGACTGTGCTGGTATCTCCTGAGCACGTTATCTCCTGAGCACGTTATCTCCTGAGCACGTTATCTCCTGAGCACGTTATCTCCTGAGCACGTTATCTCCTGAGCACGTTATCTCCTGAGCACGTTATCTCCTGAGCACGTTATCTCCTGAGCACGTTATCTCCTGGACGTAGCGTCAGATTATGTAATTAAAGGGCAACAAGAGATCTTAAAAATATCGATTAAAAATAAGATGCAGAAAAATGGTGATCAGTGTGGCTGCTGTCAGTCTCCAAATGGAGCATAATACCCAATAAATATAAACACAGAAAACAGCCCATAATATCAGAATTAATCAAAGGTATGTGCTATGAGATTTGCTTTAATCAGTCATCCCTAGAAATCAATCGTTTTCTATGGTGGGGGAGTCCTGACGCATCAGAGAATTTAGGGATCCCGCCTCATTAATCAGGAGTACCCCCACCGTGTCCTACATTGAGACATTCCGTTGCTGTGGAAACGCACAGGAGGCGTTTGTTCAAGTTACATTTTCTAATATACCTATATTATTTTTATAACTTTTGAGTGCATTTAAATAGATTAAACAAAAACGAACACATTGGCTCAATAATAATAATATATTAACCCATCCAGTGCACGCAGTAAACAGGGGTTTCCTCCCCCTTAAACCATCATTTTGTTTCCCCTGGAAAAGGACCGTACAAGCGGCGCCTCTCCAGGTATGTATCTTAGTCACCAGAGCTGAGAACAGTGCGTTCCCACCCATGTAAAATAAAAAAAACAAGCGGAGGGAACTGCCCTTTTTTAGAACTGCGAAAGTCTAATTACTCTGTGTAAATGTGGATCCCGCTAACCTGTATAATGTTGTAGTGGTGCCATATGAATGTCCGTGGATCCTTACGCTTCATTCTTACACCCTGGATACCTGTACAAGATGAGCGTGTCAAGTAGAATTATAGTTCATGCAAATCATCCATAACAAATCATTTTCACTGTTTCACCTCGAACGATTCCTGGCCCCACACGAACCGCAGCCTCAGAGCTGTGCGCTTGGGATCTCGGGGAATGTGAGGTGGGAATTCTAGACTACATCTAAAGCTACAAGTTCTTCATGAAAAGAGAACTTGGAACTGAATAAGGAATGACATAACTTTATTATATATGGCGGTTTTGGTAACACTGCCAGCCTTACTGGGAAACACACTCCATTTGATTTATTGTCGCAATCCGGCACTTTTTACTCTGGCATCCCAATCTAATTTTTCTTAAAAAAAAATTCACAGGTGGGCAAGGAGGAGGAATAGCCTTTGTATATATGATTAGACTTAACCCACATCCAAGTACCGGAATGTTCTAAATAAAATACACCTGTGTTCAGCCGGCTGGAGATCTCCTTCCTGCCATAAAACTCCCTGGTGATCGCGGGCTGTCTTTTATTTGGCCGGTAGTTGTGTTTACTAACGGCCCATAATATGGATTATTACACTTGGACTATTGGCCACACCTCATGACAAAGGCAGTAATTACGGACGCAGCCACTTATCCCAAACCTGCTGTGTGGAAGAACCCACTTTATAGGGATATAAAGAAAGATTAAAAAAATAACTAAAAACCAAATAATCTGCCCATGTTTTGAATTTAAATTAACCTTTGCGTCACCTCCTACACTGTTTTCTTTATCGTCTACATGGAATGACATCTGTGCTGAGGCCCGTGTGCGTGAGTAACATCTGCAGAAGATTCAGATGGGATTAGCGTTAGTCTGGCAGAGCTCGTGTGCCTCGTTTTCCCCTTCATCATACAACAGCTCTGAATTGGATAAGTAATAATGATTGTGTCGTTATGTATTTATATCTTTATATAGCGCCCAAAGTGTACTCCGCACTTTACAAAAGAAACACAACAGTACAGGGAATTATAATAATACAATAAATGCAACAAAGTCAGACAATAGGAAAGGAAATCCCTGTCCGGAGAGTTTACTATCTAAGTGTCTATCTGCTACCAAATCCCATTTTGTAGGCCTCGAAGGGCACGGTAACAGATGAAGTAGGTTGCCGTATTTACTGAGATGTTAATGGCATGTTACGAGAAACAACGTGTTACTGTACCAACACGCAACAAATAAATCATAAAATAGTCACATCATTTAAAGGGACCAGATGTTCACAAAAATGTTTTTAATAACCGCTCGCTGTCGGATTCTAACAGAAGATGGTGCTTTATTTTCCACAAAAAGCCACCCCCCTCCTCCCGCCTCCCCCCCCCCCCCCCCCCACACACACACACACACACAATGTAATTATGTTTTCTTAACCCCAACACATTGCTTTCAGGATAATAACAGCCATGTGTCCAGTTGAGAGAGAGGCAATTCACCCCCCTGCTGCCCCAAACGTGACATGCAGGATTTATGTTTTATGTGTGGGAGGGAGGGAGGGGGGGAAGAGATCTTTCTGAAATCTGCTCAATCACTCCCATAGATAATATTGCACCTGGTATTTCTCTTGTGGCACAGCCATTGTAGGCAGATGGATTGTGACCTCACTACTGTAATGTTATTTAGTACACTCAGACTACCTGCTGTGTGTGCATGTAAACCAGTCAGTGAAACACCGTGTGACGATCCCACTAGAGATTATACAAATCTGGAAATATACAGTTCTAATTTAATTTCTGATTTAGAAATTTGTTTTGTTTAGGTAAGATAAAAATAATAAATTGACTATGATACCGTTTAATGGACCAATGTATCATATGTACAAAGGTTGTCTTAATAATAATAATAATAATAATAACTTTATTTATATAGCGCTTGTTTCCCAATGGGACGCAGCGCTTCACAGTTACAAACAGGGAAAAAGAAGAAAACATTTAAGGTTATAAACGAGACCAAACACAAGGGAAGATACAATACAGGATGGGATGGTACTGGAGCTATTAAATGCCGGACAGGTTGTGGTTCAGTAATTAAACGCCTGGGTAAGCAGGTAGTTCTGAGCCTGTTTTTATAGATTCCCAGAGGGGGGGGGGGGGGCTCTCGAACTGTACGAGGCAGACTGTTCTAAAGAGTGGGAACAGCGTGTCTAAAAGCTCGGGCCCCAAATAAAGTCATGGATATTCTGGGAACTGTTGGGAGTCCTTCATGGAAGTGAGCGAATGGGAGTGTAGGGAACTAGAAGCCCTCTCACATAGCTGGGACCCTGGGCATGTCGGGCTTTGAATAACAACAAGCCAATCTTGAAATAAATTCACCATTTTACAGGCAGCCAGTGCAGAGAATGGAGAACAGGCGTCATGTGGAAAGAACGGGTCTGGTTGGTTAACAGCCTGGCCGTAGCATTCTGCACACGCTGCAGGTGGCGCAGCTCTTTTTTTCGGAAGACCCAGGTAGAACGCATTGCAGTAGTGCAGGCATGAAGACACAAAAGGAATGGACAAGCGTAAGATCCTCTTGGGGGGGGGGGGGGGTCAAGTGCTTAATCCTAGCTGTGTTCTTTAGGTGGAAGAATGAAGGTAAGATCACAGATGACACCTGATGTTTAAGGGTCAAGTCACACCGTCAAGGACTGCTGAGCAGAGATAACCCAAGCCATGCCGTCTGATTGTCACCTTGTGGCAGCATGTGTACCGCGAACAACGTAGGAGATAGGATAGAACCCTGTGGCACTCCACATGACAGGGGCATTGGTGCAGAGGAGTGTACACTCCTGAAGATACTCTGTGACCTGCCAGTGAGAAAAGATCTGAACCAGCTTCGAACTGTGCCACCCAGTGCACAGAAATCCTTCAGGCACTCCATTAAGATCCCATGGTCCACGGTATCAAATGCTGCAGAGAGGTCAAGGAGTACTGTTCTGTCCCCTGTATGGTTTATTTGCCTATGACTGCAGTTCCCCTAGCCCAATTTGTAACTTTGTAACTCCTACCCTGTCTCAGCCTGTTACCTAGCAACTCCTTTATCTGGCCTCTGATTTGGTAGGATTCAGGACCCCTGGCTCTTGGTTTCACCCTGCTCAATTTTCTACATGTCATGTCATAGCCCCTTCCTTTTCAAGACAGCAGCCATTGTGAGTAGTCATCCCTCACTGATTCCTCAGAAAAAGCCTTGTCTTTTCACCTTCCCCTTATTTTGCTATCTCCAGGTTCCCTTTTTTGTTATATGTTGTACTCCATTAAAGTCTACAGAAGCTAAAAAGAAGGACTCTGTGTGCATGGAAGGGGATGAGTTTAGCTGCCTGTCTCTACTCACTAAGCCACAGTGAGCCTGGGCCAGAACAAATACTAAGATCGAACATCTCCTTTGTCTCTCGCCATCAGAAGATCAGTTAGCACACGAACCAGAGCTGTTTCAGTACTATGCAGTCTTCTGAATCTTGACTGGTATGGGTCATAAATATCATGGGTTGATAGATGGCTTCCCAGTTGGGTTGCCACCACTTTCTCAATAACCTTACCTAGAAAATGAAGGTTTGATACAGGCCTGTAATTATCGGGTCTAATGAAGGCTTTTTTTTAGAAGAAGTCTGATGACAGCTTCCTTCCGCAGTTTGGGAAAGAGCACAGGACTAATTTGGCAAACACCGGGCCATTACATCAATACAGCCTAAATTAAAACGTGTTTGGACTGGGTCCAAATCACAGGTAGTGAGGCTTGTGCATAAGCTTTTGAGCTTGCAGATATCTCTCCCTCAGATGCAGTCTACTCCTGGGGGCTTATGCACAAGACACATTGTATTGACTGCCCTTGGGATGAATAGTTCTTTTGAAAGGTCCTTGTATTATCCCTGAATATATTTGTATATAGTTATCAAATCCCCTCTTAGACGCCTCTTTTCTAATGTAAACAAATCTAATTTAAACACAATATGAACCGTGCTCAACTAGACTAATATATAGGACGATATATGACCATATACCTGGCATGCTCCGTCCATATGGACTTGGGTATCAAAGTCCTGTAACCCCCTGGCGGGGGGAACCTTAAGAAATGGAAAAAAAGAAAAGCAGACAAGCACAGCCTGTATAAATATTGTGTATTAAACACCAGATAAAACAAGTACTGCTCACTTACATGTGAGAAAATATCAACCGGTGTAGTGGAGCGCGAGCATGGGAACCTCGATGCTAAGCTGTTTCCCCGGCGTTCTGAGAGAGCACACTCGTCCGTTCCTCTGGAGCCGGCGACCTGCACCGGATCCCGGAAGTCTGGAAATCTTGCGTGCCTTTGCCTCCGTCACTTCAACGCTACTTGTGGAAGGCTTCACCTCTTTCCAGTTCTCCACCTCCCGTCGCATCAGCTGTTAGAGTAGGTGGCTGGTTAGTTGAAGGCACCGTGCTCCATGCTCTGCTGCCGCAACCATTAACCCTAGCATTTTGCTTACTGGGTCTTCGTCAGGGGTATCTAGCCTCTCCTCATAAATCAGATTGTCCATCCCATTTATTAATTTGGTGGCTCTTCTCCGCACTTTCTCTAGCTCCGTAATATCTTTTCTAAGGAGCGGGGCCCAAAATTGTACTCCATACTCAAGGTGTGGTCTTACTAATGCTTTGTAAAGGAGCGTAATTATGTTTACTTCCCTTCCATCCATTGCCCGTTTAATTCAAGACAAGATCTTGTTTGCCTTTGCAGCTATTATATGGTGGGGGTTACCCTTGATGCTCTAGTCAGTGCAGTGCAAAGGTACATAATGAGTTGAGAAATATACAAATATTTCTACATTTTTAAACTGTCCAATTCTTACAGTTGTCTGTTTTAATTGTATGAATTGGTGCCAGTGTGCTGCCAGATTTGTGTTTTTACAGACAGCTAGATATTCATCAGTGGCTATGTCTGTTTGGCCAGGAGTATTCCTAAATCAGACGATTAGGCTTGGCGTGGGCAGGCTAAATGCCATCAGGTTTTGTGTGATGTACAGGTCATGCCATAGGCACTGTGATGGTGATATTACAGGACTTGTATTTTACAGCACATTATAAAACACTTCAACATTTGGGATAAGTGACTATAGGGCTGTTCTTTTACTTTGTGCTTAGGGCAACAGCATTTCGTGTATTTACCATTTTCAGTAATAGAGAACAGCATTAACCCTCGTACTGCCAGTGGGATTAGGCTCAATCAGAAAGGAGTTGATGATAACTTTTGATGGATGCTCCTTGCAATGGTTTTTTTTCATATGGTTTCTTCTCTTGCACTAGCTCTCTTCAGGTGAATCCCTGAGTACAAAACAGGCCGTCTGTTCTTAAAGGATTCTTTCTTTAAAACCAGTCACTTAATTTGAAAATTGGACTTTTAGAATCCATAAAACGTGTGTACATTTGTTTGCATCAGCTTGTAACATGGATCATTTGAGATTAGTACCTTGGGATTCAGGAACTGATTCTGTAACCGCCGAAGTGACCGATCAATAGGGAATTTTGGACAAAGATATTAGCGGATATAGACTATGCCCCTCAATCAATGTCTCTATAAAATGACTGTGGAAATTAACGATGCTGAAAAATTGATCAACACAATCCAGTGGTTGGAGTGATTATTCATTTACCACTTACTAGTTACATAACATTCATACTTAAAAATACATGTCAGTTACAAATAGATTGATAAAGGTGGAAAAAATGCTAACGGACTAAAGATTTTATTCAGATTTGCAGATTGTAATGGAGTAATTAATTATATTCATGAGAACCATCTGTTTTTAAAGCTTGAATTTTTCCCTGTAATGTAGATGTTGTGATGTGTGACTCATTCACTTTGAGATACAATCCCACTTAACTCCTACATTGGAGTTGCAATAAAGTGGCGTATTCCAGTTATGTCAATTCTTCTCTCTTAAATATTGAGAATTTTATATATATTTATCAGCTTTTCTAACCAAAGACCTAACTGTACAAATGATAATAATAACAATTACTGTGGAATATATATTACATACATCTGTTAGATCTGATCCTGAACTGAGCAAAAACTACAGCGGAAATTACAAAGATGCTGTTATCAGGGCTGAATCATAAAGTCTAATCCTAGACAAATCTTATGACAAATAATAATTATCATAGTTATCAAAAACGTAAAAATATATATATCTTTAAAAATAAATGGCCTCAGAGATTTCCCAATACATTTTCTTCTAAACCAAATTTTCAAACTTTTTTTTATCAAATCAAAACCTGATATCTTCTAGTCTAGAAGAGTATTGAGGATATTACCTCAATTAATTTTTGCCCTCCTTGGACAAATAAAAATATCCACGGCAATGTCTGAATAGAGTATTGTTTGGAAAGCATATTCATTCTGACATGTCCAGGATTATTCTGTAATAATTGCCCTGATGGAAATGAACTTGTAGTGGCCAGACACGCTAATGCCCAGAGATGGAGCACATGAGCACATTAGAACCAGAGGGTTTCCAAGTTTGTATAAACTAAAAGATCCCTTATTTCTGGGTTTGGTTGAATGAATGTGGTAGATATAGCCAAGTTAGTTGAGTAGCGATGTTGCGGAGTAAGTGAGTACTTCAGTATTAGGTGATACCTTTTTTATTTGGACTAACAATTGATATTATAAGACAAGCTTTCAAGAGTACTCCTTTGTTTCTTAGGTTAGCGATACGGATTTTACAAAATATTCCATGATATTCCATAAAACCCAAGATAACAATCCTGTTTAAATAAATACAAATTGCTTTTATTCTTGTTATTATAAAAAAGGTTGAGTTCTTTAAAACATGCCAGAAGTATTCTTACCTGCAATATTAGATTCCTAACATACTGGTCACTGAAAATACTGATTCTCTACAGACTGGGCGTATTTACATGTAAATGTTCAAAGCTTGGCCCGATCACGAGTTTCCCAGCCAGTCCGATAAGTAGTGTTGTTGATGAAATCCCTCCATAACTTAAAATAAATATTGTCAGCTAGACTCCCAAAAGGAACACAGCATATTTCCATACTTGTTTTCATCTTTGTTATCCAGACATTCATTGTGGCCTTGAGTGCAAATGTGAGCTATTTCACAGTGTCTGAAGTGCAAATGAATTGGATGACCTACCCTAAAAGAAAGATCAACATATGGATCTTATCCAAGCAGCATAAGGTTTGGAAGATAAAATAAATTACCTAATATGCTTGGGTTTACTCTGCCAATGGGTACTTTAAAACCAATAAGAGGTAAAATGTCATGTTTATACAGTTAAAAGTCCACAATCCGATTTTTCTGTCCAGAAAGCGTTCCACGTGTGCCTAAAACTATTTGTCATAAGTGCATAAGTAAAATGAACTTTGGATCAGTAAGAATACATGATTTTGTCCCCCAACAGAGCACAGTGTCAAGATTAATGTGTAACAGTTAACATAATAATATCATATTTAATTGGCGTAAATAATAGTCAATGGTATGCAGTGATTTATTTTTGTAGGTAATCCGGTCTTTCTGTAAAATTAATATTTGCATTTGTGTAAAATCCCATTGGAGTGCGTGATGCTGGATTGGTAATTACAGTTAATGTACAGAAGCATCTTTTCTTGGAACTGGTTGTAACGCTTAAACTGATCTATAATTATATTGAACATTTTTGTTTCATTGATTTGCGCTTTTTTTGACACTACCACTTACGTGCAATTTATACATGTATGTATGTATATCTTTATTTATATAGCACCATTTATGTACATAGCGTTTTACAGCAGTAATACACATGACATAATATAATTAGCAAATAATACATATAACACATAGTGGGAATAAGCGCTTCAGACATAAAAATAACATTAGGAAAATTTGTCCCCTTCACGAAGAGCTTACAATCTAACTGGTAAGTAGGAAGAACATACAGAGACAGTAAGAAGGTGTTCTTGTAAGTGTGTCTGCAAGGGGCCAAGGTCAATGTATCAGCCACAGAGCTACTCGTATGCTTTATTAAGCAGGTGGGTTTAAGATGGGTCTTAAAGGTGGATAGAGAGGGTGCTAGTCGGATATTGAGGGGAAGGGCATTCCAGAGGTGCGGGGCAGTCAGTGAGAAAGGTTTAAGGCGGGAGAGGGCTTTAGATACAAAAGGGCTAGAGAGAAGACATCCTTGAACAGAATGCAGCAGTCGGGATGGTGCATAGCGAGAAATTAGGGCTGAGATGTAAGGAGGAGCAGAAGAGTGTAAAGCCTGAAATGTGAGGAGGAGAATTTTGTGTGTAATACGGGATTTGATAGGAATCCAGGAGATGGATTTCAGCAGGAGAGGCGCAGAGACAGATTTAGGAAAGAGTACAGTGATTCTGGCAGCAGTGTTTACAAGAGATTGAAGGGGAGACAGGTGAGAGGCAGGAAGGCCGGACAGCAGAAGGTTACAATAGTCGAGACGGGAGAGAATGAATGCTTGCATGAGAAATTTATCAGTAGAGCAACAGAAAAGAAAAGCAAATTTTGAAAAGAAAGCACATTTTTTATCATTCATATACATTGTAGAAAAGCATACAAAAAATAGTAAATGTATTTGCATTATTTACACTTACATTTATTTCTCCAATATATAATAATTGACATTATATTCACAGAGTTGTTGTAAATAAGACACAATTAGGCCATGGTGGGTAAACGGTGACAAGATTGTACAATATGGAACAAAGGATTATGCTCCTAGCACGCAGAGAAAAAATGATGGAAATAGAATATGTCATAAAATATCATTTTTACTTGTATATACAGAAATTACACAAGGCAAACATCAACACATATCCATGATATTATAGATATTAAAACAAACTTAATAGCATATCAGCAATATACATACAGTATAGAACATAGAACAAGAGATAATAGGTGTGGGGAGGGAAACACGGTAAGGATAGACAAGGGAAAAGGAAGGGGATAGACAGGGGAATAAGGGGGGCAATGTTTTGGGGCACCTAGCCCCTTCTTCTGGCCCGTTCCCTTAGATCAATCCAATCTAGGTACTTTCCTTACCCCTGTCACAGATATGTGTTCGCTACTACCATCCACAAAACATCAAAGGATATACAAGTGGGTAATAACTGAGTAGATATCCCACAAAACATCAAAGGATATTCAGGAGGGTAATGCCTATGGATACATATATCCCAAAGTGGGGTACTATTAACAACTTTTGTGTAAGACACTACCTCTATGTAAACTGTCTGTCCAACTAAATGCAGTATACATATATTATCAGATCAAACAACTATGCCTGAATTAATATTAGGCTAATGCATGAGTACGTTAACACTACTTATATGAAAACATCCTACCTTACTGAAATGCAGTCTAGATTCTCTGATACTAAGATTTAAGCACACTATGGAACTGTCTCACAGAACTGCAACATAAGCTCTCTATCACTTAAATAGGATAAGATTGTACAATGTGCAGCAAATAAAACCTTTTTACTGGATGACTTTTTTCACCCTCCATAACCTTTTTGTCTCTAGTTTGCACTAACCACCACCTTCACAATGTAGAAGCCAAG
This sequence comes from Ascaphus truei, assembly GCF_040206685.1. Classification (NCBI taxonomy): domain Eukaryota; kingdom Metazoa; phylum Chordata; class Amphibia; order Anura; family Ascaphidae; genus Ascaphus; species Ascaphus truei. The sequence goes on from NC_134492.1 coordinate 1,264,938, forward strand.
AAAAACTCACAACACAAGTGTCACGGGAGACCAATGCTTTTAACACCTTAATTACCCGGATCCTTTGATTTGAGCAAAGCAAGAGATAAAATAAATTGTAATTTATTTACAGAATGAACATACACAGCTTGATTTACAATTACAACAAAAAAAACACTTACTAGTTACAATGTTAAGTCTTGTTACAGGATGAATCTTTCACTGCATGATAAATCTTAGGTGAATCTGTTACCACGTGATGATTCTCAGATGGAACTCATTCCTGATGGGCTGCACAGATTATTATAGGGTTAAAACTCCCTTTACCTAAATTGGCCAGCCAATCTCTGCGTGGGAATAAATTATCCTGCCTATCCTGGAGTTTGACAGTCCCGTGTAGCCTGGCTCGGGGAGCTTCAGCATAGCAACTGGGCATGTGCGACAAAAACCCTCTTTCCCTATTTGTCATGCTAGACCCCCTGCCGGCTCAGCGCCGGAAAGTCTGGACAGAGCAGCCATTTGGCAGAATGGCTTATTGAAGTCTCTTCCTTCACCCCTTCTTGCTAACACAGGGTCTAACACTTCCATACCCTTACTAACACATGGTTAACACCTTCATATCCTGGATGGCCTTTGAAACTGGTCCTTTGAAGCTTAGGGGCGGAGTAGCTTCCTTTGTTTCCTATGCAAATGGACCTTCATCCACACTGAATGACTTCCTCTGAACATTACTTTACCAAAAACATAACACTTCAGGCCTTTTATACATCAATTTTATATACCTATATAAAAATTGCAGCATAACCTTTTTAATGATTTTACTCCAGCAGCACTCACAGCAAAACTCAGCACTCCAGGACCTTCCTAGCCGAAGTTAGCTAAACATTATGCGCTGTGCTGCAAGCTGCTGCATTTTTTAAACTTTGTGTGGTTTATAGGGAAACATGGACACAATAACCATTACATTTAATTCATGAAATTATTGCCGCCACCTTATACCTGGTGGGACACACACAGACATGTTTAATACAATTGCAATGTTGCAGCCACTACTGGGCGCAGAGCTGACACTCTATAATTCCCCAATATGGCTCAGGGGCACCCAGCCGGGCATAATACCTTTATTCATTGGCCTGGGTACCCCCTTACCGTCACACGTTTGCAGCCATGCTTGAAGTAGAATGTTAGATGAAGTTTAAAAAGGAAGTTCAAAAAGAAGTGGAAATGTGGACACCACCTAATGTTTCTGAATCCTGCATTTGATCTACGCTGGAAAGAAGGATATCATCCCAGACTACACATCTCAACACTTAACTATTGCTGTGATGCCACCTTTACTTTTTATATTTGCTGTGACTTCACTTCTTTTCAAATTATGCACTTCCTTCCACCAGCCTCATCATGTCTCTAACTCTATTCATATATCTCCATCTCTCCTTTCTTCCCCGCTTCTCAGTTCACACGAAACTCCTTTCTTACCTGCGCCTTCTGACACCACACAGCTATACACCCTGCACTAAAACACACCCCTACAAATCATCCTCACACATTTTCTTTCTTTCCATGCTTCTCCTCCTTGCTTCTGGAGATATCTCTCCCAATCCTGGTCCCTGCCATATTTCTACATGCTCTCGTCCTCGCCTCCCACATGCAACTTCTACTCCTTCTGGTGTCAACCCCTCCAACCTCATACCCATCCCCCGCCACCCTCCCTCCTCTCTCCCTTTCTCCTGTGCCCTTTGGAATGCTCGCTCCCTCTCTAACAAGTTCCTCTCCTTGCATGACTTGTTTCTCTCTCACTCCCTGCTTCTCTTTGCTATAACTGAGACCTGGCTCACTCAGTCTGACTCTGCTCTGGAAGCTGCCCTCTCCTACAGTGGCCTTTCCTTCTCCCACACTCCGCGCCCTGATGGCAAAGGTGGAGGCATGGGGTTCCTGCTCTCCTCTCTGTGCCGTTACCGAACCCTTCCTATTCCCCCCTCTCTTGCTTTTCCCTCCGTTGAGGTTCACACAGTCCAGATATTCTCGACTTTTCCTGTCCACGTGGCGGTCATCTTTCGCCCACCTACCTCTACTCATCCCCCTTCTGCCTTTCTCTCTCGCTTTGAATCCTGGCTCTCTTTCTTTCTCTCCTCAGACTCCCCTGTTCTTCTCCTTGGGGACTTCAACTGCCACATTGATGACCCTTCTCTTCTTTGGGCTTCCCGCTTTCTCTCTCTAACCTCTTCTTTTGGCCTTCAACAGTGGACTGCAGCCAGCATCCACAAAGATGGCCACTGCCTAGACCTGGTTTTCACTAAAAACTTTTCTCTCTCTGATTTCTCCATTTCTCCTTTTCCTCTCTCTGACCATCACCTCATCTCATTTTCTCTCTCTCGCTTCTCCCCCTCTCCATCTCCATCTAGCCCTCATTTCTGCAGAAACCTGCGCTCTATTAACCTCCCAGCTTTTGATTCCACTTTACGCTCCTCCTTCTCCTCTCTCAGTTCTGCTTCAGACCCTGACAACCTGGTCAGGAACTACAACTCTGCCTTATCCTCCTCTCTTGATCTACATGCCCCGCTTTCTCTCTGCTGTCCTCGCCCTTCCAACCCCAGACCCTGGCTAAATTCCCACACACGCATGCTGCGTTCCTCCACTCGCTCCTCTGAACGCCACTGGAGGAAATCTCATACGCTCGAAGACTTCCTTCACTACAAATTTATGCTGTCCTGTTTCAACTCTGTCCTCTCTCAGGCTAAACAAACCTACTTTTCATTACTAATCAACACACACAAGTCTAACCCACGCCAACTCTTTTCTGTCTTTGACTCTCTACTCAGACCACCCTCGGCTGCCTCCTCTTCTTCCTCCATCTCACCACAGGACTTTGCTGACTTTTTTAAGGAAAAGGTGGAATCCATACGTCAGAACATCCCATCTGTTGCCTCCTCCCATACCACACCGCTTTGTAACTCTCCTCCTGCCTTTCTTGACTCTTTTTCTGCTATCTCGGAGGATGATGTGTCACTGCTGATCTCTTCTTCTCCCTCTACCACCTGCCCTCTTGATCCCATTCCTTCCCATCTCCTAAAACCTCTTGCTCTTTCTATAATCCCTATGGTCACACACATTTTTAACTCTTCCCTCTACTCTGGTACCTTTCCATCCTCCTTCAAGCATGTAACAGTTATACCATTACTCAAAAACAGCAAGCTTGACCCTACCTGTCCTTCTAACTATCGACCTGTCTCCCTCCTGCCTTTTGCCTCCAAACTCCTTGAACGTCTTGTTTTCTCTTGCTTGCTCCACTTTCTCAACACCCATTCTCTCCTTGACCCTCTACAATCTGACTTCCGCACTGCTCACTCTACTGAAACAGCCTTTACTAAAATAACCGATGACCTCCATGCTGCCAAAGATAGAGGTCATTACACTCTGCTCATATTACTCGACCTCTGCAGCATTTGACACCGTGGACCAGCCTCTTCTCCTCCACATTCTCCATGCTCTTGGTATTCGCAACAAAGCTCTATCCTGGATCGCCTCTGTGGGGGTACCCCAGGGCTCTGTCCTGGGAACCCTACTCTTTTCTCTTTACACACTCTCTCTAGGTGACCTAATCACATCTTTTGGGTTTAAATATCACCTCTATGCTGACGACACACAAATTTACCTTTCAACCCCTGACCTTACACCTGTTATACAGACAAAAGTTTCTGAATGTCTCTCTGGAATATCATCCTGGATGGCCACCCGCCGACTGAAACTCAACATGGCAAAAACAGAGCTCCTTATACTTCCTCCCAAACCTGGCCCTACTACCGCCTTCCACATTACTGTTGGAAATACGATCATTCATCCAGTAGCCTCAAGCACGCTGCCTAGGGGTCACACTCGATTCCTCTCTCACATTCAAAACGTTTCTAAAACTTGTTGCTTTTCCCTCCGCAATATCACAAAGATACGCCCTTTCCTCTGTTACTCGACTGCTAAAACTCTGAGTCATACCCTCATTTTCTCCCGTCTCGATTACTGCAACCTCCTACTGTCCGGCCTCCCTGCCTCTCACCTGTCTCCCCTACAATCTATCCTAAACGCTGCTGCCAGAATCACTCTACTCTTTCCTAGATCTGTCTCAGCATCTCCCTCATGAAATCCCTCTCCTGGCTTCCGATCAAATCCCACATATTGCACTCATTTCTCCTCCTCACTTTTAAAGCTTTACACTCTTCTGCCCCTCCTTACATCTAAGCCCTAATTTCTCGCTATGCACCATTCCGACTCTTGCGTTCTTCTCAAGCATGTCTTCTTTCTACCCCCTTTGTATCTAAAGCCTTCTCCCGCCTTAAACCTTTCTCACTGACTGCCCCGCACCTCTGGAATGCCCTTCCCTTCAATACCCGACTAGCACCCTCTCTATCCACCTTTAAGACCCACCTTAAGACACATCTGCTTAAAGAAGCATATGAATAGCACTGGATAATCATGGACACATGATACATAAAGCTTGGCCCCCTGCAGACGCACTTACTAGAATTCCCTCTTACTGTCTCTATACGTTCCCCTACCTACCAATTAGATTGTAAGCTCCTCAGAGCAGGGACCCCTCTTCCTTAATGTTACTTTTATGTCTGAAGCACTTATTCCCATGACCTGTTATTTATATTATTTGTTATTTATATGATTACCACGTGTATTACTGCTGTGAAGCGCTATGTACATTAATGGCGCTATATAAATAAAGACATACAATACAATACAACAAGGTGAATAGTTAGCGAGTTTTCATTCTACACTACTTTACGTTGGGCTCTACTGTACAAGCGAGGTGATCCGGTGCATACATAATAACACAATCCATTTGCTTTTGTAACTTCACCATTTCCTTATTTCCAATACACTGAACGTGACACACGTGACAGACTTAACAAACAAACAGACGTGACGTCGGGGTGGAGGGAGGGGGAGATGGGAGGGGAGGGGGGGGGGTCCAGGACGCGACCTTGTTAACTGATGGGCAGGTGCGGCTCTCTTCGTCCATCTCTCTACCGGTAAATTGCTTAAACTAGATTGCCGGGTCTACGGCTCAGCCGCTAGGAGTAGCCCTTCTTCGTTGTGCTCCCTTAAACCTCAAGGTCTCCTGGTCGCTATGTGGTCAAGGATCCATTTAGTCAATGAAGAACGCATTTATAATTATCATTGCAAAATTGTGGTAACATCTACCCCCGGGATGTCTGTCTGGGCCAGCCAAGGCGACCAGACTTTTAGAAAATTTGAGCCGGAGTCATTGACCAGACTCGTCAATTGTTCCATCCGGCACACAAACCAGATTCTGTTCCTGATTTTGGGTAAAATTGGTACATCCGGTTGCTTCCACAATGCTCCGATCTCACATCTGGTGGCGGTTGCTAAATGTGATATCAATATGTGAGTGGCGTTCGACAGCCCCCGGATCCGTCTGCCCACAATGAACAGCCATGGGTCCAGGGTGATCTCCACTCCAATCAATCTTTGCAGCCAATCTCTAATTTCCGCCCAAATCGGAGCCACTCTGGTGCAAGACCACAGCATGTGGCGTAAGTCAGCTCGTTCTCCGCATTGCTTCGAGCAAAGCGGAGAGTAACCTCTGACAAATTTGGCCAATTTTGTTGGGGTGTAGTACCACCGCATTAGGACTTTGTGTGCGTTCTCCTTTAACGTGGTACAGATAGAGCTTTTGGCTGCTGCCTGTAGGATCCTGTCCCAGTCCTCGTCCTCTAATGTCTCCCCTAAGTCGGCCTCCCATTTTCTCATATAACTAAGTCGGGGTTCATCTTTTGTCTCTGGACAGATCACTTCCCTGTACATTCTAGAGGTTAATCTCCTTGTGTCCGTACCTCTGGAACACAGCTGCTCGAAATTTGTTCTCCTGGGCCGAATTGGGGCTTTGTTGTAAAATGCCCTGATCTGGAGGTATCTAAAGAATTCTGTATTAGGCATGTTTTTCTCTTCTTTGATATGGTCAAAAGTTTTGATATGTTGTCTACCTTCCAGATCATTTAGTCTAATATACCCTGATTGAATCCATTTTGCGAAATGTGAACGATCCAGCCCTGGAGCAAAGTCCGGGTTACCCCAAATGGGCGTCATCAAGGAGTTTAGCATTGTGAGAGAACATCTAAATTTGGTAGCCTCCCAAACCTTCAAGGAGTTCAATATAGCCTGTAGCGGAGTCTGAATTCCAAACGTGCTTTTTTTTGGTAACCATATTAAGTTCTGCAGCTCAATGGGCGCACAGCAATCTTTTTCCAGCACCACCCATCTCCGGAGATCCGGGTCTGAGTGCCACAGTACGATTTTGTTCAGTTGGGCTGCTCTGTAATAGGCAAACAGGCAAGGCACCTCCAACCCTCCTCTTGAGGTCGGCCTCCTCAAAATATCTTTTTTTATCCGTGGGCTTTTTTTATTCCAGATACATTTCGTTATTCTAGACTGCAGCGAGAGGATATCATCTTTCAACAGGGGGGTCGGGAGGGCCTGAAAAAGGTATAGCACCCTTGGTAGAAGATTCATTTTAACGCTGTGAATTCGTCCAATCCAAGATATGCCATACTCCTCCCATCTCCTGAGATCCTCCCTCAGTGTCTTAAACAACCTGGGATAATTTGCCTTGTATAATGCTTTGACATCACTTGTTATATATCCCTAGGTATTTGATCATGGAGGGTTGCCAGTTAAAGTTTAATCCAATTAGATTTTCTATTGGTTTGGGCAAATTTATATTGAGGGATTCCGATTTGGCCTGATTAAGTTTGAACCCCGATATTTGTTTAAATTTCCCAAATATTGCGAACACATTGGGCAGGGAGGTGAGAGGTCTGGATAATGTCAATATCACATCATCCGCGTACAGCGCCACTTTGTGTGTCTGTTCTTTTACTGTTATTCCTGACACATATGGGCATAATCTAAAATGTGCCGCCAAGGGTTCGATACAAAGGGCAAACAGCAAGGGGGACAGCGGGCAACCCTGCCTCGTGCCACTGCGGATTTGAAATTGTCCCGAAGGGAACCCCTGATGTCGCACTCTTGCCGCCGGCCCTTCATATAATGCCATAATGGCTCCCAAAAGGCATCCCTCGAAGCCAAATGCCTCCAGTGTCCCCCTCAAGTAGGGCCAATCAATCCTATAGAAGGCTTTTTCTGCGTCCAGACTGAGTACCATCGACTGGATGTTATGTTTTTGGGCCAAATCAATCAGATCAATTACACGTCTGGTATTGTCTGCCGCTTGCCTTCCGCCGATGAACCCTACCTGATCTGGATGAATCAACCTAGGAAGGACGTTACCCACTCTGTTGGCTATAAGTTTTGAGAATATTTTTATGTCCGTATTGATCAAAGAGATGGGCCGGTAGCTCTTACAGTCTGCCGGTTCCTTTCCTCGTTTATAGATCAGGGAGATGGACGCCTGGAGCATCTGCGCTGGGAATGAGGCCCCGTGTAAGACCGAATTAAAGAGTTTTAACATATGTGGTGCTAGTAATTTCAGATATTTTTTGTAGTAGAGGTTTGAAAAGCCATCTGGTCCTGGTGCCTTGGCTGGCTTGAGAGACTTTACAACTGCCGTTAACTCTTCTAAAGAGAAGTCTGTCTGCAGAGCCTCCCTTTCCACCCTGCTCAACTTTGGCAACTTTGGCCTGTTAGAAATTCCCGAAGATTGTCCCTCGTTTTTTGATTGTGTGTGACCTTACCTCCATCATAGAGTGCCTCATAGTAGGATTTGAATTCCTCTACAATTCGCCTAGGGTTCGAGGTAAGCTCCCCCCCCTGCATACGGATAGATTGAATGTGGTAATTTGGGGCTTTATTTCTGAGCTTATTAGCTAAAAGGGTGTCCGGCCTGTTCGTCTTCTCAAAGAACCTACGTTTTGGTCCAACTCCTCTCCTTTTCCGCCTGGGAGGCTAAACGTATATTTAATTGGTGTTTGATATCTGTAATCTCTTTCAGAATAGCGTCTTGCTTTAAGGACTTATGTGTTACAGTGAGTGATGCCAATTTCTCCTGCAACTCCTTAATCTGGCGATCCTGCTCCCTCCGGCGCCTAGCCGCCAGAGACATCAGAGATCCCCTGAGGGTAGCCTTATGTGCCTCCCACAATGTGGAGTGTGATGTCACGCTACCCTCGTTCTCTACAAAATACTCTGTGATTTTGTCTCCTATCTCCTTCATAATGGCTGGAATTTTGAGTAACAGCTCATTAAGTCTCCAGTTTGCTCCAGGTCTGTCTAATGAATTTATCGTGCACTGCAGCTCTATTGGTGCGTGGTCTGACCACGAAATATCGTGTATTCCATATGGGAGACTACCGGGACCAGTCTATTGGATACAAGGAAATAATCTATCCGGCTATATCGGTTATGGGGGTGGGAGTAAAACGTAAAGTCTTTAAACTGCTGATGTTGCTCTCTCCAAATATCTACTAGTTGACAGTCCCTCAGTACTTGGGTAATGTTTAGTACGTCCTGTCTGGGGGGGAAGGTTAGTAGCTGTACACCTATCTAGGTTGGGGTTTAACGTCCTATTGAGGTCCCCAGCTACAATTATATTTCCCTTTGCTATTCTGTGAAGTTTCTGGAAAAAAATGCCGGTGCCGGCTCGCATGGGGGCGTATATAGCTGCCAACGTGAGGGGCTGACCTTGTATGGACCCCACGAGGATGAGGGATCGTCCTTCTTTATCTGCCACCGTTTTGTCTACTTGATATGTTAATTTGTTATGTATTGCAATAGCTACCCCTCTCTTTTTTTCTGTCGCTGAGGCTATATGTACCGTTCTAAAGTCTTTATCCAGAAATTTAGGGAAACTGCCCTTAGAGAAGTGGGTCTCCTGGAGAAAAATAATATCTGTCTTGAGGCGTTTGTACTCTCTGAAGGCTAACTTACGTTTCGCTGGGCTGTTAAAGCCTTTGACATTGTGTGAAATACACCTTATTTCTTTATTCATCATACTTTGTGGGTTCCCTGACTCGCGTGCTTTGTTCGCTGGCTGTTCCGCTTTTTTCCACCGGTTTCTTGTGCCCGACACCGCCTTCTCCGTCGTCTCTGCCGTCATTGTCGCTCTTCCTGGATGGGGGGGGGGGGCGGGTTGGGCTGGGGTAAGGCTGGGCATGACACACAAGGAAAATCTAAGAGGGAAAACACTGGGAAAAACATAACATACATTTAATGACATATAAAACAGTAACAATTTGTCGTCGGCTGCAGGGCCTCCCCGTCCCATAGCCAAGTCAAGCGCCTTTGGGATGGCAACCCTCGTGGTCTCCCGTCTACCACTCTCCTTTGCCCCCCAAAGGACTTTATCAGAGTCCAGGGGGTACCTCCACCCCTGGGCCCGATCGAGACCCATGCTAACTCCGGGGTATGTGTCTCCTCCCTTACCCCGTGTCCGCGCGCATTCTTCACCCCTAGAACTATGGATGGTTAACTTTTAGTTGCCTCAACTTGCCTGTGTTGGCCCTTGGAAGGCTGGCTGCCTCTAACTGTCTTGTGCTGAAGACTTAACTGACAGCCTACCCCCAGATTACTGCCCCGTCCTTTCTATTCTCCCTTCTCTATCTCTCTACATCTGACGAAATTCTGTACTCTCCCTCTCTCTTGTGCCTCCCCTATCTCCGCCACTTAAGAGACCCATCTCCTTCCTCTATTGAGGGCCCCCTCTTGCCAGCGTTCCAACGTATATGTCTTGATCTCCTTTCGACTTCCCTACCACCTATTCTTATTCCCTACTGATCCTTACTAGGGCCTCTCATCTAATTACTCTCCTTCCCCATCTCCCCCTTTACTTCTTCCCTCTGTTGTGTGCGTCCTCCTCCCCCTCTTATGTCCCCTGTCCAGCCCCCTTACTACTTTCCTCGTTATATTCCGTCTCTGCTTTCTCCTTCTCCGCCCCCACCATGTACCCTTTCCACTCTGTTCCGCCGCCTGCATCCGCCCTTTGTCCCTCCGTTCCCCTCTATTATCCCCTCCTGTGCCGTTCTCCACTGCTATCTCTGCTTCCGGCATCAGTAGGGACACTCTCAGGGGGCTTTCTGTGTCCTTCCGCCGCTCTCAGCCATGTCACTGACTATTGGTGTCTGTTCCTGCCTCCAAGATGGCGTCCTCCCGTCTGGCGCCGAAGATGACGGCTTCCGGTTTCTGGCGGCCGCCATTTTGAAGTTGTTCCTGCTGCGTGGAGGTTGGAGCGAGCGCTCTCCTCCCGCCTTTTCCACTCTTCCGGGTCCTGCGTCTCAAGCTGGATGTAGCGAGTTGCCATCATGCCCGTCATCTTCCCCCCTCAACTCAGATGTAGATCAGAGGTAAGTTCTTTGCTTCTTTTTCCACAGGGACCCCCTCTTGCTTCGTAGGTTTTTCTTTGGAGTTCACTGCGGCCCCTCAGGGGGCTATTCTTCCTTTGTCTCCCTGTACCGGGGCTGTATAGTCTATGAGTCCTTGGATTTCAGCCATTTCCTAGGTAAATCAGGCGAGGCAACAATTAACAGAATAACTTTTTATTAACTTTAACACTGCCAAAGTCGCTGCTTTGGGCTCTCACTTCCTGCCTCCGTTGGCTTTAGATGAGCCCGCTCCCCCGCTCCATTCTGGCTCCAGCGTCTCCTCCCTTTCGGTTTCTTCCGCGGGGGTTCCCTTCAGGCCCAGCTTGGCCAGGAACGCCGGATCCTTCATTGTAATGGGCCTCCCGTTCCTCGCCACCATCAGACCGAACGGGAAGGTCCATTTATATCTGACATTCTGGTCCCGTAAGACCTTTGTAATGGGCAGTAGGTTACGGCGTCTCTGTAGGGTGACCGGGGACAGATCTTGAAAGATCATAAGTTTATTTCCTTCGAACTCCATGGTTGTTAAGGCCCTGGTTTGGCGCAGTACTGCCTCCCTGCTGGTGTAGTAATGCAGCCGGAGTATAACGTCCCGGGGCTGCTCTGACTGTGTCGGCCGGGAGCGGAGGGCTCGGTGGCATCGGTCCATGACTCGTGCCTCCGGTGGGCACTCCGGGAGCAGGGACTCCAACCAGCGAGCGACAAATTCCTCGCAGTCTCCTACCTCCTCAGAGACCCCCCTTATATGTATATTATTCCGCTGCTCCCGGTTTTCTGCGTCTTCCTGGCGATCCTTTAGCTCGTCTATCTGCCGCTGGAGTTCTCCTGTTTTCTTGTTGGTTTTTTTCACGACCTTGATGGTTTGATCCACCTTAGTCTCTAATGCGTCTGTACGGGCCCCCAATTTGCCGACTTCCTTCTTCACCTCTCTGATCTCGGCTTGCAGGAGGGACTTCAAGTCATTATATAATCTCTCAAAGTTGCATCTTCTGACCGGCAGAAGAGCTTGGTTGCGGGCCCCTTCCTCCTCTCCCTCCTGCTCTGTGTCAGTGTCAGGGTTTGAAGCCGGCGCCATTTCCCCTGCCGCGCTGCCCGATCCTGCTCCGCTGAAGTAGTCTCCGACATCGGCGAGTTTTGGCTTCTTTTGACCCGCAGGTTTTTTCGGGGCCATCCCTGCACGGTTGGTCAGCGCTGGCCAGCTTTTTTATTCAATTTTGGGTGGTTTTGGGGTGTCTTACACTGTTTTTATTATATGCGCGGTACGGAGCTAAATGCCTAGACTTCCATACCCGTGGCTGTCGCGCATGCGCCTCTCCTTTTTTTTTTTTTTTTTTTTAATACATCGATTCTAAGACGCACCCCGATTTCAGAGATGTGAAAATCGGAAAAAAGGTGCGTCTTAGAATTGAGGAAATAGGGTAATACCCAAATGTGGCTTTACACCCATCCAGACACTACCAAATTCTACTTTCAGGGTGTGGATGTGAGTAATGCCAAGTTTAGGTATTATGACCTAACTAACGTAATAAGTCCCCACGTTACCCTGATACAGAACGTAGTGGCTGTGGGATTTTATGGTAACATCTCACTTGCCTGTCATTACCACGGATGGCCGTTACTTCAATGCCCTTTAGAGGGAAAAACATTGCTTTACGTTCTTTTGAAGATTTTGTGCTGGGGAGTTCAGGAAGATGAGCGCGTTACCTTTGCATTCTAAATTAGATCAAACTTTTTTTTAAATGTCAGTTTACAAATATTTCCAAAATATCTTTAAAAAAATGATACCCCACGATTTATTTATTTTTTAAAATGTGCCAGTCACAGAGATTAAAGTAGTGAAACATACCAAGTACAATTAATGAATTTTGGTCTTTAGTGGCACTTCATCTTTAAGCTAATAAAACCCACATTGACTGCAGCGACATTATTAATTTAAACCTATTATGATATCAGATTCATATGATAGTACTTGGTACTTAAGTGGCATTTTCCAGAAGTCTGAAACTATCCAGAAGGTTTTATTAAAGGCGATTAAAATAAACTGACATGGCAGCAAATTGTATTTGGCAAAAGTATATAAAAGCAGCAAACTTTCCGACTTCCTGGACAGGGAGTAACATTGGCACGCTTCCTAAGTGTGAATAATAAAGTACATATTGTCGCGTCCAGCTTGTTTGTGGACTATACATACTGGACATGTTCATCTCCAGCTACTAACGTCAGGATGTGTACAGTATGCTTTGTTGGAATATCTTGAAAGCAAAACACTACAAAATGATGGGTTGGACAGGGGTTACTTATGTTGGGAGTTACTTATGTTGGGGGTTACTTATGTTGGGGGTTACTTATGTTGGGGGTTACTTATGTTGGGGGTTACTTATGTTGGGGGTTACTTATGTTGGGGGTTACTTATGTTGGGTGTTACTTATGTTGGGTGTTACTTATGTTGGGTGTTACTTATGTTGGGTGTTACTTATGCCGGGGGTTACTTATGTTGGGGGTTACTTATGTTGGGGGCTACTTTTGTTGGGGGCTACTTTTGTTGGGGGCTACTTTTGTTGGGGGCTACTTATGTTGGGGGTTACTTATGTTGGGGGTTACTTATGTTGGGGGCTACTTATGTTGGGGGTTACTTATGTTGGGGGTTACTTATGTTGGGGGTTACTTATGTTGGGGGTTACTTATGTTGGGGGTTACTTATGTTGGGGGTTACTTATGTTGGGGGTTACTTATGTTGGGGGTTACTTATGTTGGGGGTTACTTATGTTGGGGGTTACTTATGTTGGGGGTTACTTTTGTTGGGGGTTACTTTTGTTGGGGGTTAGGGTTATGCTCCAATCGCAGACAAATCAAATACAGCAAAACAAAGGAAAAGAAAAAGCCTGAACATAACGTGAACACTGGCAACATCCTCACGAAACTTACTACAGAAATTCAATATTAAATAACTTTCACTATAGTTCAGCAAAAAGTTACCTTCCATCCAAAAGTTCACGTAACGCTGAAAGTCAGTGGGCATTGCAAGTTTCAAATAGTTGTGATTACCTTTGCATTCTAAATTAGATCAACAATTTAAAAAAAAATTTAACTCGCAGGGCTGCTTTTTTCAAAATAGTGAATTTTATACAATTTGGGTCGTTTTTGCATTGGTCACCACAAGTTTGATGTAAATTTATTTATATATTTTTTGTGGAAAGTTTGATCGAAATTGCGGCAAAGCAAATCTCTGCAATTTCGTTCATCTACCTCCCAACAATTACAAAATATATATGCATCAATAAATACTGTACACACAAAAAACAGGCGCTCCTTGTCTTATTTAGTGATCAATATCAGTGGGTGACAGTGTATAAATTTGCAATCAATTATATAATAACGTGCTCATGGCTCAAAAAACAAAATGAGCCCCTCGAGGCTCTAAGTGACCATATGTGGGAGCACTAAATGCGCTCTGCCAATCAGATGTAAACCGTGTGACAAAAAGGTGATCGTGAGGATTAACGCGTACTCAGATACACCTTAACCATCTGTAATGGATAGGAAATAAGGGTAAACAGGACTGTATCGCAGGATCCTAGAGGCGGATTCTCTCGTGCACTGCTCTGGTAAAGAGAGAGAAAAGAGGCACACTGTGCAAATGAATAAGCTTTTATACAGGGAAAGGAACGCAGTTCTCTGTATACTGATTCTTCCCCAGATCTTTACAGTATACGGGTACAAATTACAGCTCGTGGAATTTTCAGGGGTTTGTAGTCGCCCGCGAGGATGCGAGGAAGCTGCGAAGCGCGCTCAGACTGAGGCCAGCGCAGACGTTGTGTTCCTGTGCGCCTCCTCTCTCTTCCACGCATATCCCGCAGCTGATTGCACCGGAGTGCACGAGAGAATCCGCCTCTAGAATCCTGCGATACAGTCCTGTTTTCCCTTATTTCCTATCCATTACAGATGGTTAAAGTGTATCTGAGTACGCGTTAATCCTCACGATCACTTTCTCAGTCACTTTTTTGTTACACTGTGTTTTTACATGTGATTGCATCTAGTGCTCCCCACATATTGTTCACCAATAAATACATAGAACATTGATCAAAAAGAATCCACTGGTGCTGTGGTCTCAGTGGCACTCGTAGGGTTAAAGGGAGATAAGTGAGTATACCGGGACGCGGGGCGGCGTTGATACCGGTTATCATGCTCCCAGCGCTTCGCGTTCCTGCTCCTTTGGACGCCACTTCTATATAAAGTAAGGTGCTAAATCTTCATTGTCAGGGTCCGAGATCCACATTCTCAGCGGCCACTGAAATATTGATTTTCCAGCACGTGCATAACTTGGGTTTAGCAGAACACACCTGGATGGAAACTGCTCCAACCTGACTGATACTGAACTGAAGGATATAGGAGATTGGGAGCCGCATACCCTCAGGAAACCTCTATTCTGTATCCAATTTCTCAAATATTCATATTGAAACTGCAAGTTTGGTGTATTTTGTTTTTGTTCTGGCCACACCTTTTTATTATTATGTGTGTTTTTACTGTATAGATGTATGTAAATAATATACTAAAATACTTTTTTTTTTTTTACCGTGCTGTAGAAAATGTAAATACCTGTAACATTGTGAGGGCTAAAGCCTTTCCGTGGGCACTGACTGTTGAATAAGTATCCACATTATTGCAAGGAATCTGAGTTCATGTTAATGCTTAGATGGTGTGGGTAGCTACTCTCTCCTTATCTCTGGCTTCTCCCTGGTTAGAATTAACTATTCTAAATAATAGGTTTTTCCATAAACAGTATTTTCTTATTTGTATTCTTTTGTTGAGGTTCTTGGCACTCTTGAAATGTTTTTTTTAATGGAATTTCCATACAGCGGGATACAGCTATGTGCCCATTGACTTCTCAGTATGCATTTAGTTAGTTCCAAAAACATTCTTTAGGATGACTTGAAATGCAATGCTCAGTGGGCAAAGTATGAGACTACCAAGTGACACAGAGTATCGATACGTGACTATTATTTCTCATTTCGTACTGTGACTGCTTTTTATAAACCAACTTACAGCTCCACTTTCTTTTCAAAGAAAAAAGGATTTTTTTTTCCTCAGGTGTTCTATTTTTTGTTTTTTATGATGTAAACATTGTATAAATGTAACATTCCGGGACAGAAACCTTTGCCCCAGGGATTAACAGGTTTAGAATGTCTTAAATCATGGCACTGTACAACTACTTTTTAAACCAATTTGACCACTGGTAGTGGTCACAGGTCCATTCCTTAACAGTGACACAGCCACTAAAGTGTGAATTTCTTTCCTTCCTTTTTAAATTGTTTCATAGCCATGTGTAAATGTTTCACCTTAGTTCTGCATATACTGTATATATAACATATGGGGTATGGAGCCATGTACTGGGGCGAGAAAATGTTTGTGAACCCCGTAGGATTTATACACATTTCAAACCTAAAATGTTATTAGATCCTAATCTAACTCCTAATAATAGATTAAAAAAAATAACTGGGTGGGTTGGTTCTGTGTGCGGATCACCGCAGGGTGCAGGGATAGAGGAGAACATAGTGCAGAGCCGTCTGAAAAAAGCCTTTATATAGAAAGCAGATTAAAATGTTCTCACATTTGGTACATTATAAAAAGGCACATAGTAAGGACAAAAAGGCTCATCGGGCGCCCCGTGGGCATCGGGCGCCCCGTGGGCATCGGGCGCCCCGTGGGCATCGGGCGCCCCGTGGGGATGGGGCGCCCCGTGGGCATCGGGCGCCCCGTGGGCATCGGGCGCCCCGTGGGGATCGGGCGCCCCGTGGGGATCGCGCGCCGCGGCTTTGCTGTCTCTACCGCAGTCGACACTTCGGCTCTTCCTGGTGTCTTGCGGCTTGGACTCCTGACGAAGCTGAGGATCAGTGACACACGTTGAGCCGGACCTATTCCAGGAGCTGGGAGCGCGCCATCCATTGTGGGGGGGTTGCCGGATGCTGTTGGACGCAAACGGCAGTGATGTGATAAGTGGGACACAATAACTGCTTTTCTGAGGTCCACAGAGATTTCTTTTGATTGCGGCATGACAGATTTCCATACACCCATATAGTGAAAAACAAAGTTTCTGATATTTATATAGGGAGGGGCCTCCTAAACTCACACCGGAAGAGCCACCTAATTATTTAAACACGTTATTCTAATTGTCCCCTTTAATTTAGCGCATAAACCAGGGTTTCACTTTTGCACATACTCTGACTCTTAATTACTCATTGTTTGTCTAATTTATACATAATTTTGTTTCAAAAGACATGGATTTGGTTACTATAAACCCTATTGGATGTTTAAGAAATGACTGGTTTTGATTCTAGGAGGTTATCATGGAAAAACGATGGAATTTACCTATTTCTCATTGGGGTTCACAAACGTTTTCACAACTGTACTGTGTGTAATTGCTTGGTTTGTAAAATGAGTGACACTAATGTTGTAATAAGACCTTCATGCAGAGAATCTTATCCCGTTCTGCATTCTGCTTTCTTGGCACAGATGTTACGGGGCCATGAAAGGGGAAAGGAACTTGTAGTTGTTCCTGTATTTAGATGGTAACAGTGTCCTCCTGTCTTCTTTACATAGAGAAACGCACTGTAGGTCATTCCAACACTGACAGGCTGCAGGAGAAGAACTTGGGGTGTTATCCAAATGTCTTCCAGTGCTTCAGAAAAACCTGCATTAACACACAAGCAGATGGAGGTACCTTATCATAATGTCACACTAGTATTTTGCACAACAATAAATAATTTACAAGGTCAACTGAGAAACTAGAGTATTTGCAAATAGAATTACGTTTTTAAAAAAAATGTAAACGTAATGCTATTTGAAAATACTCCGTTGACCTTGTAAATTATTTATTGTTGTGCAAAATACTAGTGTGACATTATGATAAGGTACCTCCATCTGCGTGTGTGTTTATGCAAGTTTTTCTGAAGCACTGGAAGACATTTGGATAACACCCCAAGTTCTTCTCCTGCAGCCTGTCAGTGTTGGAATGACCTACAGTGCGTTGCTCTACATCAGCGGTGCGCAAACTGGGGGTGCCCGAGACTTTTCTGAGGGGGGCGCGGCTTTTAAAAGTCCAGTGCTGAGAGCGTGAGGCCTCTGTAAACTTACCAGGCTCTGGTCACGCATCTCTATGACAACGCGACGTCAAATGACACCTGTTGCCATGGAGACGTGACATCAAATGATGCCGCCGGTCACGTGACGTCACATGACCCTGCAGCATCATTTGATGCATCATTAGACGGGGGGGGTGCGACCGAGGAGGGAGCAGGTAGGGGGGGCACAGGCGCGGGGAGTTTGCGCACTGCTGCTCTGCATCATGTTTTACTTTGAAATATAATTGTGAGTATATATTTAATGTAGACCGCGTGTGTTTAGCAAATACTCAATACTCTCTTAGAAACTGTGTTTTTGGAGTTTATTTCAAGCGCTAACTATGATCAGCGCCCACTTAGCAATATGGTAGAAACAAGTTTGATGGTTTTTTTCTTGTCGGTCCATTTGAATCCTTTGGATAAATTCAAGTCACACTGACTTTTTGGTAAAATTAGAGCAATAATCTGGGTTCATTCCATATCTTCTTTTAAAATGAGGAGCTTTGCAGAGCTGGAGCTGCTTAAAACAATTAGTGTAAAAAAAGGGTAAGGAAAATGAGGTAGTATGGCACCTTTTATTGGACAAACAAGTGTACACGATTTTGAACCTCACTGGCTTCTTCAGGATTGTCTGTGAAGTTGGAAAGATTTACACTTAACTTTTGTTGGTCCAATAAAGGTATGATCCTATCTATTTTTCCTTTTTTTGCATTAATAAGGGAACAATACGGCTCAAATTCTTTTTGTTTGGGGGCTTGGGGGGGAGGTGGAGAGTTGGTGCAACCTACAGTAATTGTTAATCTGACTTCAATTTTGAATGACATCTTTTGTAGTGAGATTGCATTGCCCACCTCCCTGGTTAGAAAGGCTTTGGTACTCTTCTTTTCATTCTCTAGTCTATTCATTCCATTGGAAATTACAAGACTTTGAGGGGGCTTTGAAGTAAGGGATTTGTCATTTGACCGAACTAAGATCGAATGACATCTCTGCCCTGAATATATTCATTGATAGAGCACACAACCGAAGTAAGGACTCAGCAGGCAAAACATTACTGAAACATTTTTATTTACTTATCTAAGTGGTATAAAGGGAAGTGTTATTTCAGCATTCAACAGGAAAAAATATGTTTTTATTCAACATGAAAACGATCCAAAAAGAGCATGCCAAGACACGCTCGTAAATACCTGTGTTGCTCAAAAAACGATGATTACTGATAACTTCTTAGTCAAGCAATTAATACGTTTTAATGCAGCTTTTTAACTTGAGCAAATATATTTATTCATTAGAAACATTTCAATGAAAACCATCAGTCAATTCTGCACTGGGGAAAAAAGTTGCAAAACTTTGATATCCTTCCCCAACCAAATATCTAAGTACACATACAAACGAAAATATATAATAATAGTAACTTTATTTATATAGCGCTTTTCTCCCAATGGGACTGAAAGCACTTCACAGTTACAGTATATACTTGATTGTCACAGTTACAGTATATACTTGATTGTTACAGTATATACTTGATTGTTACAGTTACAGTATATACTTGATTGTCACAGTTACAGTATATACTTGATTGTTACAGTATATACTTGATTGTTACAGTATATACTTGATTGTTACAGTATATACTTGATTCACAGTTCCTTTGCACATACTTTGAGTTAACTTGTTTGATGGAAATATTGTCTAATGTCCATTTGCTTTGCTTCCGCAATATAAATGGTCTCAAATCCACATGTCAAAACTAATGAGAAATCTTTGGCCTTTTTAGGTGATACAGTGGGACGGCAGCAGGTTCCCACATCGCCAGCAGCGTCAGAGAACAGCAGTGCTGCGCACAGCATCGGCAGCACACAAGGCACCCCCTGTTCCAGCAGCAGTACTGCCTAGCCAACCCTACAGAAACACTGACGTCAATGTTAAGGGCAGAGGTCAACGTGACTGTTGACATTAGCTCTCTAGCTGGAAGGATTCATTTGGTTCCTTTCTAAAAGGGAAAAGGGATCTCAGTATAACATCGCCTGGTTTAATTTTTCTGGTTAAACAGTCTTTTTGGGTCTGTCCAGAAATGGGAAAAACCACTAATTATGCAGTATACAGGTCTGCAACATGGGCTCCTTTGCTCTCAAAGTGAAGTATATGCCAGTTTTGAAATGCTGCTTTTATTCTGTTCAACTTGTATTTGGGTTCCTTGGCTTTGTACAAAACACAAACCAAAAAAAAAACATTTAGAAAGATGGAAAGTCGCGGTGATGCTGTGTACATAGAATCAGAAAGCAACTATGGAAGCCCCAATACTGCATAGCATATATTTAGCCAATAAAAAGCAGCACTTTGTGTGTTTCTTTTATAGCTGCTTTTCCTATTCTATATGCAACATCGGTGTATTTTGTATTGCATTGGCTAGGTGTGTTTAGTTCTTTGTGTAAGCAGCATTTCTTTATGTGCAATGGACCAATATTATCCAAAGTGCAGACTCTGAAGCATCTGCCGATTCCAGTGACATGTAACATGAGCAGCATCCAGTGACATGTAACATGAGCAGCATCCAGTGACATGTAACATGAGCAGCAACCAGTGACATGTAACATGAGCAGCATCCAGTGACATGTAACATGAGCAGCAACCAGTGACATGTAACATGAGCAGCATCCAGTGACATGTAACATGAGCAGCATCCAGTGACATGTAACATGAGCAGCATCCAGTGACATGTAACATGAGCAGCAACCAGTGACATGTAACATGAGCAGCAACCAGTGACATGTAACATGAGCAGCACATTGTGTCTATGTGAATGCAACGGCAAGTCTGAGAGATGCAGCTCTGTTTAATGAGTGAGAGATGCAGCTCTGTTTAATGAGTGAGAGATGCAGCTCTGTTTAATGAGTCTGAGAGATGCAGCTCTGTTTAATGAGTGAGAGATGCAGCTCTGTTTAATGAGTCTGAGAGATGCAGCTCTGTTTAATGAGTCTGAGAGATGCAGCTCTGTTTAATGAGTCTGCCGGCTGCGCTTGGGAAAACACTCTGCTCATCTAGTGTCTGTTGCTGAGAGAAGATTTCCAAATATCTTCTCTTTCCAGTTTTTATTGTAGCGATACACATGTTTCTTTTTAAATGATTTGTTGTTGTTGAAGTTTTCCTAGGCAGAGAATCGGGGATACTCTGCTCCTTTCTGATGCCAGGGATGGCTGCAGCCTATTGCAGAGCAATAAGTTGCAGGCTTATCCTTCTAAGAAGGGGTTAAGTGAATGGATTGTAGGTATATAAAACTACCTGTAGGATGGATTGATTGAATGTATATAAAGAACCTTGAATATTGGCCAAACAAGGCAATTGTGGTAGGATGTTTAAGGATTATCATACCTGCCACCTAACTCGGGTGTGATAATGATCCAGTCCAAATTCTGATTTTCCATTTGCTTAACTATTAGATTGATTTTTATTCTGTTGATTTTAACAAGAAAAGAAGCATACAAGTTGATATGCAATAACAACGGTTCAAAGATCGGATAAACCATTGAAAAAACACACACGTGTTGTGAAAGAATATTGATCATATATGAACTGCGATCATTAAACTTAGAATTGGTGTTCAACCAAATGGGTTAAGAAATGTAAACATACTTTGCTATATCCCAAAGTGGAAAGAGACGATGTACAGTATACAGAGAAGGTATTGGAATAGATACATACAATCAGCAGAAGCTTCTATAATAATAATGAAAGGATATCCACATCTCCGCACTATTGTATGTATATCTTTATTTGTATAGTGCCAGCTGTATACACAGCACTCCCCAGCAGTAATAGACAGAGCGACATAGGGGACACAATGGGAAAAAGTGCTTCAAACAAAAGATCTTCCAATCTTCAGCATCTAAATACGGTATCTATTATTGTAATGTAATAAGAGATGTAATATGCTGAAAGGGAGCCCTGGATCATTATCACACTCTTGATTTGGAGTTCTTTGACTGGTGTGGCATTTTTCTGGCACTTAGCTGAGAAGATTTGTGCCGACTTTATTATGGAGGTTTCAGTGTCACATGGGCCTGTGACACATTGTGTCCAGCGTGTTCTTGGTCCACCTGGATGCCTCTACACTTTCTTGGTCAAGGATATTTCATTTCCACCATCTGCATTTATCTCTTTTCATCCTGATGACAAAGGTCAATGTGAAACCGTCCAGTAGTTTTCTATTTCAGAATTGATAGCAATCTTTCCATCGTTAATAGGAGTCCCTAACGCAAGTAGCTTGCATAGTATATCTATATCATGCAAGAAAATACTTATATTCATCACTATGAGCTGCCTGTCACCACGTCTGATTACATCTTCCAGGACGTGAGTGGGTATCGCCTCCTGCACCCTAAGTAGAGATTGGCGAATCCGTTGAAATTTGATTTGCGTTTTTTTTTATGTTTTTTTATAATTTCAGGGAAAATTCAAAAAAATTGCAAACATGGTTCAAATTTCTTTCCAATATAGTTTTTTGCGAACTTTCCATTGTAAGCAAAAATTCTCCTTCCAAACTTTTGCTAATATAGTAATCAAACGTAAAAAAAACCAAGAGGTGTTTATTTTTTTTAACAAATTTTTTAAAAATGCAGAAAAAACATTTTTGCAGTGAACTCTAATTTTTGTCCAAATATGCACCCATCTCTAACTCTAAGCTCACCTTTAGCAGAATAATGGTTTACAAACCTGCAAACCTTTACTTTGAAATTATTGTTTAATTTTAGATTCACCTCTACTATATTTCAGTGCTAATTACACACGTGGAAAAGAAATTACTTGTTACATTGATTAAAACGGTTTAAGTCAAACCGCATTGACATTCTCATGTAGCCATGCTATTTCTCTTTCTGGTTGGACTGAACAGTTTTTATGTAAACAAATACAGTGTGTGTGTGTGTGTGTGTGTGTGTGTGTACACGTATGTACTGTATTTGTTTACATAAAACTGTTCAGTCCAACCAGAAAGAGAAATAACACACACATATATATATATATATATATATATATATATATATATATATATATATATATATATATATATATTACACACACACACACACACACACACACATCTGTATCTGTGATCAGCAGCTAACCACTTATGAGAAATGAACATGGGATCATCTGTAATGAGCCCACACAACTGTTATTTGAACGGTAGTACTACTATTACCTGAGGTTTTCACTGAGAAATCTGTGATCAGGATGATTTAGAAAAAAGGTAGGAGGTATACAAAGAGATACACTTTGACGAGGCCCCTATGTAATGTGCTATGAAGCAGTCTCCTTGCTGCCCTTACCCTATTCCTTTTTTTCAGGACGGTAACAGTTTGGTCCTGTAGAGATGAACTGCGTTATTTTCAGCTTCTGGGACCCCTGTTCTCGACGTACTTACTATTGAAGTTACCGTTATTCCGGGTTTTTAAAGGGGATTGAAATGGACATCCGATAGGAAGCCGCCACCACTAATGTTGCAGTCGCCTTTTGGCTTGATATTTTGCAGCCATTTTGTTTCCCCTAAGGGAGATTTAAACCCGGTAACTTCACAGGTAAGAATCTCTGGTACCGGGGGGTCACCGGAGTTCGGAATAATGGCGTTAGGCGCAGGGGGGGGGGGGGGGAAGAGCCTGGGAAGTGGCCCAGGTGAGTGAAAGTGCTGCTTTATTTTAGTGTTTTCAACCTGTTCATGCTGAGAGTTTTATTAAAGCAACAAAGTAAATAAGCTAAAAGCTTCCTGTGTGTTGGACAGGGACGCGCTTCGCCTTACCTGCAGCTGAATGTAATTTACAAGCATATTCTTTGTACAAAAATCTTTAAATTGTCTTCAGAGAAGATAAGAGTCTTTACTATACCTATAGCTATATTTTACTACATTATGTATAAAGATTATATTTAAATGTTTTAAGATAAATGTAAGTTACTCTATAAGATTGTTTTTCATTCCTGTTACTGTGAATTGTAACACCCCGTGTGTTCTCCCGTTTTACTCATTCCATCTCCGACTCGTGTGTCCTCGGAAAACAAGCGTTTGTGTATGGGCTGGATTCAGAATATCCGTAAACACATTAAATGTATATTTTTGAGAGAAAATTGTTTATATTATCAATAATTTACTTTAACTATAATATATCTACAAATTTATATTTACAGACTTTTAAAAAAAAAAGTGTATATTCTTATATTCTAATTATGTACGGACAGTCACTTTATATTACTGTGCGTGTGCGTGTGCGTGTGCGTGTGCGTGCACTGAACTGCCAGCTACCTAAGGAATATTATGTACCTCTCATGTCAGTTTCAGTGTTTGTAGAATCAACAGTCTGATTAAAAATGATTTCACATTCATACAAATCATAAGTAAATATAAAGTCACTTCAATCAGCAGTAATAGAGAATAGAAAGCACACACGTGGGGTTTGGTGATAATCTGTTCTTTTTTCCCCTTGCAGTTTCTATCTGTATTGCCTTTAAATTAGGGCTATTGTGTGTTTGTCCTGCAGGTTTGATATGGCCTTGCGATGTATGCTTTAGGATTAATGCAGCAGTTCAAGCAATATCCTACGTGTGTGGTTTCTTTAATAAATCAGTTCTATACTATGACAAAATACTTGTAGCATTTAAAAAAAATGTTTTAAATACATTTTTAATGTTTTAATGTAGGAAGCATTTCCATAGTGACAGCCCCCTTCCCCTTCTGATTGGCTCCGGCTCTTGAGCCCTGACCTCTCTCTAGCAGTGCACCAATTGTATCTAGTAACTGCCCAGTCAATCATATTCCAGGAATACATTCCCAGAATGCTGTGCAAGAACTGAATTAAATAACCCGGAGCAAGCGATCGATTACAGGAGAACGGATTGATCTGCAGCTTCGCTAATCACTTGTCAGTGCGCAGATTGTATTGATGCACATATTGATCTGCAGATTAGCTAATCACTTGTCAGTGCGCAGATTGTATTGATGCGCATATTGCATGGGATTTGTTTTAAATTTAAATTAAAAAAAACGGCAGCTTGAACTGCAGCTTTAATAGAGGATTGTAATCAAGAGGAGCAAATGATCATACTGCGATCATACCAAACCTGCACAACATTTACTAGCAATGGAGATTAAAAGTTTTTTACCTGTAGTTCTGCCGTCCGTGTCGTGCAGCAACTTACTTACGCAGTGGAAAGCAGAAAATAAAACCATTCTATGGGGACTAACACCCTCCCCCCCCTCTCCCCTCTCCCATCCCCGCCCCTCTCCCCCCCTCTCCCCTCCCGCCCCTCTCCCCCCCCTCTCCCCTCCCGCCCCTCACCCCTCTCCCCCCTCTCCCCACCCCTCCCCCCTCTCCCCTCACTCCTCCCCCCCATCTCCCCCCCGCCCCTCCCCCCCTCTCTCCCCCTCGCCCTCCCCCCCACACTTTTGCCTTGGTGTTACTGCCAGGAGACTTGGATGCTCAGCTCCCAGTGTATGTTCTTCCAACTAAAACATGCCCATGATGGAGAAATCGCTCCTAAAGACGACTGTTCAAGTTCCACTGACATGACAGACAATTAGATATTGTATTTGTCTTTGAACCTCTCTTCTGAACTGTCCTATTCATTGTGGATTCCTAAAGATAATCCTATTTCTCATTTAATCATGTTTCATGCAGAATTTCTTGGTCCTCCCAGATATGTAGGTGTCTGAAATTAAAGCTGCATTTACTGTCCAGTATTGGCAAGATGAGTAAATGTTTTAACCCTACTTTTGGTTTCAGGAATCTATTAGATAAGCAATTGGATTTCTTTATCAATTCTTTCTGCAAATATTCATGTCTGTTAGGAAGTACAAAATGGCAATATTTCCCAACTTGAACGTTTTCTGCCATGTACATTTCTGCTAATCTTTAGTATGTAACCTACCTCATTGTTCAAAAGGAGCATTTACAATTCTAATAATGCGTTCACAATAATCATGTTGTGTTGGCAAAATTATAATAACCATTAATAGAATGTGAACCTGGTATTTCCACCCAAATCTATCAATTCATACTATATACAATGTATCTGAACTTTGAACATGCAGTATTTTAGTACAAAATGTAACAGAAGCCTCGTGCAGCCGGCTAGTTTGAGCAGCCTTTGTGCACAGTATTATTCTCCCTATTCCAACACAGTTTTTTAACGTATGTTGTGTACAGGTCTGCTTAGTGTGTACTGTGTCACTTTCTTTTGTGCATAATAAAGATATATATATATAACTAGTTGTACATTGTTTTTGTAAATCAGCTTTGGTTGGAAATGTATTGACCTTTTTCAATAGCACAATAAGCGTTTGGGTTTAGTAACATCCCACAGTATGCATAAATTCACATTTCAATGCCCGAGAGAGAACCTGATTAATGAGTAATTATGATGTACTGTGTGACTGCTTTATCGCCCTCAGGATGTATCAGTTGTTCATTAAATGATCATGACATAACGATCTTAGTAGCCATCTCATCATTGCTTTCTCCAGCAAACCGAGTGGCTACCACAAGTTGTTTGACTTTGCAATTTGAGACACAGGAAAAGTTTAGTCAAGATAATTAGACAAATAATATATATCCAAAATGTCAATATGCAACCGTTTTTAGCTAAATATTAGATGGGTTCTGCAAATCCAAAGACTTTCTGAAAATGAGACATTAGAGTATCTTTGACAACTTGTGGAACACTACAGAGTATCTTTATAGTACATTATGGAACACTACAGAGTATCTTTATAGTACATTATGGAACACTACAGAGTATCTTTATAGTACATTATGGAACACTACAGAGTATCTTTATAGTAAATTATTGAACACTACAGAGTATCTTTATAGTAAATTATTGAACACTACAGAGTATCTTTATAGTAAATTATTGAACACTACAGAGTATCTTTATAGTATATTATGGAACACTACAGAGTATCTTTATAGTAAATTATTGAACACTACAGAGTATCTTTATCGTACATTATGGAACACTACAGAGTATCTTTATAGTACATTATGGAACACTACAGAGTATCTTTATAGTAAATTATTGAACACTACAGAGTATCTTTATCGTACATTATGGAACACTACAGAATATCTTTATAGTACATTATGGAACACTACAGAGTATCTTTATAGTACATTATGGAACACTACAGAGTATCTTTATAGTACATTATGGAACACTACAGAGTATCTTTATAGTACATTATGGAACACTACAGAATATCTTTATAGTACATTATGGAACACTACAGAGGATCTTGATGCATGCAAAGTGAAATAGTCTTGGCAAACTGAAACCAGGTGAGACAAAGGTAATATGCATATTTCTGGGTAAAGGCATCATGCACAAGAGTTTGGTTTCCCTCAAACCGAAATACAGCAATGCATACATTCTGGTGTAAAGGTGTTTAGCATCTTATCTTTATTTTCAACAATTTCTAAAAACTCATTATACTGTACGTCATTAGACATCAAAATCAACAGACAAACACATCTCACATGGAGAAAATGAATCACTTCGTATCTCCAAAAATCTTACCCCCTTTGCTGCCACAGGGTTGTGCAGTGTGTTAAATGACAGGCCTATATCTGGGAAGAGTTGTACCTTAAATCAGAAAGCTAGGTTGCAGTGTGCCGAGCATACAAATATTTAGAAAGATGACATAAAAAAAACAATTTTCATACATAGATTACCAATGGTTTTATCTTTAAAACGTACTACTACTTTTTAATGGTTGCTTTGCTATTCCACTTCTCTCAGTATCAATGCAAGTTGTCAACTTTTTTCCATCAGTTTGATCCAGTCATAACTCTCAAGGTCATTCACTTGGTATTTGAGTTATGGATCCTGGAAGAACACGCAGACGGCATATGGCAAGTTTCATTTAGCATATTTCACGAGGACTGAATATAATTTATTTTCCTTATGGAAACAAACTAAGCCAAACTCCTCTGCAAAGACTTGGGTCTTAACCTTGACAATATTTCGAAGAGTTATATTTTCAATGTGAAATAAAACACAGGGTCGGCAAGTACACTGTATTTATTTTCATAAACTAGTGAATATAGCAAATTGTGAAGATTTAATCCCACTGAAAGTGACATGAGTCATGTATGGCACGCCTCTGAGCATGTGACCTGCATACAGGTCAAGGGTTAATACACAGCTCGCAATACACAGATCGCTAACTGCCCCACTTTTCACATTCTGCAAAGTTCCCTCAAATGAACAATATCTCCCCTCAATCTGTCCCTATATACCACCTGTTATGGACAGCACACCTGTGAGCACATGATTTATATATGCAACCAAGATTAATACACACAGGCAACTAGCTGTCCCACCTTTCTCCTTCACAAGGTACTTACAATTAGTTAATATTTACACTTACTCTGCTGCAATATATCTGTGCACTTAACACACAAAAATCTGGTATAACAAAAATGTGTCAGAAAAGGTAAGTACTTGGGGGGAGTGAGAGAGACTTGACAGCCCCCCATCACATGGTATGAAGTTGCTGGGCAGAAACCTAGACACACCCACTTCTAGAAAGTGACATCACTCGGCACCAAGTAAAGATACTTTGTAGAATCCATATCCCTCCCCTAGCAGTCACAGTGACTAGTGATGTCACTATGGGGTATATAAGAAGTAGGTGGAATATTCTAGTTCAGATCCCAAGAGGAGATCAGGATGGGGGATCTCAATGTAAGTCTTATGAGTCTGTAACTATGTGTGTTGGTATCAGGACCCCTTTGTTATTTTCTAGTTTAGGGAAAGTGTCATTCCTAAAGATAGGGCCCTCTATATGGCCTGCGGCGTGTTCCATCCATGAGAGGTAATGGACAGGTACACCAAAGGGCAGGGCGACCAGATGGTCTGGTTTTTAGGCCTCTGTCCTGTCTTTTTGGGATGTTGTCCTGGTTTTCTATCATGCTGGCAAGCGCCGACTTCGCATGCGCACTTGGTACTTGCCGGCTGCTCATGGAGATGCGTGACTGGTAAACTCCAATCACACATACGCATGAGCGACCGGCAAATGCGGATCGCTCACAAGCCGCCATGAAGTGCAGAATGCGCATGCGCACTTGGTACTTGCGGGAGCGCTGCGGCTCAGACACACCGAGCGGGAGCGCTGCGGCACAGACACACCGAGCGGGAGCGCTGCGGCTCAGACACACCGAGCAGGAGCGCTGCGGCTCAGACACACCGAGCGGGAGCGCTGCGGCTCAGACACACCGAGCGGGAGCACTGCAGCACAGACACACCGAGCGAGAGCGCTGCGGCTCAGACACACCGAGCGGGAGCGCTGCGGCTCAGACACACCGAGCGGGAGCGCTGCGGCTCAGACACACTGAGCGGGAGCGCTGCGGCACAGACACACCGAGCGGGAGCGCTGCGGCTCAGACACACCGTGCGGGAGCGCTGCGGCTCAGACACACCGTGCGGGAGCGCTGCGGCTCAGACACACCGAGCGGGAGCGCTGCGGCTCAGACACACCGAGCGGGAGCGCTGCGGCTCAGACACACCGAGCGGGAGCGCTGCGGCACAGACACACCGAGCGGGAGCGCTGCGGCTCAGACACCGAGCGGGAGCGCTGCGGCTCAGACACCGAGCGGGAGCGCTGCGGCTCAGACACACCGAGCGGGAGCGCTGCGGCTCAGACACACCGAGCGGGAGCGCTGCGGCTCAGACACACCGAGCGGGAGCGCTGCGGCACAGACACACCGAGCGGGAGCGCTGCGGCTCAGACACACCGAGCAGGAGCGCTGCGGCTCAGAAACACCGAGCGGGAGCGCTGCGGCACAGACACACCGAGCGGGAGCGCTGCGGCTCAGACACACCGAGCGGGAGCGCTGCGGCTCAGAAACACCGAGCGGGAGCGCTGCGGCACAGACACACCGAGCGGGAGCGCTGCGGCTCAGACACACCGAGCGGGATCGCTGCGGCTCAGACACAACGAGCGGGAGCGCTGCGGCTCAGACACACCGAGCGGGAGCGCTGCGGCTCAGACACACCGAGCGGGATCGCTGCGGCGTAGACACACCGAGCGGGAGCGCTGCGGCACAGACACCGAGCGGTAGCGCTGCGGCTCAGACACCGAGCGGGAGCGCTGCGGCACAGACACACCGAGCGGGAGCGCTGCGGCACAGACACACCGAGCGGGAGCGCTGCGGCTCAGACACACGGAGCGGGAGCGCTGCGGCTCAGACACACCGTGCGGGAGCGCTGCGGCTCAGACACACCGAGCGGGAGCGCTGCGGCTCAGACACACCGAGCGGGAGCACTGCAGCACAGACACACCGAGCGAGAGCGCTGCGGCTCAGACACACCGAGCGGGAGCGCTGCGGCACAGACACACAGAGCGGGAGTGCTGCGGTGCAGACACACAGAGCGGGAGCGCTGCGGCTCAGACACCGAGCGGGAGCGCTACGGCTCAGACACACCGAGCGAGAGCGCTGCGGCTCAGACACACAGAGCGGGAGTGCTGCGGCTCAGACACCGAGCGGGGACACTGCGGCTCAGACACACCGAGCGAGAGCGCTGCGGCTCAGACACCGAGCGGGAGCGCTGCGGCTCAGACACACCGAGCGAGAGCGCTGCGGCTCAGACACACCGAGCGAGAGCGCTGCGGCTCAGACACACAGAGCGGGAGTGCTGCGGCTCAGACACCGAGCGGGGACACTGCGGCTCAGACACACCGAGCGAGAGCGCTGCGGCTCAGACACACCGAGCGGGAGCGCTGCGGCTCAGACACACGGAGCGGGAGCGCTGCGGCTCAGACACACGGAGCGGGAGCGCTGCGGCTCAGACACCGAGCGGGAGCGCTGCGGCTCAGACACCGAGCGGGAGCGCTGCGGCACAGACACACCGAGCGGGAGCGCTGCGGCTCAGACACACCGAGCGGGAGCGCTGCGGCTCAGACACACCGAGCGGGAGCGCTGCGGCTCAGACACACCGAGCGGGAGCGCTGCGGCTCAGACACACCGAGCGGGAGCGCTGCGGCTCAGACACACCGAGCGGGAGCGCTGCGGCTCAGACACTGAGTGGGAGCGCTGCGGCTCAGACACACCGAGCGGGAGCGCTGCGGCTCAGACACACCGAGCGGGAGCGCTGCGGCTCAGACACACCGAGTGGGAGCGCTGCGGCTCAGACACACCGAGCGGGAGCGCTGCGGCACAGACACACCGAGCGGGAGCGCTGCGGCTCAGACACCGAGCGGGAGCGCTGCGGCTCAGACACCGAGCGGGAGCGCTGCGGCTCAGACACACCGAGCGGGAGCGCTGCGGCTCAGACACACCGAGCGGGAGCGCTGCGGCTCAGACACACCGAGCGGGATCGCTGCGGCTCACACACCGAGCGGGAGCGCTGCGGCACAGACACACCGAGCGGGAGCGCTGCGGCTCAGACACACCGAGCGGGATCGCTGCGGCACAGACACCGAGCGGGAGCGCTGCGGCTCAGACACACCGTGCGGGAGCGCTGCGGCTCAGACACCGAGCGGGAGCGCTGCGGCTCAGACACACCGAGCGAGAGCGCTGCGGCTCAGACACACCGAGCGAGAGCGCTGCGGCTCAGACACACAGAGCGGGAGTGCTGCGGCTCAGACACCGAGCGGGGACACTGCGGCTCAGACACACCGAGCGAGAGCGCTGCGGCTCAGACACACCGAGCGGGAGCGCTGCGGCTCAGACACACGGAGCGGGAGCGCTGCGGCTCAGACACACGGAGCGGGAGCGCTGCGGCTCAGACACCGAGCGGGAGCGCTGCGGCTCAGACACCGAGCGGGAGCGCTGCGGCACAGACACACCGAGCGGGAGCGCTGCGGCTCAGACACACCGAGCGGGAGCGCTGCGGCTCAGACACACCGAGCGGGAGCGCTGCGGCTCAGACACCGAGCGGGAGCTCTGCGGCTCAGACACACCGAGCGAGAGCGCTGCGGCTCAGACACACCGAGCGGGAGCGCTGCGGCTCAGACACACCGAGCGGGAGCGCTGCGGCTCAGACACACCGAGCGGGAGCGCTGCGGCTCAGACACTGAGTGGGAGCGCTGCGGCTCAGACACACCGAGCGGGAGCGCTGCGGCTCAGACACACCGAGCGGGAGCGCTGCGGCTCAGACACACCGAGTGGGAGCGCTGCGGCTCAGACACACCGAGCGGGAGCGCTGCGGCACAGACACACCGAGCGGGAGCGCTGCGGCTCAGACACCGAGCGGGAGCGCTGCGGCTCAGACACCGAGCGGGAGCGCTGCGGCTCAGACACACCGAGCGGGAGCGCTGCGGCTCAGACACACCGAGCGGGAGCGCTGCGGCTCAGACACACCGAGCGGGATCGCTGCGGCTCACACACCGAGCGGGAGCGCTGCGGCACAGACACACCGAGCGGGAGCGCTGCGGCTCAGACACACCGAGCGGGATCGCTG
Source organism: Ascaphus truei (assembly GCF_040206685.1). Lineage (NCBI taxonomy): Eukaryota > Metazoa > Chordata > Amphibia > Anura > Ascaphidae > Ascaphus > Ascaphus truei. The sequence continues at coordinate 1,296,814 of NC_134492.1, forward strand.
CGGCACAGACACCGAGCGGGAGCGCTGCGGCTCAGACACACCGTGCGGGAGCGCTGCGGCTCAGACACACCGAGCGGGAGCGCTGCGGCTCAGACACACCGTGCGGGAGCGCTGTGGCTCAGACACACCGAGCGGGAGCGCTGTGGCTCAGACACACCGAGCGGGAGCGCTGCGGCACAGACACACCGCGCGGGAGCGCTGCGGCTCAGACACACCGAGCGGGAGCGCTGCGGCTCAGACACACCGAGCGGGAGCGCTGCGGCACAGACACACCGTGCGGGAGCGCTGCGGCTCAGACACACCGAGCGGGAGCGCTGCGGCTCAGACACCGAGCGGGGACACTGCGGCTCAGACACACCGAGCGGGAGCGCTGCGGCTCAGACACACCGAGCGGGAGCGCTGCGGCTCAGACACACCGAGCGGGAGCGCTGCGGCTCAGACGCACCGAGCGGGAGCGCTGCGGCTCAGACGCACCGAGCGGGAGCGCTGCGGCACAGACACACCGAGCGGGAGCGCTGCGGCTCAGACACATCCAGCGGGAGCGCTGCGGCTCAGACACACCGAGCGGGAGCGCTGCGGCTCAGACACCGAGCGGGAGCTCTGCGGCTCAGACACACCGAGCGGGAGCGCTGCGGCTCAGACACACTGAGCGGGAGCGCTGCGGCTCAGACACACCGCACGGGAGCGCTGCGGCTCAGACACACCGAGCGGGAGCGCTGCGGCTCAGACACACGGAGCGGGAGCGCTGCGGCTCAGACACACCGAGCGGGAGCGCTGCGGCTCAGACACACGGAGCGGGAGCGCTGCGGCTCAGACACACCGAGCGGGAGCGCTGCGGCTCAGACACCGAGCGGGAGCGCTGCGGCTCAGACACACCGAGCGGGAGCTCTGCGGCTCAGACACACCGAGCGGGAGCGCTGCGGCTCAGACACACCGAGCGGGAGCGCTGCGGCTCAGACACCGAGCGGGAGCTCTGCGGCTCAGACACACCGAGCGAGAGCGCTGCGGCTCAGACACACCGAGCGGGAGCGCTGCGGCTCAGACACACCGAGCGGGAGCGCTGCGGCTCCGACACACCGAGCGGGAGCGCTGCGGCTCAGACACACCGAGCGGGAGCGCTGCGGCTCAGACACACCGAGCGGGAGCGCTGCGGCTCAGACACACCGAGCGGGAGCGCTGCGGCTCAGACACACCGAGCGGGAGCGCTGCGGCTCAGACACACCGAGCGGGAGCGCTGCGGCTCAGACACCGAGCGGGGACACTGCGGCTCAGACACCGAGCGGGGACACTGCGGCTCAGACACCGAGCGGGAGCGCTGCGGCTCAGACACTGAGCGGGAGCGCTGCGGCTCAGACACACCGAGCGGGAGCGCTGCGGCTCAGACCCACCGAGCGGGAGCGCTGCGGCTCAGACACACCGAGCGGGAGCGCTGCGGCTCAGACACACCGAGCGGGAGCGCTGCGGCTCAGACACACCGCACGGGAGCGCTGCGGCTCAGACACACCGAGCGGGAGCGCTGCGGCTCAGACACACGGAGCGGGAGCGCTGCGGCTCAGACACACCGAGCGGGAGCGCTGCGGCTCAGACACACCGAGCGGGAGCGCTGCGGCTCAGACACACCGAGCGGGAGCGCTGCGGCTCAGACACACCGAGCGGGAGCGCTGCGGCTCAGACACCGAGCGGGAGCGCTGCGGCCTAGACACACCGAGCGGGAGCTCTGCGGCTCAGACACACCAAGCGGGAGCGCTGCGGCTCAGACACACCGAGCGGGAGCGCTGTGGCTCAGACACCGAGCGGGAGCTCTGCGGCTCAGACACACCGAGCGAGAGCGCTGCGGCTCAGACACACCGAGGGGGAGCGCTGCGGCTCAGACACACCGAGCGGGAGCGCTGCGGCTCAGACACACCGAGCGGGAGCGCTGCGGCTCAGACACACCGAGCGGGAGCGCTGCGGCTCAGACACACCGTGCGGGAGCGCTGCGGCTCAGACACACCGTGCGGGAGCGCTGCGGCTCAGACACACCGAGCGGGAGTGCTGCGGCACAGACACACCGAGCGGGAGCGCTGCGGCTCAGACACACCGAGTGGGAGCGCTGCGGCTCAGACACACCGAGCGGGAGCGCTGCGGCTCAGACACACCGAGCGGGAGCGCTGCGGCTCAGACACCGAGCGGGAGCGCTGCGGCTCAGACACACCGCACGGGAGCGCTGCGGCTCAGACACACCGAGCGGGAGCGCTGCGGCTCAGACACACCGAGCGGGAGCGCTGCGGCACAGACACACCGAGCGGGAGCGCTGCGGCACAGACACACCGAGCGGGAGCGCTGCGGCTCAGATACCGAGCGGGAGCGCTGCGGCTCAGACACCGAGCGGGAGCGCTGCGGCACAGACACACCGAGCGGGAGCGCTGCGGCTCAGACACCGAGCGGGAGCGCTGCGGCTCAGACACCGAGCGGGAGCGCTGCGGCTCAGACACCAAGCGGGAGCGCTGCGGCACAGACACCGAGCGGGAGCGCTGCGGCTCAGACACCGAGCGGGAGCGCTGCGGCACAGACACACCGAGCGGGAGCGCTGCGGCTCAGACACACCGAGCGGGAGCGCTGCGGCTCAGACACACCGAGCGGGACCGCTGCGGCACAGACACACCGAGCGGGAGCGCTGCGGCTCAGACACCGAGCGGGAGCGCTGGGGCTCAGACACACCGAGCGGGAGCGCTGCGGCTCAGACACACCGAGCGGGAGCGCTGCGGCACAGACACACAGAGCGGGAGCGCTGCGGCTCAGACACACCGAGCGGGAGCGCTGCGGCACAGACACACCGAGCGGGAGCGCTGCGGCTCAGACACACCGAGCGGGATCGCTGCGGCTCATACACACCGAGCGGGAGCGCTGCGGCACAGACACACCGAGCGGGAGCGCTGCGGCTCAGACACACCGAGCGGGAGCGCTGCGGCTCAGACACCGAGCGGGAGCGCTGCGGCTCAGACACACCGTGCGGGAGCGCTGCGGCTCAGACACACTGAGCGGGAGCGCTGTGGCTCAGACACACCGTGCGGGAGCGCTGCGGCTCAGACACACCGAGCGGGAGCGCTGCGGCTCAGACACACCGAGCGGGAGCGCTGCGGCACAGACACACAGAGTGGGAGCGCTGCGACTCAGACACACCGAGCGGGAGCGCTGCGACTCAGACACACCGAGCGGCAGCGCTGCGGCTCAGACACACAGAGCGAGAGCGCCGCGGCTCAGACACACAGAGCGAGAGCGCCGCGGCTCAGACACACCGAGCGGGAGCGCTGCGGCACAGACACACCGAGCGGGAGCGCTGCGGCACAGACACACCGAGCGGGAGCGCTGTGGCTCAGACACACCGAGCGGGAGCGCTGTGGCTCAGACACACCGAGCGGGAGCGCTGTGGCTCAGACACACAGAGCGGGAGCGCTGCGGCTCAGACACACCGAGCGGGAGCGCTGCGGCTCAGACACACCGCACGGGAGCGCTGCAGCTCAGACACACCGAGCGGGAGCGCTGCGGGTGAGACACACCGAGCGGGAGCGCTGCGGGTAAGACACACCGAGCGGGAGCGCTGCGGCTCAGACACACAGAGCGAGAGCGCTGCGGCTCAGACACAGTGAGCGGGAGCGCTGCGGCTCAGACACACCGAGCGGGAGCGCTGCGGCTCAGACACCGAGCGGGAGCGCTGCGGCTCAGACACACCGAGCGGGAGCGCTGCGGCACAGACACACCGAGCGGGAGCGCTGCGGCACAGACACACCGAGCGGGAGCGCTGCAGCTCAGACACACCGAGCGGCAGCGCCGCGGCTCAGACACACAGAGCGAGAGCGCCGCGGCTCAGACACACCGAGCGGGAGCGCTGCGGCACAGACACACCGAGCGGGAGCGCTGCGGCTCAGACACCGAGCTGGAGCGCTGCGGCTCAGACACACCGAGCGGGAGCGCTGCGGGTGAGACACACCGAGCGGGAGCGCTGCGGGTAAGACACACCGAGCGGGAGCGCTGCGGCTCAGACACAGTGAGCGGGAGCGCTGCGGCTCAGACACACCGAGCGGGAGCGCTGCGGCTCAGACACCGAGCGGGAGCGCTGCAGCTCAGACACACCGAGCGGGAGCGCTGCGGCACAGACACACCGAGCGGGAGCGCTGCGGCACAGACACACCGAGGGGGAGCGCTGCAGCTCAGACACACCGAGCGGGAGCGCTGCAGCTCAGACACACCGAGCGGCAGCGCTGCGGCTCAGACACCGAGCTGGAGCGCTGCGGCTCAGACACACCGAGCGGGAGCGCTGCGGCTCAGACACCGAGCGGGAGCGCTGCGGCTCAGACACACCGAGCGGGAGCGCTGCGGCTCAGACACACCGAGCGGGAGCGCTGCGGCTCAGACACACCGAGCGGGAGCGCTGCGGCTCAGACACACCGAGCGGGAGTGCTGCGGCTCAGACACACCGAGCGGGAGCGCTGCGGCTCAGACACACCGAGCGGGAGCGCTGCGGCTCAGACACACCGAGCGGGAGCGCTGCGGCACAGACACACCGAGCGGGAGCGCTGCGGCTCAGACACACCGAGCGGGAGCGCTGCGGCTCAGACACACCGAGTGGGAGCGCTGCGGCTCAGACACACCGAGCGGGAGCGCTGCGGCTCAGACACAACGAGCGGGAGCGCTGCGGCTCAGACACACCGAGCGGGAGCGCTGCGGCTCAGACACACCGAGCGGGAGCGCTGCGGCACAGACACACCGAGCGGGAGCGCTGCGGCTCAGACACACCGAACGGGAGCGCTGCGGCACAGACACACAGAGCGGGAGTGCTGCGGCACAGACACACCGTAACACATCATGTAACAAGATTCGTCATGCAGTGAAAGATCCACCCTGTAACCAGACTTAACAGCGTAACTAGTAAGTGTATTTTTCGTTGTAATTGTAAATGAAGCTGTGTATGTTCATTCTGTAAATAAATCACAATTTATTTTATCTCTTGCTTTGCTCAATCCAAGGATCCGGGTATTTTGGTGTTAAAAGCATTGGTCTCCCGTGACATACGTGTGTCCCTGTAATTCTGTTTCCCTTATGCTGTCCCCATATGGTTATAAGCTAGAAACAGTGTGTGGGGTTAACTATGTAAGCCCAGTGGGCTAGTTAATGCATTCTATGTTGTATTCCCTTTGACTCATGGTCCCGTAGCTGCCTGTGCAAGCTTATAAGTGGGTTGCCTTGTATGGGTGGCCTCTTATGAGAAATAGCTGCAGGGCAGAGACTTCTGGAACATGAAAAAAAAAGGGGGTATATTTGGGGGCAAACAGGGTTAACTCGTATTGCCTGCCAGCAAGGTATTAGAACAGGGTCTAGGAGGCTTGTATGCTAATGCAGGTTTTAGAATCCCATGTTAGTTTTTCTGTGTTTTAAAACTACAATGCATTTTGTGTTTGTCCTGTGAGGAAAAACTAGTTTGGTGACAAAAGGCAGCCAGAGGTTGATTAGCATTTCAATGCAACCAGCCCAAGTAATGGGATTTTCTGTGCAATGCCATGCAGGTTTTAGCACATGGCGAGGGGGGAGGGCTGTGGACTGGCTATCTTCAGGAAAGCCTTTGTTTCCCCTAGACATATAGGTGCTTTGATAGCAGGGGATATGGGAAAGCCAGGAAAACGGTGGCTGGGGTTTCAAACTCATGCACGATTTCCATTGGCAAGTTTTGAATTCTTCCCTCCTATCCTTGAATGCACAACCACAATCGGTGCTCTACTTGGCTGCTAGCCCCCTCAGTATATTAGATAGGCAGCAAGCCCTATATAAGGAAGAGCAGTGTATCAGCTCTCTCTCTTTTCCCGTTGGAGATTTGAAGAAGACAAGTAGCTGCTGGCGGGCCTCTCAAAAGGTGTTTATGAAGTGAAAGAGCTATTCACAAAGGTAGCATGGAGAGGCCCAGCCAGCAAGCTGGATTTTGCTCCAGGACGTCCAGAACCAGGGTCCTATCAGGGTAAGCCCAAGCAAGCGGGCGCCCTGCAACCAGAAAAGACTAGATTTCAACCCGAGTCCCAAAGTAAGTGTGTATATTCTCTGTATTTTGAATTTCCGTATGTTTCCGAAGTCTTATCCAAATTAACCTCATTTTATGTCATTGCCTTGTTTTACCTTGTGATCGATCCCTTAAATATAAATGATGTTAAAAGACCTGGTCTAAGGTGACAGGGGATGTTAATATTAGACGAATGAATGAGACTCAAGTGCAAAATAGAAAGATATAAAAGGAAAGGAAAAAAAGCGCTTGAAATAGTGTGATAGGGAAAATGTCAAAAATACATTATATACAAATGGGAAATAAAAAAAAACCTTATGCTTTCACTATATTACTGGATAAAAGATAGAATGGATAGAAGACTTTTCCACAGTCTAAATGTTGATACTTCCAAAAGAGAAAAAAATCCAGCGCAATACCAAAAAAAAAAGGGGGGGAAAGAAAAATGTAACAGTGTTGTATCATTTTTATAGGTGAATAAAACTTCAAAAGTGATTGGAAGTACACTCACATTGAGTACCGGATAAATAAGCCCTGAAATATAGGTGGATATCCTTAATCAGAGGTCCACGTTTAGAGAAGGAATCTTTCATCCCAATTTCTCATATGAATCAAGCAACAGAAAAGACACAGAGAGGACATATAGTCTAGTATGAAAAGGATATATTGTAATCATGAATCAATTTTGCTGCACTCACAATGCTACCAATATTAAAAAGCTTAATATTATGTAACAGTGTTTCCCCCACCCAATCGCAGATAGGGGCCATTACAGGGTGTATGGTGCATGTACCTGCTGGCAACAGGAGGGCTGAGTCGTCCGCCGATGGTAGTGGGGACACAGGAACAGGCTTCTGGGGTTCATACCCCACATATCTCCTTAGCAGTGCAGCGCCTCCATCTGCCGTAGGCTCCAGGAACTGAAGGTGATCTCCCACGGTAGAACTTATTACCTCTCCCCCAGTAAGGTCCCGCACCAGGCAGGAGGTATATTGCAAACAGGAGCGGGTTTATTACTACACTTTGTAGTAACACTTACACAGCAGTCTTCTGCCGGATTCAGTCTGTCAGGTCAGCTATTTCTGAAGATGGTCCCTTGACTGTCACTACAGGCCAAAGGCACCCACAGCCGTTACAGCTCTTCCCGACCTACCTAGCAGAGGCAGCGGTATGGTCCACATTCACTCTCCCCCGGAGGGAAAAGCACATGGGAAGGCCCCAATCTCAGGCTCCCAGTTGTGTGACCTGCCGTCCTCAGAGGGAAGGAACAACACCTAACTTTAGGGCGGTCCTGCCCTTAAGTACAGCCAGGAGACGGGAACCCTGTTGTCCCAGCTGCAACAGGATGTACCACCCTCTGCTGTCACTCAAGTGCAGCACCAAAGGTGAGGGGGAAAACCCCATACCAACTACTGGCAACCTGATAGTACCAGGGTTTACTGCCAGCCCATTGGACAGAATAGTAGTCAGGGGTGGCCTGGCTACAATGACAAAGCAGGAGAAACCAGAAAGTTGACTGCAGAGAAGTCTCTCCGGTCTTGTATCTGTGCACCCGAAAGTATCGGTGGCTTCTGATATCACTTCCTGTCCCTGGAATCCCTGAGGAAGCAGGATTCCCTGTGAAGTACGTAGGGTGATGGAGAAACAATGCATTCCCACCACTCGCATATCATAAATGCAAGCAGTCTCTAGGTGGTTAAATAATGTAATTATATTTAATGAATCGCAACGGACCACAGAAATGGTTATATCAAACAGTCAAACAGTAACAAATGAAATATCTAATTTACTGAGAATTCCTATCCGCCGATGGAACAAACTCACAGATATAGAAAGTAACCGGCACTAAATAGTCATGAAATAGTCTTAAAGAACATTGTACTTATTATGATTAGCAGAAACTCTAAAATAGTGGTGGATAAAAGGCAAAATACATTATTTTAACAAACAAAGTATATAATTATATATATGTGTAGCCTAGCCTCCGGAAGCTACTTCTCTGCCTTGACCTTTCCAGTGTAAGTCCTGTTAGGTGCAGGTAGTGGAGGGGTTAATTCCTTCTTTTAGGCCCTGTGTGTTTTGCAGACTTGGATATGTATCCAAGGGAGGGCCTTAGCAACAACCAGAAAGTGTCAGCCTGAGGGAAGGATACTGATTGGTTCGTCTATATTGTGCGATAGCCAATTAGTATTCAACCTGCTCTGTTAAGGGGCAGGGTTACAGTCATCCACCTCAGGTTATAAATATTGACACTTTCCCAAATTGAGGGGGGCCCTGTCTCATTCTCTCTCCTCCTTCTGTGGAGTGAGGAACAACATCAGCCCTCCACCTCATAAGGAGATGGAGGAGGGGTACACCAGGCCTGATCTAGGCCTAATGCCTGAATCAGAGCAATGTCCTTAAGGAAGCTGGGAAAAGAATTGTAAGAGCTCTGTTAAATATCATGCATGCAATAAAACCCATGAACGACAAAGGAGTGTGTTTACTGCCTGCTGCTGTGAAAGGAGAGTGGTCAGTATGGGCTATCCCCTGCTCAACACAGAGGATCCATACTGTCTGGAGGCGCTGCATTGAGGAAGATCAATGTAACCTGTACCCCTGTCCTGTTTCTCCCCACACCATCGCGGAGCACTCAGCCCTCCTGTTGCCAACAGGTACACAGCACAACACCTGAAGTAGTAGCTAAAAGAGCATACCCACCCCAATCTCACTTAGGGGGGGGGTGGGGTACAAGGGCTACATATGTATAGTCAGTCGGGCAAACGTTTGAGCCACAGTGTGGCCCTTCTGGCTCGTTCCCACAAACTCACAGTTTGTCGGGTGTACAGCTTCCTCCTGGGTCTGCATGCAGTGGGACTGGATTTCAAATCACTTTTTAATTTTTATTCACCTTTTAAAAAATATATTACCCTATATTATATTTTCCCTTTTTCTGCGTTGCTCTGGACATTTCTTTTATAATGAATGAGGCTGTATGGCCCTGGCTATATCCAAATTAATTAAGAAAATATCTCTTGGGTAGGTGTGGTGACTTAGAAACACAGATTAGGTCGTTCAGTCCAAAATATACAGAGTTTACTGCTTCTGCCAGGATTTCTTAGGATGAATATTTATCAGGTTATGCAGCTTCCAAGATCAAATGTAAGAAACCAAATGTTACTGAAAGAAAGCCCTGATTCCTGCGGACCTTTTCTGTCCAACCCACCCGTCTTGACGTATGATTATACTCACAGTTAACTCTGTGTTGCTGGACAAAATGCACATGTGCTTCCTTTATGGTGAGCATAGAGAATAGTGGGAACATGAAAGGAAGCTGCTGAGACGCTTCCAACAATAGCAGGAATACACCATTAGGGCGACATAAATATGTACCGGGGAGCAGGAGCAGTGCTATTCCATAGTACATCTTCTTGCGTCTGAAGACCCCCCTACAGCCCGTCCCAGTGAATGGAATTTAATTATTATTTCTAAAATATTTTACCAAGAAAAAATACATCAAGCGTTACTTCTCATTTTCAAGTATGTCCTGGGTACAAAATAGAATATGGAATAGCATTACTTTGTAAATATAGGCTTTGATATTATGTGTACGGTTCAGATATGTATGTACAGTATACAATAGAGTCAGGTAAGCGTACTTTGTGGGGATAATAACCTAAAATGAGTGAGCAATGCAAACACAAACAAGATCATTGGTAGAAGTTGAAAAATACAATTCAGTCCAAGTCTTACTTGCTAGTAACCCTTTCTGGCAGTTAAGAGGTTAATCTAATGTAATGAATCTAAATGCTATAACAACATACAACATTCTGCAATCAAGGACGTGCAATCAAGGAGATGTTCTCCCTGATCCAAAGTCTTAAAGAGATTACTTTGCACAAAGGGCAATTTCGCATTTTTTTTTTTTAAAGTTAATGCTTTCTAAATAATAAGGATGGCAGTGGGAGACTTTCATAAAATAAGTATCTTAGTATAAAGTAGTTTATTTATTTGGTACAGTATATATTTTTTCACCACCATATCACGTCATTGAGACATTATGCACTAGTTAATTTGGACACAAAATAGCAGCTAAACCGATTATAGCTCTAATCCCCTTAATTCTGAGTTATTATTCCATTCATTAAGAACTGCTTATTAACTCCCTAACAAGTACATAATGCATATTTCATTGTATTTGTCATCTTCTGAGCCTAAATGTCTAATTGTTAATAGTGATAGATAAGGTGTTTACAGGGCTGAGCGCTTTCACTTTACTGCACCTTTAATATGCTGCTAAAGCAACCGGTGCCTTTACACACCCAGCGTGGCCGAGTCCGGCTTTCATCAATTCTGCTCTTTTTCTTTGTTTGGTGTCAAATAAACATTGTAGCTCTGTAGTAATTACTGCCTCCTCTGGTCAACATAATACAGAGTGTGGCCAAGCTCCTTACTGCCTCTGGTCAACATAATACAGAGTGTGGTCAGGCTCCTTACTGTCTCCTCTGGTCAACATAATACAGAGTGTGGTCAGGCTCCTTACTGCCTCCTCTGGTCAACATAATACAGAGTGTGGCCAGGCTCCTTACTGCCTCCTCTGGTCAACATAATACAGAGTGTGGTCAGGCTCCTTACTGCCTCCTCTGGTCAACATAATACAGAGTGTGGCCAGGCTCCTTACTGCCTCCTCTGGTCAACATAATACAGAGTGTGGCCAGGCTCCTTACTGCCTCCTCTGGTCAACATAATACAGAGTGTGGTCAGGCTCCTTACTGCCTCCTCTGGTCAACATAATACAGAGTGTGGCCAGGCTCCTTACTGCCTCCTCTGGTCAACATAATACAGAGTGTGGCCAGGCTCCTTACTGCCTCCTCTGGTCAACATAATACAGAGTGTGGCCAGGCTCCTTACTGCCTCCTCTGGTCAACATAATACAGAGTGTGGCCAAGCTCCTTACTGCCTCTGGTCAATATAATACAGAGTGTGGTCAGGCTCCTTACTGTCTCCTCTGGTCAACATAATACAGAGTGTGGTCAGGCTCCTTACTGCCTCCTCTGGTCAACATAATACAGAGTGTGGCCAAGCTCCTTACTGCCTCTGGTCAACATAATACAGAGTGTGGTCAGGCTCCTTACTGTCTCCTCTGGTCAACATAATACAGAGTGTGGTCAGGCTCCTTACTGCCTCCTCTGGTCAACATAATACAGAGTGTGGTCAGGCTCCTTACTGCCTCCTCTGGTCAACATAATACAGAGTGTGGTCAGGCTCCTTACTGCCTCCTCTGGTCAACATAATACAGAGTGTGGTCAGGCTCCTTACTGCCTCCTCTGGTCAACATAATACAGAGTGTGGCCAGGCTCCTTACTGCCTCCTCTGGTTAACATAATACAGAGTGTGGTCAGGCTCCTTACTGCCTCCTCTGGTCAACATAATACAGAGTGTGGTCAGGCTCCTTACTGCCTCCTCTGGTCAACATAATACAGAGTGTGGTCAGGCTCCTTACTGCCTCCTCTGGTCAACATAATACAGAGTGTGGTCAGGCTCCTTACTGCCTCCTCTGGTCAACATAATACAGAGTGTGGCCAGGCTCCTTACTGCCTCCTCTGGTCAACATAATACAGAGTGTGGCCAGGCTCCTTACTGCCTCCTCTGGTCAACATAATACAGAGTGTGGCCAGGCTCCTTACTGCCTCCTCTGGTCAACATAATACAGAGTGTGGCCAAGCTCCTTACTGCCTCTGGTCAACATAATACAGAGTGTGGTCAGGCTCCTTACTGTCTCCTCTGGTCAACATAATACAGAGTGTGGTCAGGCTCCTTACTGCCTCCTCTGGTCAACATAATACAGAGTGTGGCCAAGCTCCTTACTGCCTCTGGTCAACATAATACAGAGTGTGGTCAGGCTCCTTACTGTCTCCTCTGGTCAACATAATACAGAGTGTGGTCAGGCTCCTTACTGCCTCCTCTGGTCAACATAATACAGAGTGTGGTCAGGCTCCTTACTGCCTCCTCTGGTCAACATAATACAGAGTGTGGTCAGGCTCCTTACTGCCTCCTCTGGTCAACATAATACAGAGTGTGGTCAGGCTCCTTACTGCCTCCTCTGGTCAACATAATACAGAGTGTGGCCAGGCTCCTTACTGCCTCCTCTGGTTAACATAATACAGAGTGTGGTCAGGCTCCTTACTGCCTCCTCTGGTCAACATAATACAGAGTGTGGTCAGGCTCCTTACTGCCTCCTCTGGTCAACATAATACAGAGTGTGGTCAGGCTCCTTACTGCCTCCTCTGGTCAACATAATACAGAGTGTGGCCAGGCTCCTTACTGCCTCCTCTGGTCAACATAATACAGAGTGTGGCCAGGCTCCTTACTGCCTACTCTGGTCAACATAATACAGATTGTGGCCAGGCTCCTTACTGCCTCCTCTGGTCAACATAATACAGAGTGTGGCCAAGCTCCTTACTGCCTCTGGTCAACATAATACAGAGTGTGGTCAGGCTCCTTACTGCCTATTGTATAAAGCTGACGGGTCTAACATATCGGCTGTTTTATCTGACTACTCTATGTGAAGAACAACATTGCAAAAGTACAGTGGGGAGTGGCAGGGCCACTATCAGGGGCGTGACAGGGCCACTATCAGGGGCGAGGCAGGGCCACTATCAGGGGCGTGGCAGGGCCACTATCAGGGGTGTGGCAGGGCCACTATCAGGGGCGTGGCAGGGCCACTATCAGGGGAGAGGCAGGGCCACTATCAGGGGCGTGGCAGGGCCACTATCAGGGGCGTGGCAGGGCCACTACCAGGGGCGTGGCAGGGCCACTATCAGGGGAGTGGCAGGGCCACTATCAGGAAACTGGCAGGGCCACTATCGGGAGTCTGGCAGGGCCACTATCAGGGGAGTGGCAGGGCCACTATCAGGGGAGTGGCAGGGCCACTATCAGGGGAGTGGCAGGGCCACTATCAGGGGGAGAGGCAGGGCCACTATCAGGGGGAGAGGCAGGGCCACTATCAGGGGGAGAAGCAGGGCCACTATCAGGGGAGTGGCAGGGCCACTATCAGGGGAGTGGCAGGGCCACTATCAGGGGAGTGGCAGGGCCACTATCAGGGGGAGAGGCAGGGCCACTATCAGGGGAGTGGCAGGGCCACTATCAGGGGAGTGGCAGGGCCACTATCAGGGGGAGAGGCAGGGCCACTATCAGGGGGAGAGGCAGGGCCACTATCAGGGGAGTGGCAGGGCCACTATCAGGAAACTGGCAGGGCCACTATCAGGGGGAGAGGCAGGGCCACTATCAGGGAAGTGGCAGGGCCACTATCAGGGGAGTGGCAGGGCCACTATCAGGAAACTGGCAGGGCCACTATCAGGGGGAGTGGCAGGGCCACTATCAGGGGAGTGGCAGGGCCACTATTAGGGGAGTGGCAGGGCCACTATAAGGACTGTCCAAAGCTGGCGGAAAAAGGGGCCTTACTTGCCTTCTAACGGGTTTATTCATAGAACATACGTTTTTTGTTTGGGCGTCATGTTCATTATTGTTTCAGATTTTTGGGGGGAATTTGACCTTTGACTTTAGTCCTCTGTCTACAAACAAAAATAAGTAATCCATGTATTTTGTAAGGTGAGATGTAAAACGAATATTGTTACAGAACCCTGGACCTGTTAATGCTTTAACCCAGTTTAATAAAGTTATGATGACTAATTCATTATCCTATTAAATGTTTATTGTAATATATGGTTAACAAATCAACAATTTACTATTATTTAAATTAAATAACCTATGTTTGAACTGACTGCTAAGATTACATTTTTGGGGAGAATATTCAATAAACTCTGATAAAGGGTATCTCATTCCCCATTAGCTGCATTCAAGTCAGTAGCAGTTATTTCATGATACGCATTATTGGAGTTTAGTGAATCTGGGCCCTTGTGTAGCCCGGGATGGGACAGGTTATGATTGTACTTCTCAATGTTATGATAGTGCTGGGGAAATGTGGCTCTATATGCCAAAGCACCACACCACAAAGCCAGCGCTCCTCCTGATGCACAGTGCTGCAATCATTCATTAATCCCGGTGCTGCCAGCAAAGCATGTAACATTTATCATTGGATCAAAAAGTGCTTCAAACTGTATATGATAAAAATGTTTTCAATATGAATATGCAACACCCATTAATGGTTCTACACAGGACGCGGCCGAGGCTCGTTATTCTCTCCCCCAACACCCATTAATGTTCTACACAGGACACGGCCCAGGCTCGTTATACTCTCCCCCAACACCCATTAATGGTTCTACACAGGACGCGGCCCGGGCTCGTTATTCTCTCCCCCAACACCCATTAATGGTTCTACACAGGACGCGGCCCAGGCTCGTTATACTCTCCCCCAACACCCATTAATGTTCTACACAGGACGCGGCCCAGGCTCGTTATACTCTCCCCCAACACCCATTAATGTTCTACACAGGACGCGGCCCAGGCTCGTTATACTCTCCCCCAACACCCATTAATGTTCTACACAGGACGCGGCCCAGGCTCGTTATTCTCTCCCCCAACACCCATTAATGTTCTACACAGGACACGGCCGAGGCTCGTTATTCTCTCCCCCAACACCCATTAATGTTCTACACAGGACGCGGCCCAGGCTCGTTATACTCTTAACCCAACACCCATTAATGTTCTACACAGGACACGGCCCAGGCTCGTTATACTCTTCCCCCAACACCCATTAATGGTTCTACACAGGACGCGGCCCGGGCTCGTTATTCTCTCCCCCAACACCCATTAATGGTTCTACACAGGACGCGGCCCAGGCTCGTTATACTCTCCCCCAACACCCATTAATGTTCTACACAGGACGCGGCCCAGGCTCGTTATACTCTCCCCCAACACCCATTAATGGTTCTACACAGGACGCGGCCCAGGCTCGTTATACTCTCCCCCAACACCCATTAATGGTTCTACACAGGACGCGGCCCGGGCTCGTTATTCTCTCCCCCAACACCCATTAATGGTTCTACACAGGACGCGGCCCAGGCTCGTTATACTCTCCCCCAACACCCATTAATGTTCTACACAGGACGCGGCCCAGGCTCGTTATACTCTCCCCCAACACCCATTAATGTTCTACACAGGACGCGGCCCAGGCTCGTTATACTCTCCCCCAACACCCATTAATGTTCTACACAGGACGCGGCCCAGGCTCGTTATACTCTCCCCCAACACCCATTAATGTTCTACACAGGACGCGGCCCAGGCTCGTTATTCTCTCCCCCAACACCCATTAATGTTCTACACAGGACACGGCCGAGGCTCGTTATTCTCTCCCCCAACACCCATTAATGTTCTACACAGGACGCGGCCCAGGCTCGTTATTCTCTCCCCCAACACCCATTAATGTTCTACACAGGACACGGCCCAGGCTCGTTATACTCTCCCCCAACACCCATTAATGGTTCTACACAGGACGCGGCCCAGGCTCGTTATACTCTCCCCCAACACCCATTAATGGTTCTACACAGGACGCGGCCCAGGCTCGTTATACTCTCCCCCAACACCCATTAATGTTCTACACAGGACGCGGCCCAGGCTCGTTATACTCTCCCCCAACACCCATTAATGTTCTACACAGGACACGGCCCAGGCTCATTATACTCTCCACCAACACCCATTAATGGTTCTACACAGGACACGGCCCAGGTTCGTTATACCCTTCCCCAACACCCATTAATGTTCTACACAGGACAAGGCCCAGGCTTGTTATACTCTCCCCCAACACCCATTAATGTTGTACACAGGACACGGCCCAGGCTCGTTATACTCTTCCCCCAACACCCATTAATGTTCTACACAGGACACGGCCCAGGCTCGTTATACTCTCCCCCAACACCCATTAATGTTCTACACAGGACACGGCCCAGGCTCGTTATACTCTCCCCCAACACCCATTAATGGTTCTACACAGGACGCGGCCCAGGCTCGTTATACTCTCCCCCAACACCCATTAATGTTCTACACAGGACGCGGCCCAGGCTCGTTATACTCTCCCCCAACACCCATTAATGTTCTACACAGGACACGGCCCAGGCTCATTATACTCTCCACCAACACCCATTAATGGTTCTACACAGGACACGGCCCAGGTTCGTTATACCCTTCCCCAACACCCATTAATGTTCTACACAGGACAAGGCCCAGGCTTGTTATACTCTCCCCCAACACCCATTAATGTTGTACACAGGACACGGCCCAGGCTCGTTATACTCTTCCCCCAACACCCATTAATGTTCTACACAGGACACGGCCCAGGCTCGTTATACTCTCCCCCAACACCCATTAATGTTCTACACAGGACACGGCCCAGGCTCGTTATACTCTCCCCCAACACCCATTAATGTTCTACACAGGACGCGGCCCAGGCTCGTTATACTCTCCCCCAACACCCATTAATGTTCTACAAAGGACGCGGCCCAGGCTCGTTATACTCTCCCCCAACACCCATTAATGTTCTACACAGGACACGGCCCAGGCTCGTTATACTCTCCCCCAACACCCAATAATGTTCTACACAGGACACGGCCCAGGCTCGTTATACTCTCCCCCAACACCCATTAATGTTCTACACAGGACACGGCCCAGGCTCGTTATACTCTCCCCCAACACCCATTAATGTTCTACACAGGACACGGCCCAGGCTCGTTATACTCTCCCCCAACACCCATTAATGTTCTACACAGGACGTGGCCCAGGCTCGTTATACTCTCCCCCAACACCCATTAATGTTCTACACAGGACGCGGCCCTGGCTCGTTATATTCTGCCCCAACACCCAATAATGTTCTACACAGGACACGGCCCAGGCTCGTTATACTCTCCCCCAACACCCATTAATGTTCTACACAGGACACGGCCCAGGCTCGTTATACTCTTCCCCCAACACCCATTAATGTTCTACACAGGACACGGCCCAGGCTCGTTATACTCTTCCCCCAACACCCATTAATGGTTCTACACAGGACGCGTCCCAGGCTCGTTATACTCTCCCCCAACACCCATTAATGGTTCTACACAGGACACGGCCCAGGCTCGTTATACTCTTCCCCAACACCCATTAATGGTTCTACACAGGACGCGGCCCAGGCTCGTTATACTCTCCCCCAACACCCATTAATGTTCTACACAGGACACGGCCCAGGCTCGTTATACTCTCCCCCAACACCCAATAATGTTCTACACAGGACGCGGCCCAGGCTCGTTATACTCTCCCCCAACACCCAATAATGTTCTACACAGGACACGGCCCAGGCTCTTTATACTCTCCCCCAACACCCATTAATGTTCTACACAGGACACGGCCCAGGCTCGTTATACTCTTACCCCAACACCCATTAATGTTCTACACAGGACACGGCCCAGGCTCGTTATACTCTCCCCCAACACCCATTAATGGTTCTACACAGGACACGGCCCAGGCTCGTTATACTCTCCCCCAACACCCATTAATGTTCTACACAGGACGCGGCCCAGGCTCGTTATACTCTCCCCCAACACCCATTAATGTTCTACACAGGACGCGGCCCAGGCTCGTTATACTCTCCCCCAACACCCATTAATGTTCTACACAGGACACGGCCCAGGCTCGTTATACTCTCCCCCAACACCCATTAATGGTTCTACACAGGACACGGCCCAGGCTCGTTATACTCTCCCCAACACCCATTAATGTTCTACACAGGACACGGCCCAGGCTCGTTATACTCTCCCCAACACCCATTAATGTTCTACACAGGACGCGGCCCAGGCTCGTTATACTCTCCCCCAACACCCATTAATGGTTCTACACAGGACGCGGCCCAGGCTCGTTATACTCTCCCCCAACACCCATTAATGTTCTACACAGGACACGGCCCAGGCTCGTTATACTCTCCCCCAACACCCATTAATGTTCTACACAGGACGCGGCCCAGGCTCGTTATACTCTCCCCCAACACCCAATAATGTTCTACACAGGACACGGCCCAGGCTCGTTATACTCTCCCCCAACACCCATTAATGGTTCTACACAGGACGCGGCCCAGGCTCGTTATACTCTCCCCCAACACCCATTAATGTTCTACACAGGACACGGCCCAGGCTCGTTATACTCTCCCCCAACACCCATTAATGGTTCTACACAGGACGCGGCCCAGGCTCGTTATACTCTCCCCCAACACCCATTAATGTTCTACACAGGACGCGGCCCAGGCTCGTTATACTCTCCCCCAACACCCATTAATGGTTCTACACAGGACGCGGCCCAGGCTCGTTATACTCGCCCCCAACACCCATTAATGGTTCTACACAGGACGCGGCCCAGGCTCGTTATACTCTCCCCCAACACCCATTAATGTTCTACACAGGACGCGGCCCAGGCTCGTTATACTCTCCCCCAACACCCATTAATGTTCTACACAGGACGCGGCCCAGGCTCGTTATACTCTCCCCCAACACCCATTAATGTTCTACACAGGACGCGGCCCAGGCTCGTTATACTCTCCCCCAACACCCATTAATGGTTCTACACAGGACGCGGCCCAGGCTCGTTATACTCTCCCCCAACACCCATTAATGGTTCTACACAGGACGCGGCCCAGGCTCGTTATACTCTCCCCAACACCCATTAATGTTCTACACAGGACACGGCTCAGGCTCGTTATACTCTCCCCCAACACCCATTAATGTTCTACACAGGACACGGCCCAGGCTCGTTATACTCTCCCCCAACACCCATTAATGTTCTACACAGGACGCGGCCCAGGCTCGTTATACTCTCCCCCAACACCCATTAATGTTCTACACAGGACGCGGCCCAGGCTCGTTATACTCTCCCCCAACACCCATTAATGTTCTACACAGGACGCGGCCCAGGCTCGTTATACTCTCCCCCAACACCCATTAATGGTTCTACACAGGACGCGGCCCAGGCTCGTTATACTCTCCCCCAACACCCATTAATGGTTCTACACAGGACGCGGCCCAGGCTCGTTATACTCTCCCCAACACCCATTAATGTTCTACACAGGACACGGCTCAGGCTCGTTATACTCTCCCCCAACACCCATTAATGTTCTACACAGGACACGGCCCAGGCTCGTTATACTCTCCCCCAACACCCATTAATGTTCTACACAGGACACGGCTCAGGCTCGTTATACTCTCCCCCAACACCCATTAATGTTCTACACAGGACACGGCCCAGGCTCGTTATACTCTCCCCCAACACCCATTAATGTTCTACACAGGACGCGGCCCAGGCTCGTTATACTCTCCCCCAACACCCATTAATGTTCTACACAGGACGCGGCCCAGGCTCGTTATACTCTCCCCCAACACTTTGGCTTTAAACTCATATTGTTGTGGGATAAAAACACAACAATGATCAAGTAAACCTAGGGGGCAAATGTACATACTGTATAGGTAAGATAAGTGTACTTATAGACACACACCTATAGTGACACACCTATAGTGACACACCTGTAAAAAAACATTGTAGTACAAGACATTCTGTTAGGTCAGAGGTGGCCAACTCCGGTCCTCAAGGGGCACCAACAGGTCAGGTATATCCCTGCTTCAGCACAAGGGGTGCAGCCTAAGACTGAGTCACTGATTGAGGCACCTGTGCTGAAGCAGGGATATCCTGAAAACCTGGCCTGTTGCTAGCTCTTGAGGACTTTAGTTGGCCGCCCCTGTGTTAGATGGTAATTAACATATAAGAAAGGTTGGTAATCTAATTGCTGCCCTCATACTGTAATTAAAGGGGTTCAGTCTATTTGTCTGATCGCTGACCGATAAAACAATAGAATGAACTAGCACTCAATGCATACTGCATCCACACCGCAACATGCATACTGCATCCACACCGCAACATGCATACTGCATCCACACCGCAACATGCATACTGCATCCACACCGCAACATGCACACTGCATCCACACCGCAACATGCACACTGCATCCACACCGCAACATGCACACTGCATCCACACCGCAACATGCACACTGCATCCACACCGCAACATGCATACTGCATCCACACCGCAACATGCATACTGCATCCACACCGCAACATGCATACTGCATCCACACCGCAACATGCATACTGCATCCACACCGCAACATGCATACTTCATCCACACCGCAACATGCATACTGCATCCACACCGCAACATGCATACTGCATCCACACCGCAACATGCATACTGCATCCACACCGCAACATGCATACTGCATCCACACCGCAACATGCATACTGCATCCACACCGCAACATGCATACTGCATCCACACCTCAACATGCATACTGCATCCACACCGCAACATGCACACTGCATCCACACCGCAACATGCACACTGCATCCACACCGCAACATGCACACTGCATCCACACCGCAACATGCACACTGCATCCACACCGCAACATGCACACTGCATCCACACCGCAACATGCACACTGCATCCACACCGCAACATGCACACTGCATCCACACCGCAACATGCACACTGCATCCACACAGCAACATGCATACTGCATCCACACCGCAACATGCATACTGCATCCACACCGCAACATGCATACTGCATCCACACAGCAACATGCATACTGCATCCACACCGCAACATGCATACTGCATCCACACCGCAACATGCATACTGCATCCACACCGCAACATGCATACTGCATCCACACCGCAACATGCATACTGCATCCACACAGCAACATGCATACTGCATCCACACCGCAACATGCATACTGCATCCACACCGCAACATGCATACTGCATACTGCATCCACACCGCAACATGCATACTGCATCCACACCGCAACATGCATACTGCATCCACACCGCAACATGCATACTGCATACTGCATCCACACCGCAACATGCATACTGCATCCACACCGCAACATGCATACTGCATCCACACCGCAACATGCATACTGCATCCACACCGCAACATGCATACTGCATCCACACCGTAACATGCATACTGCATCCACACAGCAACATGCATACTGCATCCACACCGCAACATGCATGCTGCATCCACACCGCAACATGCATACTGCATCCACACCGCAACATGCATACTGCATCCACACCGCAACATGCATACTGCATCCACACCGCAACATGCACACTGCATCCACACCGCAACATACACACTGCATCCACACCGCAACATGCACACTGCATCCACACCGCAACATGCACACTGCATCCACACCGCAACATGCACACTGCATCCACACCGCAACATGCACACTGCATCCACACCGCAACATGCACACTGCATCCACACCGCAACATGCACACTGCATCCACACCGCAACATGCACACTGCATCCACACCGCAACATGCACACTGCATCCACACCGCAACATGCACACTGCATCCACACCGCAACATGCACACTGCATCCACACCGCAACATGCACACTGCATCCACACCGCAACATGCACACTGCATCCACACAGCAACATGCACACTGCATCCACACAGCAACATGCACACTGCATCCACACAGCAACATGCACACTGCATCCACACCGCAACATGCACACTGCATCCACACCGCAACATGCACACTGCATCCACACCGCAACATGCACACTGCATCCACACCGCAACATGCACACTGCATCCACACAGCAACATGCACACTGCATCCACACCGCAACATGCACACTGCATCCACACCGCAACATGCATACTGCATCCACACCGCAACATGCATACTGCATCCACACCGCAACATGCATACTGCATCCACACCGCAACATGCATACTGCATCCACACCGCAACATGCATACGGCATCCACACCGCAACATGCATACGGCATCCACACCGCAACATGCATACGGCATCCACACCGCAACATGCATACTGCATCCACACCGCAACATGCATACTGCATCCACACCTCAACATGCATACTGCATCCACACCTCAATATGCATACAACCGTACACAAACCAAACTGGATCAGCACTCCAAAATAATGATTAAGGATTTACATTTTACTTTTGGTCTCATCAAGTTTCTTCTTTAATGTATCACAAATTGTGCACACCACAGTGTGTGTCTGTGCCATTCCCTCTCCCTGTGTGTGCTGATTTTTCCTGTATTGCTGCTTTTTTGATACGTTAAAGAAGAAACTTGGTGAGACCAAAAGCAAAACGTATGCCCATTATTATTTTTGAGTGCTGATCCAGTTTGTTTTTTCTACCTTTGACTGATTCCTCATAAGTGACAATGAACATCTATTGATAGACCAAACGCATCAATTCTGTACTTGTGAGGGACACGAATGCATTTGATATACAAATACATTTGCAAGCATTTTACATTCCTTTCCAAACTGCTTGTACATCTGGACAGCAGTAGATTTATAGTTCTGTATACATTGCATAGACATCATTTTCGCATTAAATAATTGCATTCCAAGCACTTAATGCTCCCCAGAAGCCTTATGGATCCCAGTGTAGATCCAATATAAACTGGAAGAATTTTTTTGGAAGATCTGACTCTGAGACATATCAAAAGTGACTTTATAAAATCTCCCTGGTGCATTTATTAACTCATGGTCCAGATTAGGAAATGTCTATTTTAATCTGAACATAAAAAGGAAATAAATAGGAAAAAGTCCCTTGTTACTGTTGGCGCTGACACAGTGATAATGCATAAGCAGAGCACCTTTTTTTCCTGCAGTCACCACTCGGCAACCTTCCTAGGGTGACAACTATCTCGTTCTCTTCTTTCATGCTCCTTAATCTGTGCATCGCCAATCCCCCGCCGGCAATCCTTATACTCCTCACTGAGAAGCATAACAGGACAAGTTGCTCCAAACAACACATTTTAGTGTCCCAAAAAGCTTGCGTTGGGACAGTCCAAAGGCAGGACAGTGTTCAACTCCGTATCACAAGTGCAGAATAATCCAGAATCTCAATGACATTCCTCACAGATAATATTCACTTTATAGCTTCATTTTCTTCCACTATTTCCAACCTTGCTCACCGTCTTTCCTTTGTGAGATCCCATCAATCACATGGTATTTACGTTCACATAAAACATATTTATGTACTAGAAAGGTGAGCTTACACGTCCACTACTGTGTGTTCATTTGTTTTTCTGAAAGTTTGGATTTTATGAGCTTTTTACTTTTCCCTTTTAAATTCAAGAACTGACAACTGCAGGTTTTTAAGGTACCTGACAAATGATGAATTGAGAATGTAAAACTGGGTAATCTGATACCATTTAAAGCTTTATGGATAGAATAACTGTGTCATTTTTAATCATTGAGTTCCAATGGATGCAACCCAAACCTGCCAAGATATTTTTCTTATGCATCTCTAAAGTAACTGATAATCACTAGATCTGCTTAGTAATTATTATAAAAAGGCCAGGGCAAGATATGTATAGCAAAGGGTCAATGATTTTTTATTTGTTTGCCTTCCTCTGGATCAATATACTGTAAGTACATATATAGGATACGTATCTGTTGTCTAAATATAGCATAGGTTCAACACGATGTATGTGTCTTTTTTCAACCTCATCTACTATGTAACCATTAATATTTCATGCTCTTTTTAGACTGAAAAAAACTGTATAAAAATTAAGAAGTTCTTTAATTTTTCAACATTACTTTGTAGATGAGGTTAAAAAAAGACATATGTCCATAAAGTGCAGTGGTACAGCATCGGCTGCAGAGGCAGCTCCCACTCCCGGGACCGACAGGTGGACATCCGCCCGTCCTACATAGGGGGGCTAACATCATCCCCCAAACTGGGCAGAGGCAGCTCCCACTCCCGGGACCGAGAGGTGGACATCCGCCCGTCCTACATAGGGGGCCTAACATCATCCCCCAAACTGGGCAGAGGCAGCTCCCTCTCCCGGGACCGAGAGGTGGACATCCGCCCGTCCTACATAGGGGGGCTAACATCACCCCCCAAACTGTGCAGAGGCAGCTCCCACTCCCGGGACCGAGAGGTGGACATTCGCCCGTCCTACATAGGGGGGCTAACATCATCCCCCAAACTGGGCAGAGAAGCTTGAACTACTCACAGGCAAAGTTTTTTGTTTTCGACATTATTATACAGTATGACATATTATATCCAGTCATAAATAATACACATCATTTGCTACAAAAGCGCCCCTGTTTTTGTTTGTCTTGTTGCCATAATTATGTTTACTTCCCTTCCATCCATTGCCCGTTTAATGATAAAGAAAAATTAGGGGAGCGCTATTCACAGTAACTGTGAACACAATTAAAATGCTAGTGCAGTATTAGATTAGGGTGCAATAAACATATGCAATATGTACCCACAATGTGACAAAACCAGTGCGATTTAGAAGCAAGGTGCAAAATCTTGCAAAGTAGTAGTGTAGCAAAAGATGTTAAAAACATAAGCTGCTTGTGCAAATAAATACAGTGTATGATACAAAATGCATGGTTTAGTGATACAGGAATATAGATATTAAAACATAAGGCGCTTGGCAATTCTTCTTTTCAAAAGAACTTGTTTCTTCCTAGAGAGATCATAAAAGAAAAAATGGATCCAAATGTAGATTTAAAAATATATATTAGTGCATAGAATCCTCTTAAAATGTTACACTCACATTTTAGGCATAGAACGCAGGCGTATCTTTGAAGTGGTTTCACCGCCGCGCTGGTCCCTCTGTGTATTCAGCAACTTCTTTCCCCTGCTCAGTCGGATGGAAGGACACCAGGGAGCACCGGCTAGCTCGCTGTACACTTCCCGCTTCATGACTCGCGGTGCTTGGGGTTTGAAGCTAGACGCAGCTTTGCGGTCCTGCTGGAAGTTCTCCCACTTCTCCAACAAGGCTAACTCTCCAAATCAACGCGTTTCGCCACTAGGGCTTCGTCAGGAGTCTCTCTCCGTTTAATGTACGATTGCCCATCTCTACCTATATATCATGCTGCATAAAAGCCTGAACATCTAACCATTTCCATTATTTTATTTAAATTTGGGTTTTAGTTATATATTTTGGGCAACACATGAAAAGCTTGCCCACCACGCCAAAGTAACCCCAAGATCAGTAACCCCAAGATCAGTCAAGTCCTGTGGTCTCAATGCATTATACAAAGGATACAAAGTAACCTGAGTGAACATTGATAATACACCTCTGCACGGCTAGAAGTTGCCAGCAGTATAAATGGAACATCTTAATGCATCCAAGTGGCTCAGTAAGAGAATTCCAATGCACCCAGTGATTAGCAAGTATTGGATACAAAGGCTCAAACATGCTTTAAGCCTGCAGGACATACTGTTGACACATAACAAGCTAGAACATTGTTTTTCAACCAGGGTTCCTAGAAACGCTTGAGTTCCCTGGGCATCCCTGAAAGGTTCCCTGCAATTGTCTGGTCATTTGAAAATGGTCTCAAATACAGGAGAATTTACAATGCATCTAATCACAGAGTTACTATTAGAGAGGGTTGGGGGTTCCTCAGAATTTCACTTAGGGTTCCTTAACCAAAAAAAGGTTGGAAACCACTGAGCTAGAGGAATTGTGTCTTTAGAAGGCTGCACAGTACCTCCTTACTCCAAATCAAAATACTGAGTATTCTCATCAATAAACTATTTAATTGACAACACAGCTAAAAGTGGCATTGCTATTGGCTCTGGGGCTTTAAATGTAGCTTCTTTTCAATCTTTTTTTCTGCAGAACATACTGATACAATAAAAGCTCCAGTTGGTCTGGATTATAATCAATAACAATGAAATGTATGTGAATGTTTCCAATTAGAAAAATGTTGATGCAAATATAAATGATAAAAGCCATATGGTTATTATTTTAAAGAAAGTCTTTCAGACTTAGTTATAGAAAGTATTCTATGTTCACGTACTGACAATTTTGTAGGAACACCGAATTTTTTCTGAAAAATGCCGAATTCTTTACTTGTAATCCAATAGGCGTATGTTGTCCCGTCGGCTTCTTAAACTCCAATGAGATGGGACATGCCTTATATAAGGTCTGTGACATCACATTTGAGTGTCAAATAGTACAGGGGTGAGCAAGCTTTTTATGCCGAGCCCCCCTTTTCATCCATGAAATTTCTCGGGGCCCCCCTGCCTGATGTAATCAAAATCACATGAAAAAACAAACCTTTATTAAACGGTAAACAATGTAAATACAAATATGTCTAAATACTTACATATTTCAACAGCTTGCAATTGCAAAATTAGGCTGCGTCCACGCTGCCACTGAGAGCTGTGACATCAACTCTCCAAGCATGAGCACAGGGTGTCCTGCATAATTTTGCAAGCACAAGCGGGGGGGGGGGGGGAGGAGGGGGGGCGGAGTTAGGGGATGGTTCGAGGCTATTTTTGTGTGTGTGTGTGTGTGTGTGTGTGTGTGTGTGTGTGTGTGTGTGTGCATTGACTGCTGCTGAGCACGCTTCAAAGTCAATTTTGTTTGTCTACCCAAGCGCCAAGCTTGAGAGAGCATACGTGCACAAAGGCAATACTTTGGGGGGGGGTATTCCTCCACCTCTTTGCTACCACCTTTCCCTCTCCCCCCCCCCCCATTATTTTTTTTCTCCTTCCCCTCACTGCTCTCTGTCTTGCTATCTCCAGTGTCATCCAAACTCCTACCTACAGTATTTTTTTTTTCCGTTTTCAATGTTGTGTTTTCACTGTTTTTTTTCCATTATTTCTGTACATTCATAGTATGATTGATACAGTGGCAGCCTACCCTTTCCCTCG
Organism: Ascaphus truei; assembly: GCF_040206685.1. Lineage (NCBI taxonomy): Eukaryota > Metazoa > Chordata > Amphibia > Anura > Ascaphidae > Ascaphus > Ascaphus truei. Next base: position 1,323,577 of record NC_134492.1, read on the forward strand.
CAGAGACGCAGGTTGCCAGCGGAGGAGAGCAGGACCACAGCGTTATTGCAGGGCAGACACTGGAAGGAGGGGTGTTTGACATCACAGCGCTGCTCCCCGTACATCCAAAGCCCCCGCGCGTGCGCACACACCATCACGTGGACGCTACCTGCACTATCCTGTTTAGTCGCCCGCGCACATCTTTTGCTACCCGCCGCACACATCTTGGCCGCCCATGCACAGCTTTTTCGCCCTCCCGCGCACAGCGTCTGCCGGCCTGCGCACCCAGGGTTCGCCGCATGAAGCCTGCGTCCCCCTAAATAATCTTGCTCCCCCTTTCCCCCTCAGTTTGTGCACCACTGCATTCAATCACAAAACACACACATACTCAATCACAACACCCACACACACACTCAATCACAACACACACACTCAATCACAAACACACACTCAATCACAACCAACACAGACACAGCACACACACACAATCATAATCATAAGTCACACACTTTCACCTGGGTAGGGGGGCATGCTCCGATCCCCCATGCTGCTGAAAACTGGGGTGGGAAACAGACAGGAAGAGACGGAGGGCTTGTCAGTGTGCAGAGAGAAGCCCCGCCCCCTCTGCAAGCCCCGCCCCCTCTGCAAGCCCCGCCCCCTCTGCAAGACACAGAGCAGAGGAGCAGCCTCAGCACGGAGCTTCTTGGCCGCCCGTGCACAGCTCTGCCCGCCCCCAGATTTCCCCACACGCAGCCTGCGCCCCCCCTACATAATCTTGCGCCCCCCAGTTTGTGCACCACTGAAATAGTATATCCCCAATCCGATTGGCTGGTGTACCATGTGACAATTTTTTTTAATGGATGTGACATCATCTTAAAGGGAAGGGAGCCAGCCAATCAGGAAGGCTATGCTCTTCCTTTAAAATGATGTCACAGAAACACAATGGCTGCCGTCACATGGCATCACATGGTACACCCCCAATCTGATTGGTTGTAGTCCAAAGTGATGGCAGCCATTTTTTTTAAGGATGCAATGCCCCTCCCTTTAAGATGAGGTCACATCCTTAAAAGAAAATGGAAGCGGTCACATGGTACTACAACCAATCAGATTGGGGGTGTACATCTCCTAATCCGATCGTTTGGATTACCATGTGATGGCAGCCATTATTTTCTGGTGACGTCATTTTAAAGGGAGGTAAGTTTCATGTTACATAGTTACATAGTAGATGAGGTTGAAAAAATACATACGTCAATCATGTTCCTGATATCTAGACTGATACCAACTATTTGAGCTCACACAGCCCGTGTTATGCTCTAGGTATCCACACAGATCCAAAATTAAACTAAGCTGCTATACACTGGGTAATATCTAAAACTCCCAGTTAGATACACAAATCTGCCTGTGGTGTATCTTTATATATTTTAATAAATAACCCTGGCATTCACTAATTTGCAGTATAGATGAATATAGTATTCCAACTCTAAATTAGTATTAATCAGACTACAGTGAGCAACTTCCTCATGAAAAGTCTCCCGTTTGGATGAGACTCGGGGAGACACAGGATTCTCCAGCTGCAGAAGCTTCATCGTCACAGCTGGGGAAGCACTTAAGTGAAATACAAATGCTTTTTTTATATACATATTATGATGAATGCAGGACAGGATGAGGCCTTTACAAACGATTTCCTAACTAGGGAGTCACTAATTGCTGTTGAGATTGCTTAACATTCTGAAGGCGACATTCATTAATGGATCATGTCTTGCAAAAGGCCAGTATTACGGTTAGTACTGTATGCAGTGTCACACAATACATTGTGAGAAATGTGATCCCAGGCTGTCAAAGTCATTGATGAATGACCATGTATTTTGTTTCAACCCTTATTTTGAAGAGTGTTCTCAACGGTTAGTATTCAGCTTTAGCTTTTTAAATAGAATTAAACCATTGCCCAGTTGTATTTAATTATGTCAGTGTAGCCCCAGACCTAAAGAAATATTTGCCACTATTGGTGTTCAAAGGACAATTTAACAAGACATATTTTGTGTTATGGGGAGATTGGGAATATTGTAATACTGTCTGAAATTTTATTTCTAAAAATACAATCTAATTGAAATAATAAATTAGTCATATTAATTTGAATGGTTGACAATTAATTGTGGTACATGTTGGCAGAAGAGCTTAAAGGAGCATTTCTTGCCTTGCTGCTCCTTTTACATAGGTAGAAGCAGGGGAACTGAGGAGCTAAACCGCATTAAAGGTGCCGCCGGTTTCTTCCTAGTATTTAAATCCCCACATCAGGCCGGCCAATAGGAAGGAGGGATAATGTCGGGTTCCGAGTGGCGCACATCATTTGGGAGATTTAAACGCCATTTGTTTCCCCTGCAGGGGCCGCTACCAGTGGCACTTTTCACTGTAAGAAACTCGGGAACAAGTTTGCTCCCAGAGATGAAATGAATGAGGTCCAGCTCTGGGGTCCTCCTGCTTTCCATTTATGTAAACAAAAAAGGAGGGGTGGGGAAGAATGCGCAGGGGGTAATTGTTTGTGTGACTTTTCCAGAGATTTATATTACAAGAAAAGATTATTATTATTAGATAAGTATTTTTGATTTTTTTTAAGCAAGGGAAATTGTAATTCTGGAAATAAGAAAAATGTTTGGTTCTCCAAACTTCCCTGTACCATCCTCCTCAAGACACTGAGCAGCATAAACCCTAATTGTAATGTACAAAACATGTTGTTGGCATGGCATACAACTCAAGCAAATATGATACAAGGATGAAGCAAACTAGACAGAGACTAAACGTATGGATACCATGATAATGCAACTAGAAATGTAATTCCTAATATACTTTATGGATATGAAAATCATGACATATTATTGTATTGTAATAACAAGACAATTTAAAACCAGAGACAGAACATAAAACACAGACAGAGCTCAGTGCACGTCCAGTGAAACTCATACACGGTACAGTGCCTAAATATACATGTATAAATATCTATTCAATAAAATGGTCTTTTAGTTTAACATTTTGGCCAAATTGTTGTAAGCCCCTGAGCCACTGCACGGCAGACTCAGGGGCTTACAACAATTTGGCCAAAATGTTAAACTAAAAGACCATTTTATTGAATAGATATTTATACATGTATATTTAGGCACTGTACCGTGTATGAGTTTCACTGGACGTGCACTGAGCTCTGTCTGTGTTTTATGTTCTGTCTCTGGTTTTAAATATATATTGCCATGCTCAGTAGCACTCCTCAGTGACACTCATATGCTTATATATATGTTGTGGTTATTTTGGGGGTTCAATAGGAGCTTGTTAGGTGTCCAGTATGTTTTGCAATTCTTGTTCAGCTACTCTTAGCTGATTGGAGGGTGGCAAATCCCTACCTAATTGAAGCTTACCCCCTCCCACATTTAAATGGTTAAAAGCTCACTCCATAGCATCTCTCACAATCAGGGGAACTTGCCTGCTTGCAGTATGATTATGACAAATCGAATACAGAGTGCTTTTCCTGGTAATGTACAGGTTAATAAAAGCTTCAATCAGACTTAGAACTTTGCAACTAATATTGACAGATTTATTGTAAATCATTCTTCCTGGTAATGCACAGGTTATTAAGAATTTATATTAGTGTTAGGGACCCCTGAAGAATGTTGTCTGCCGTGCAGTGGCTCAGGGGCTTACAACAATTTGGCCAAAATGTTAAACTAAAAGACCATTTTATTTAATAGATATCTATACATATATATTTAGGCACTGTACCGTGTATGAGTTTCACTGGATGTGCACTGAGCTCTGTCTGTGTTTTATGTTCTGTCTCTGGTTTTAAATATATATTGCCATGCTCAGTAGCACTCCTCTGTGACACTCATATGCTTATATATGTTGTGGTTATTTTGGGGGTTCAATAGGAGCTTGTTAGGTGTCCAGTATGTTTTGCAATTCTTGTTCAGCTACTCTTAGCTGATTGGAGGGTGGCAAATCCCTACCTAATTGAAGCTTACCCCCTCCCACATTTAAATGGTTAAAAGCTCACTCCATAGCATCTCTCACAATCAGGGGAACTTGCCTGCTTGCAGTATGATTATGACAAATCTAATACAGAGTGCTTTTCCTGGTAATGTACAGGTTAATAAAAGCTTCAATCAGACTTAGAACTTTGCAACTAATATTGACAGATTTATTGTAAATCATTCTTCCTGGTAATGCACAGGTTATTAAGAATTTATATTAGTGTTAGGGACCCCTGAAGAATGTTGTCTGCCGTGCAGTGGCTCAGGGGCTTACAACAATTTGGCCAAAATGTTAAACTAAAAGACCATTTTATTTAATAGATATCTATACATATATATTTAGGCACTGTACCATGTATGAGTTTCACTGGATGTGCACTGAGCTCTGTCTGTGTTTTATGTTCTGTCTCTGGTTTTAAATATATATTGCCATGCTCAGTAGCACTCCTCTGTGACACTCATATGCTTATATATGTTGTGGTTATTTTGGGGGTTCAATTGGAGCTTGTTAGGTGTCCAGTATGTAATAACAAGACAAATAAGGATTTTGAGTGTCTGTTATAAAAGGATACTATATTAAAATAATTAATGGTTAATATTGGACTTCTCAAAGACTTCCAGCATAATTATTGCTCAAATCTATTATTGCGGCATAAGGGACAGTTTTAGATGAACACATAATGTTTATTTGGAGAAACTAATGTGGAAGCAATATGACAATTTAATTTCTGCAATTTTTGGTAAGGAAATTGACCTTTCATATGATGATTAAAACATGAAATAAATTAGTGAGCCTATAAAACCAGAAACAATTAAGCTATGAGGGGTAACAAACCTGACAAAACCCTCCAGCATACAAAGTGCACCAATAAATTCCAGTAACAATTTGCAGGAACTATTCAACTAGGGAGCAGGAGCGTCTCAGTGAGTAAAGACACTGACTGGCACTGAGTTTGAAGCAGGGGAGCCTGGTTCAATTCCTGGTATCGGCTCCTTGTGACCTTGGGCAAGTCACTTTATCTCCCTGTGACACAGGCACCAAAAACATAGATTGTAAGCTCCACAGGGCAGGGACTGTGTCTGCAAAATGTCCTTGTAAAGGGCTGTGTAAAACTAGCAGCGCTATACAAGAACAAATTATTATTATTAAAGTTGCAACTCTTTGCTTGAGTCGGCCTGTCTAAACAAAACCTCAAGCCCTGAAGAAATTCTACAATATACTGTTTTTTTAGGCCCGAAGAAGAGATCATTGTATCTCAAAAGCTTGCACAAATAAAAGCATTTAGTTAGCCACAGAACGGTATAGTCTATTCGTGTTTGATTATATATGTATTTATATATAATGTCCTGATCTGTGTGACTGAATTACTGTTTGTATCAAGTGTGGAGTTAGATCCAGAAGAAGTGGAAGCAAGCAGGGCCGCCGACAGGGGGGAGAGCCAGGACAAGTGTCCTGGGCCCCGAGGCCAGGGAAACCAAAAGGGCGAGAGAGCCAGGACAAGTGTCCCGGGCCCCGAGGCCAGGGAAACCAACAGGGCGGGAGAGCCAGGACAAGTGTCCCGGGCCCAGAGGTCAGGGCCGCCGACAGGGGGGAGAGCCAGGACAAGTGTCCCGGGCCCCGAGGCCAGGGAAACCAACAGGGCGGGAGAGCCAGGACAAGTGTCCCGGGCCCCGAGGCCAGGGAAACCAACAGGGCGGGAGAGCCAGGACAAGTGTCCCAGGCTGAGAGGCCAGGGCCACCGACAGGAGGGAGAGCCAGGACAAGTGTCCCGGGCCCCGAGGCCAGGGAAACCAACAGGGCGGGAGAGCCAGGACAAGTGTCCCAGGCTGAGAAGCCAAGGCCACCATTAGGGGAGGAGCGCCAGGACAAGTGTCCAGGGCTGAGAGGCCAGGGTCGCCAGTGTCCAGGGGGGAGAGCCAGGACAAGTGTTCCGGGCCCAGAGGCCAGGACCGCCAACATGGGGGGAGAGCCAGGACTAGTGTCCCGAGCCCAGGGCTACCGACAGGGGGGAAGAGCCAGGACAAGTGTCCAGGGCCCAGAGGCCAGGGTTGCCATCAGGGGGGAGAGCCAGGACAATTGTCCCAGGCCCAGAGGCCAGGACCGCCAACATGGGGGGAGAGCCAGGAGTAGTGTCCCGAGCCCAGGGCTACCGACAGGGGGGAAGAGCCAGGACAAGTGTCCCGAGCCCAGTGGCCAGGGCCGCTGACAGGGGGAGAGAGCCAGAACTAGTGTCCTGGGCAAAGTATCTGCGGGGGGCCCGGAGGCCGGACAACGCGGTTGTGCCCTACCTCTGGGTGGGCCAAACTTCTTTCCCCCGATGCCGGTCATCTAGTTGCCACTGGGGGTTCTACAGGATAGTGGGCAGCTTTCTGTCTGATTTATAGAAGAAAGTGCAGACTTAGCATGGAAGGGATCCGCTCCACAGATTCACAGTCACTAAGGCTGGTTGATAGGAAATCCATACCAGAATTCACAATGGTTCTGGTTCCCCTCACCGGCTCTCCTAATTACTAGAACAGGAATATATTGAAGTGACGTTTGCTGTTCCAGTCTCTCTCTTAGAGCCTGCAGGCTGGGAGGAAACTGCTGCTCCCCAGTATCCAGTTTGGGGTAGACGTCCCCCACTCCCCACGTGTTGCAGCATCTGAGCATCTAATGGGACGCTGTCCTCATCTCACAGTTAAGGACTCAATATTATTATACCTGTGTGTTATTTAAAGTTGGTAACTGGCTTAGCCAGCCAATATTGCAGATAGGGATATGCATGCGAGTTAGACTCCTGACAGAAGTAGATGTTTCCTTTTTATGATTTATTTTGTTCATACTGTAAAGTGACGGCGTTTAAAATGTTAGTGTCACTAATGGAGAAATAAACCACTGAAGGTTGAGGGCCAAGTGCCCCTTTTGTGTATACACGTGCCTGTCCCCCTTTTCTACAAATTAAACCCTAGAATACTGTGTCGCGAAGAGCCTGGGCAAGCGGCAGGACTACACAAAGGGAGCCATTTGTGGTGGAGAATGCGGGCAGACACTGTAAGGTCTGTGGGTTTGAGGAAAAAATGTAGGGATTTAAAATGGCCGCCCAGCCGAAGTAAAGTGCAGACTCTGGAAGTGAAGTCTATCCCACTGTGTATGACCAGTTGTACTAACAGCATACACAGAGAATGTGTGACGTGTGGATGCAATAGCACCCAGAGCTCAGTAGATGAAGATATGGTAAAGCATTGAACCAAAGCAGAAAAACAAAAAATTTTGCTGAAGAAAGTAAAAATGGCATCTAGCAAATGCTGAATGTTAAGTCTGCCCCGTCGGGTATGAAAGGATTGCTGTGTAAAGATAACATCATAAGCAAAGTGCGGAGTGTCAAGTTTTCCCTGCCGGGTTTTTAAAATGGCCGAAGTGAAATGTTTGTTTTGGAATGTACATAACCATGCAAAACAGTGTCCCTTCAGGCCATACGAAGACGATGACGACGACTCGACCCCAGGAAGAGAGCTGTATCCCCAGATGAATTTAGTATGCTGGGCCTGTCATGAACTAGGTCACATGGAAGATGTGTCCCCCCAAATTTCAAATACAAACAGCTGCAAAAGCAAAGAACGCCCTGTGAGCGCAGTACTACTGATGTCTCTGGGGCTAATAAAGCAAAGAGAAAGAAGAAGAAAAAGAAAAATATTTCTCAAGTCACAGAGGAAGTGACCGAACCACTTGAACCTGCGCTGTCAGGATAACATGCGTCAGAAAGGCACCGAGATGTGCTGCAGACCGGAGTGACGGGCGGAATCGTCACAGGAATGGTGTCAAAGGAAAAGGAGGAGCAAAGGGAAGCTGAATCCTTGATCCAAGATAAAGAGGCCTTAATTTCTGCACTCCAAACTGCCCGCCATGATTATGAAGTCCTGTGGGAGCAATTGAATAAGGAGCGAGAAGCAAACACCAAGGTACAAGAGGCCAAGCCAAGTTACAGAGGTGTGTACTCCCAGCTATACGTGAGCACGATGCTTTGAAGAAAACAGAGCGTCTCTTACGGAGTGAGTTGGAGGAGGTGACGACTAGTCTGAAAAAGGCCAACACCTCAATTGCTACCATGGATGGAAAGCAGAACAGCTCTGACAAACTGATTGCTAACCTAAAACAGAAATATAAGGAGGCTCTACAAGAGGTTCGCGCTCTCAGCACAGAAGTGGAAAACTCACACCTGGAGGGCCATGGTCTAAACACAGAGCTGGGTATGTTGAAGGAAACCTATGAGAATGCCCTGAGTGATTTAGAGACTGTAAAGAAAGAGAACGTAAGTCTGAAAGAGGAAAATTCAGATTTCTCTGACCAGGCCAGTGAAGGAAATGAGAAGCTTCACCAAGCAGAAAAAGTGACTGAACAATTGTCCCAGGAAAAGGTAGAAGTTCAGGCAGCACTGCAGATTACAGAGAGAATGCTGGAAAAAGAATGTCTCTCCCTGGAGCAGCATACACAAGCAGAGCATATACTGCAGAGCCAGCTGCCAGAGCTGCGTGCGCATCTACAGGAGGCCAAGGAGAAGCAGCGGGTCCTGCAGGAAGAAAGTATCCTGGCTGCTAACCAAGTAAAAGCTCTGCTGGATCGTCTGAGTACCCAGTGTGTCCCCGCAGAGCAGCTGAAGGTCACGTTGAGCATCACAAAAGCATCACTGGAGGGGGAGCTTAGAAGCCAGGTGACTCTGTATGAGAATGAGCACAAGAAGGTCCAAAAACTAGAGCAAGAGATGGAGAAGCAGAGCGGCTGCTCCATCCCCAAAAGTCAATACACTCACGAGAAAGAGGCATGGCAGACAGAAGCAGCAGCGATCCTAGCGACAAAAACGGCAGAGCTCCAAAATATGAAGGAGGTGTAATGCGTAGCTCACCACAAACAAAGGGCGACCGCGGTGCTGAGGTAGGGAATTGAGAAACGCCAACCCACAGCCACGCGGGCGCACCTAGGATGTAGATTAGTCTTGCAAGCTGGGTCAGGAGTACAGAAGGTAGAGTAGGCGTTATACTTGCCAGGTCTGGATTGGAGAGTAGCAGATCGTTGGGGTACTTTGCATAGGTCAGGGTTGTAGAGATCAGGATGGTCGTACGTAGCCGGGTCATAGTTGAAGAGATGCGGAGTCCAGTGAACGAAGCAGGGTCAGGCAACAGGGAGAACAGGAACAAGGCAGGAACAAGGCACAAGGCAGGAACAAGGTCAAAATGCAGCAAGGCACGGCGTCACACACAAGGTTATGCTCAGCAATGACAGTCTAGGCTGAGCAGTATTAAAGGAACCTCCCTACAATGGGAAGTGGGGTGGAACAAGAGCGAACGTGCTGATAGGCAGCTGGGTCACGCAGGTGCGCCCTATTGTGCAGCCTGATTAGATCTAGGGGCGGTGCTACGTCCCGCGCGTGTCACTGACGTCAGGAGGTGGTGATCCAACCGCGCACCACTCGCGCACCGCACATGCCATCATCAGAACGGGAATGGAGCCTGGAGGCAGGTCCAGGGGAAGCCTGTCTTCCCCACGTCACTGACGTCAAGGGGTGGCGACTCGATCACGCGCCACTCGCGCACTGCGCATGTATGTCTTCAGAGCGGGGGCAGAGACTGAGAATGAATCTGGAGGTGCAGGCTGATCGTGCGTTGCTGCGCAGTGGAACCACCGTGGGAACGCAATACTTGAGTGCCATATGTAGAAGGCTGAAGAGGTGCGTTCCGACCATCAGGATGGCGAATCCTCACTGGAGGCTCTGATGCAAACCGAGACCAAGCACCAGGAAAAGGTGAAGGCCCTGGGAGGGGACTTGCAGTTTCAAATTGAAGCACTGCAGATGCAGATTGCTGAGCGCAAGACACAGCTTGCGGAGAGGGAGGAGGTGTTCATCAGGTGGCATGCCTGACATTGCGCTATGAAACAGAATTGGTAGCTTATAGTATAGAACAAAAAGTTAGGTAGTGGCCTTTTTGTAAAATATATCCATGGTTGCTCACCCCAGAAGGTGTAAGTTGGGGGGGAGGGGAGGATATGTGACATAGTCCCAGGATAGTGGGCAGCTTTCAGTCTGATTTATAGAAGAAAGTGCAGACTTAGTATGGAAGTGATCCGCTCCACAGATTCACAGTAACGTAGGCCGCACTTATAGTGCTGGCGATGGTTATGCGACCGATGACGTCATCCGTCACCGTCACCACCCGTGAAAATTATAATTTTACATTCAGCGACGTTGCTAGCGACGGGGTCATTGTTTGGTTCAGAGACAGTCACATGTGGCGATAGTCTCTAAAAAAATCAAATTTCCCCGGCTTCCAAATTCTTGGTCGCAACGTCGCTCCGTCGCACTTCCTATAAGCGCTCGCGACGGAGTCCATTGTTTTGTTTTGGAGCGACGTCGCATCGCCGTCGCAGGCACTATAAGCGCAGCCTAAGGCCTTGGACATAGTAAGCGCTTAGGTGCTGCCGCTCGCTCTCGCTTGCTGCCGCTCGCTCTACCAGGAGCTTTTTGCTGTCCTTGCAGAGGAGACAGCAAGCGCTTGGGAGGCGGGTATCACTGTGTGTGTGTGTCACTTTGAAGTGATCTGTGTGTTTGTGTGTCACTGGGGAACGTGTGTGTGTGTGTGTGTGTGTGTGTGTGTGTGTGTGTGTGTGTGTGTGTGTGTGTGTGTGTGTGTGTGTGTGTGTGTGTGTGTGTGTGTATTATATAATATTTAAAAAATTTAAAAAAAGACATGTGAGAGTAAATTATTTATTAACATTGTGCAACTTTGATAAATATATTCGCGCACACACATCACACACCACACATACACATACACACTGGTACACACACACATACACACACATGCACACACACATGCACACACATACACACATACACGCACACATACACACTGGTACACACACACACACACACATACACACACTCACACATGGACACACACACATACATGCACACACACACACACATGCACACACACACACATACATACACACACACACATACATGCACACACACACAGACACACGGGGCAGAAGGGGGCACATCACCCGCTCCCCCCCGGCAGCGCAAGCCCCCTCCATCTCCCGCAGGCTGACAGCCACAGGGATCGGGCAGATGGAGGCACATCACCCGCTCACCCCCGGCAGCGCAAGCCCCCTCCATCTCCCGCAGGCTGACAGCCACAGGGATCGGGCAGATGGAGGAACATCACCCGCTCCCCCCCGGCGGCGCAAGCCCCCTCCATCTCCCGCAGGCTGACAGCCACAGGGATCGGGCAGAAGGTACACTCACTCCGCTGGCGCCAGACCCCGTTCACATTTCCCTGCTCTCCTTCCATTGGTTGCTGAGGCGTCACGTGAGCGGACTCAGCGCGTGAATTTAAAATTTCACTGTCGGCTCTGTTCAAGCGCGCCTCAGCAAGCAACGGAAAGCATGCGCGAGCCCCTACTAAAGCCGCTTTAATTGCGACTGTAGGGGCTCAGTGGCAAGCAGCAGCAAGCGAGAGCAAGCGAGAGCAAGCGAGAGCAAGCAAGCAGTAACCATGCCCTGGGCCTAAGGCTGGTGAATAGGAAGTACATACCAGACTTTACAATAGTTCTGGTTCCCCTCATCGGCTCTCCTAATTAAGGAACAGGAATATAGTGAAGTTAGTTTGCTGCTTAAGTCTCTCTCTTAGAGCCTGGAGGCTGGGAGGAAACTGCTGCTCCCCAGTATCCAGTTTGGGGTAGACGTCCCCCACTCCCCACGTGTTGCAGCATCTCAGCATCTAATGGGACGCTGTCCTCATCTCACAGTTAAGGACTCAATATTATTATACCTGTGTGTTATTTAAAGTTGGTAACTGGCTTAGCCAGCCAATATTGCAGATAGGGATATGCATGCGAGTTAGACTCCTGATAGGAGTAGGTTTCCTTTTAGGATATCTTTTGTTATTAAAGTGACGGTGTTTAAAATGTTTAGTGTCACTAATGGAGAAATAAAATGCTGAGGTTGAGGGCTGAGTGCCCCTTGTGTGTATACACGTGCCTGTCCCCCTTTTCTACAAATTAAATCTTTGAAGACTGTGTCGCGAGGAGCCTGGGCAAGCGGCAGCACTACACAAAGGGAGCCATTTGTCACAACATGTAACGGGATATACAGGGGAACATTTCTTTGAAAATCTATTTATATCTCATGAACACATTCTCAACCCATAGTATACTTTAATGCAGGTCCTACCTCTATAGAGCACAATATTAATGCATTAATAGATTATATAAATAGTTCTTGATTATCAAGACCCCCTGCTGAAGAGTTAAAAGAACGTGCCTTACAAATCCCATCCTTTTTCTCTCACAATAGGGTTTCATTCGTTATTGAACATTTATGGCATTGCAATTTCTATATGTGTAAAATACAGATGTACTTGATTCTTCATTATGCTCCACCCATTGCAGATATATACTGGAAGTGACTAATCAAATTCTGATGCAAACTATTAAGTTATTTTCTGTAGTACTGGGGCCCTCCCTGTGAAATCCCTTGTAGAATGATTGCGTGCTTACTTCTCCTTATCCCGCTCTGTTTCCTTATTCTTTAAATGTGAATGACATCATTCTCTATGGGAGACATTCATCCAAGCTGGAGCCTAATAGCAAACAGAGGGAATAAGAAAACATCGCGTCCAGGCCTAAATCCTAAAATTCCATGATACCCTTCTCTTTTTATATATTGGGTTAAGTGCAATTCTATCCTTCATGATGCATCAATATAGCTATACTTACAATGGAACAATTTACACATGTAATCTGTGGGTCTAACAACATTTCCTTCTTGTTCTTTGCCCACAAACAATAGAATTCTATTTGTTTTTCCTCAACATTCAACATGGGGTAAATTAAAATAAATGTAGCAGGGTACTCCTCCTTACCTCTTTGTCATTCGGGTGAGTTGTGTCGGCCATCTTGCAGTTGGCGCAGCCACATATAATGGGACTGTGTATTGCGGCGGCCATCTTCTGATTGGCCCCGTCGGAAGAGGATGTCCTGGCTGTTCAGGATTTTCTTTATGGACTGGAGACGGCGTGTTCAGTTCTGACGGAGCCTTAAGAGGGAGAGGTAGTGTCCAGGGAGCTAGTCAAGCTCTCTGGACCAGGCCAGAAATATTCCCCCTAAGCCCAAGGCAGTCCCTTCACCTCAGAGGAGTTTGTAGGGCCTGCCCACAGCCTAGGTATCACCGCGTTGCATGCCAGACGTGAGGCATGATGGGCTATTGTCGTAGACCCCGCAGCGTGGGATCCTATCGTCGCCTTTCTTCTGGAAGCATCCCCTGGTTACAGGCCTGTACCAACAAGGCAGGCACACACCAACACAACAAGGGGGAAGGTAGCACTGCCCTCATATGTACACTTGGGAAAGGGGTTGCTCTGCAGGACACCGGGTTCTAGGTGCCCAGGGCACCATCAGTACTTTTGGGGATAATTACCCCTAGTGTTATTATCCTATTGCTATTATTGTGTCTGCGTATTGTTGTTATTGTGCCTACTGTGGGACCACAGTAAAGAGTTGTTGCACTGTGGTGGTGGTGGTGATTATTTGTGGTATACAATATATATGTATACAGGTTCCCGTGAGGAGCCATCCCGCATACGCTGGGATCCTCACGAGTGGAGGCGTGGCAACAGTCACCTCATGCTCCCCAGGAGCGAGGCTTAGGCCTTCTGTAAGCCAAACAGGTAGCACTATTGCCGGCTGTTTCCCTTAGGGCTAAGGAAAGGGCGTTACATAAATAATGGCTTTAATTACTTGTTATGATCGTTGAGAATATGCATGATTTTTAGCTATTTGTTAGAAATGACCATATTGAAATGAAAGTTGTAAAGATGCAAAATACTCAAGAGTCCAGTCTGAAGTAGCATTCCCAAACCTGTTGCAAATAGCAAATATCACACAGTGTTTTTGTTTTACTGCAAATATTGGAATTGTGGTCAGGGACACACATGTATAGATTGGAAACCACTTTTAGGCATAGATTAAGTAAACTCGGTTATATTGCACCAGGTAAAAAATAAAAGATGCACGTTAATAATTCACAAATAAAGGTTCATTCCCTAACGTATATATTCACAGAAGTCCTGTGATCATACAGTAAGATTAGTTACATTGAGTTCACATATTGCTATAAATAATGAGGTACATTTAACACTTGTGGTTTAATTAGGATAATCTCGCGGGGTCATGGCAGGTGTGTGCACGGAAGGGGGGAGGGGAGGAGAGGGCAGGGAGGAGGAAGGGAGGACGGGTGACGGGGAAGAGAGGAGGAGGGGGAGGGAGAAGGGGGAAGGGGGATAGGGGTGAGGATGGACCGCAGAAATTCTCAAAATATAATAGTAAAATGTAGCCTGTAATAATAATAATCCCTGAAGGACAGGGCACTACTAGGAGGTTTAAAGGTGCAATGTCACTGTAAGAGACGTGTGCAGAGGTACGCAATGGAGACCATTTAAAGTGAAACTAAACTAAAATTAGGCTTTATTGCGCCTGTCCCTTTAACACAGCAGAACATTCAAAATAAGCCAAAGAAAAACCTGCTCCGTTTTGGAGAATATCTACACATGTAGTCCAGCCCTCTCTAACTGGGTGGTTAGCTAAGCTAATTACCAGCCCAAATGCATATATAGATACTGTATATACAGATATATAACAGTCCCATAAGAAAGTCTTATCTGTTTCTTGTAGCTTTAGGGGAAGGCTTCTCTGCAGTCCTGGGTCAGCACCTTTGTGTGCTACGGCAATGTCTGTCCAGGTATAGGGAGATCTGCTCCCCTTTGTCTTGCTGTCAGCCTGCAGTCTCTTTGCAGCTCAAGACATCTGTCCTTCCTTGGTTCAGCCCCCAATTGTGGGACTCGGGAATCCTTCCTTCCTGTGTCTCAGAACAGGCTTTTTCTGACAGAGTTCTGATTAGCAGGTGGAGTGGTTGATTGACTACTCCACCACCTTTGTCAGCCTGCTTACATGTAATAGACTTGTCTAGTATGAGTGTTTTTAGTGCTGATCATTCTTTAATGCTTAGATATCTTTAAATTTAGATTGTTGTTTAGTCATATTCTCTAAATCATTCTGTATTAATTGCTGAACGACTTCCACGTGGTGCCCCTAGCATCCACTCGGATAGAACTTGGACTTAGTTTTAACATTCATGCTAGACAAGTCTATTACATGTAAGCAGGCTGACAAAGGGGGAGGAGAAGTCATTATGGACACAGAATATCACTTAGAAGAAGCCAATCGTATCCTTAATGACTCCACCACCTCTGAAAGCCTTAAAACTGACCCCACGGACACTTTTAAAGAGAAACTTTTAAAATTATTAAATAAAGGTAAGGAAATCGGTATTTTAAACGACAGAGAATTTAACAATCTTAATAACCAACATCCCATGATGGCTGTCTTTTATTTTTAACACTTGTTAGATACCCCGCTACAGCTAGTGGTGTAGGGAATGGTGCTTAGAGGGGCAGGAATAATAGTAGCACTGAAGGTGGACAGAACCCCTATGTAGCACTCTGTTCCTATGTGAGATGGTGGGTTAAATTAAAACATATTTATTGATAAACTCGTTAAAACAATGGGGTTTAAAACATTTATTAAATAGTACCAAGTGTTCAGTAGACTCTTGTTAGTGAATTCACAGGCCCTAGTAATCCTCATTTGCAGTGGTTATCTAGGGACTGGTTTGGAGTGGAAATGAAAGTAGTGACCATATATGTAGTGCCACAGTATTGAGTACTTGTTGGTGCACTTTTATCAGGGACCTTCTACTGTGCTGCTAAGGTGTGCAGCCAGTATTGTGATATGGTTGTGTGTTACAATCATAGGTAACTGTGCACCAAAACGTGATCACTCGCGTCAATTAAAGAGTAATTGTACGTGAGCGCTGGAGAATAAAATATTATATCGTGTAAACCTGGGATCTGAAGTATGCAGATCTAGAGTTTGCACTAGTACTCGAAGGGTTAATACTGATATAACATAGGCACTGCAGAAACTCCTATATTTGTTAGATAAGGAGTGTCTGCTAAGTATTGCACCTTATAGGATCAAATGCAGGTTAATAATATAGAGCCTTATCCTAGATGGTGTTATACTACTCCCTATATATTATAGAATTGGCACTCCAGATGTTAATAGCTGGATTGGACACTAGTTGCTTGCAAAGTTAGTATAATCCTGTAACTTAATGTTGTGGTAGGATGTTAGCAATATAGTAGTCCCTGGTAGTATAGATATTTGTAATGTGCCAGATAAATATAATCATTCCCTATTGAGATTGACTCACAAGACCGTCAGGTCTGCTGTGAGCCCGTAGCTGTGCAGGAGCCGAGCCACGCTGATTCTCCTGGTCGGATGGAGTCAGTGTAAATGAACGAGGACTCGGCGAGTGCACGTGACTGCGTGATGCTGTGCCGACGCGCGCGTTTCGCGATAAGCTTTCTCAAGGCCAGTATGCAGGGGGTGTCCCATGTGTCAGAAAAGTATTTATAGCGCTTGGATTTAAACTAATGTAACCCCTGGAGGTTAGCGCATGCGCACTTATGGGGCTGGTCTGTATTGATGATCATAGCCAGCACTGTGTCCTTATGTTCTGTCAGAGGCTATTAATACCTGTGGCATGCTGCTGAAGTTTAGGTTGCAGGTTGCTGTAAAGTGTTAGAACTAGTTAGTATGTTGTAGTGATAGATAGTGGCTCTCACTCTTGTGTCACTATCTTTTTAAATTGTGTGAAGAAATAAATGAAATAAACTAATTTGTTGTCTGTTTATTTGTGTCCTTATGTGTCTCATATAGTTGATAGACAATCATTATATAATATTTTGTTGGCAGATATGGGACAGAGAAATCCGTCCCCAAAAGAGGAACAGAGCGCACCTTATAGATATGGAGTTTGGCATGTTTCATGTATTATTGCCTAGATGGACTATGAGAGATAGTTAGATGAATGGGCTGAAAACGAAACCTTCATTGAGGCCTTTAGGTGTTAGTGATTGTAGGGTATAGATCCAGCGTGCTTCCTTCTGTAATAGCACTGTATCTATATCACCTCTCCTTTGACCTAGAAAAAATTGGTCAATGCCTGTAAATGAAATGGATTGGGTGTTACCATTTTGGCAGGAGTTCATGTGTCTTGCCACTGGTGTATCTACCTTGTTGCGTATAGTGCCTATGTGTTCTAGGACGCGCTGTTTGAATTGACGTTTAGTTTTTCCAATGTAGATTTTACCACATTTACAGAGTCCTTGGTAAATGACTCCAAAGCTTTGGAAACTGATGAATTTTCTGATTAGGTAAGTTTGTGAATTGTTCCAATTATGGAAAGTTTTGGTGGTAGTTATGTGTTGGCACGCTTTACAGTGTTGGCATGAAAAACTGCCTTGAGGTTTGGGTGGTAGCCATGTTCGTATGGGTGTCTCCATGTAATGGCTGTGGACTAGGATATCTTTTAGGTTTTTCGCTCTGCTACTGACTATGGATGGGTGTTGCAGGGTACTGTACATGCAACTACACACGTGGGTTTCTTGACCAGGCTGTTTTATTTTGCCTTGAAAAATATACAGCACACAAAACAAAAATAGCTCTTTATCAGCAACAAACGAAAATGGCTTTTCCTTCAGCAAACCGAACAAAACAGTTTCTCTTTAGCAGACAGTTTATATATATGCAGCTACCCTTTTTCCATGCAGGGGACAGACAGTTCACAGTTTCACTACTTTGCTACTCAGACCTTGTTTTCAGGAATCACTTTAGCAGCTTACTCCTCTCTCATCAACAGCCAACTCCATGTGTCTACAACCTGGGTTTTAACACACCTTGATTAGGCAGCTGGGATCCAACTAATTGTCCTGAGGTTCCCAGCTGAAGTTTAACCTAGTCAGTGCTGCACTGCAGACTAGACATAGGTTTTCCAGGCATATAACTTGTGGCTTTTATTTACCCTGTCACAATTGGTAAGTAGGGATGACCTCCCTGATATCCTCACCCGCCTGAAGGATATGCCAGTGTTTATGGAGAACTTCCCTGGCCAAATGCCACTGTTTATTGTATGTGCCGACAAAGCGTATTACCTTTTGCTCAGTTTTTGATGTTTTGTCTGTGAGGAGGTTTGCACGTGGAGAGTATTTTGCTCTTTTATAAGCTGTCTTTATATTTTTGTTGCTGTACCCTCTATCTTTGAATCGTTGTGTCATAGCTTTGGCCTGTATTTCGAACTCTGCGATTGTACTGCAGTTTCTTCTAAGTCTCAGAAATTGGCCTACAGGTATGCCCTGTACTAGAGTTTTGGGGTGATGACTAGAGGCCTCTAGAAGTTTATTGGTAGCTGTCGGTTTTCGAAAGACTGTTGTCTCTATCAAATTGTCCATCCCTCTTGATATTTGCAGATCTAGAAAGCAAATAGAATTCTGATTATATTCTAAAGTTAAACGTAGGTTCAGTTGATTCTGGTTTAAGATTTCAATGAATTGTTTGAGTAGTTTGGAGGTTCCTTGCCACAGCAAGAACACATCATCTATGAAACGTGTCCATAGTATGATGTGTGACGTATAGTGTTCCAATTCTTCTGCAAAAACATATTTTTCCTCCCACCATCCTAAGTAGAGATTTGCATAGGATGGTGCACATTTCGTGCCCATGGCCGTTCCTTGTGTTTGGTGATAGATCTTACTATTGAAAAGGAAATAATTCCTTGTGAGGACGAATGTTAGAAGATCTATCACAAATTGGCTGTGGGTGGCGAAATGTTGCCCTCTTGTCTGTAGATAGTGCATAGTAGCTTCTAGACCTATGTGATAGAAGATACTTGTATAGAGGCCCTCTACATCTATTCTGACTAGAATGGTGTCCTGTGTAATGACTATACCTTCTAGTCTCTGAAGGACATCTTTAGTGTCCTTCAGATAAGATGGTAGGGATGCCACAAAAGGGCTCAAAATTTGGTCAACGTAATTACGTTTATTTTTTACCCAAAATTCCCAAAGATTTAAAAGCACCTCCTGGTAGACCAATCATCTCTGGGATAGGGTCTCTGACTTCGAATTTATCAGAATATATAGACACATTCCTACAACAGTATGCGGTCGATATGAGATCCTATCTCAGAAATACCATGGAGGTGCTTGACATTTTATCTAAAGTAGAATGGAAAACTGGATACACCATGGTGACATGTGATGTCACATCATTGTACACGGTAATCGACCATGAACAAGGGCGAGAAGCAATAGGGAGAGCATTAGACGAGGATGAAGATCTCCTCGACGAACAAAAAGTGTTTTTATTAGATAGCATTTCTTTTATCCTAAAACATAATGTTTTTAATTTTAACAGTCAGTATTTTGTACAACGTCGCGGCACTGCCATGGGGACCAGGGTTGTGCCTAGTTATGCCAGTATCTTCATGGGCATGTGGGAGCAAGATAAGATCTGGTCCACGCATGACTATGGCGCAGACCTGGTCTTATGGCATCGTTACATAGGCGACGTGTTCTTTATTTGGAAAGGAAGTGATGATCAACTCCACCTTTTTTTTAATTATATCAATGATAAATTGTTGAATCTTTCTTTTACCTCACATCAAAGCAAACAGACAATTGATTTTTTAGATCTTACCATCTATGTCAAAAATAATAAATTAAAAACAAAGACATTTTAAAAAAAAGTTGATAGCAACAACTATTTAATGAAAAATAGTTGCCATCACTCCAAATTGCTTGATAATATCCCCCCGGGGCAGTTTAGAAGAATACGCCGTAACTGCACCGAAGAGAACTTATTTTTAGAACAGGCAGAGATTTTTAATAATCGCTTTTTAGAAAGAAATTATGATAAAAAACCTTTGGAAATGTCCATTGCTAAAACTATTCAGCTGGAAAGAAGAGAACTTCTAAAAACTAAAAAGCGTAATGATAATGAGGACTATGTAGTCCCCTTTATCACAAAATATAACAAAGATTCCAAAAAAATTAGCTCTATCATCCATAAACACTGGATGAGATATTAAAGGACCACCTTCCTAATAATCCGAGGATTATCTTCAAAAAAGCTGATAACATAAAGACAAAACTGTCTCCTAGCACATTTAAAACCCAATCAAAAACCTGGATTAACTAGCTGGTTGCCCAATCCAATATGCTTCTTTAAATGTTTTAATTGAATATCTTGCCCTTTTGGCAGCACTTAAAAAACAAAATTTAAATCCACATCAGCTTGGGAATGCTTCAAATCCAAACAATTTATGAGTTGCAAAACAGCATTCGTAATATATCTTCTTCAGTGCCCGTGCGGCCTACAATACGTAGGGCGCACTAGCAGGCCTCTTAAGGTACGTATACTTGAACATATAGGAAAAAAAAAAGGGGGCTTCAAACACATAGTGTACCTAAACATTTTGCACAGAAACACCATCAAAACCCACATGGTTTACTGTACAAGGCAATAGAACACATCCCCAGCAACTGGCGGGGAAGAGACCGCGTAGCGAACCTATCACGCAAAGAAACTTACTGGATCTATAAGCGTAAAACGTTGTCCCCACTGGGACTAAATATAGACATTGATCTAGTATTTACGGCCTTCTATACGCACCTCAAGCATGCTCTCCGATTCTGCTTTCATCACTCCCCCTTTTAGTATACATTGATATTCTGCAGACATCCATTATATTTTATTCCAAAACTCACTTTGGTCTTTATGTTTTATTGCAGATTATCACTAATTGTCGGTTTTTATGACCATATTCTTTTAATATTATCATTCATTTTATATTTTCAATGACCATGTTTTACATGTCTATGTTTATACATTATCCACCCATGTGATTGCCACTTTTTATCTCTATATGTATTATCATTCCATGTCTACTTACAGTGTCGGCTATTTTAACAGACTCCTTTATACTATATTTATTTAATATTGTGAACCACAGATGCTGCTATTATAAACATGGTTTCCATACGAATATGTATTCAGCCCATAACAATATGGATGTATTCTACTATGTTTCCATAGAATATTATATAGTTATTAATGTTTAAAATCCAAAGTTGCCATTTTGTGAACTACCAATTTCTGTAAACCAATTTCTCTTTAGATTTCTCTCAGCATCTATGATGTATGATTGTGTTTGCTTTGTTGTTTGACACATCAGGCATAAAAGGTCATACTATTGAATTTATTCATTTCAATCCATGTTTGCTAATCACTATGTAACTCACTCCAAAAAAAAGTATATATATATTAACCTATCTCTTCAGCATGGGAATAACTGTCTATATATAAGCATAGCATATAAATATAAGTATATACAGCTCAGCCCCGTTATAGCGTGGTCCTCGGGGGCCATCCAATCCAACCGCGCTATAACCGGGAGCGCGCTAATTAAAAAAAAATTGCCGCCGTGCGCCCAATAGGGAGGAGGGGGGAAGAGGTGGAGTGAAGCACCGGCAGCCGTACACGTCCTTTGCAGCCACCATACTTCCCCCAGCATTCCCCTTGCACTTCCCCCAGCAGCGTCACTTCTACCAGCACCGATTCCCCCCCCCCCCCCCCCCCTGAGCCCCGCCAGCAGCCATGAACTGTATGAATTATAATTGCATTAATTAAATCTATCCAATCACTGGTATATAAAGAACACCAGCAACCCAGACCGCCAGAACCTGACGAAGCTTAATTGCGAAACGCGTTGTTCAGAGAAGGAAGAATTTTGACTGTCGTCGGCCACCGCAGTCCCTGGAAATTCCTGGCTTTGCAGTCCCGCAAACCGGACGCGGAAGCGGGGATTACCTGCAGCGAGGGACCGAACAATACTGCGGCAGAGCCTCTCCGTTCACTAACGAGTGCAAGTTGATGGACTTATCCATTCATTATTTATTTTGAGTTTTTAATGTAATAAATAGCAAAGCTTTTCTTTTACAACACTCCTCCATCTGTCATTTTATCACTGAGGGGACGCATTGCATAGAAGACAACGAGCAGACACTGTATTGCGATAGGAAATCACCCACATATGGCCATGTGAGTGCTAGTTTCATTCATTGATATCATCATATACTCTCCCCCCCTCCACTGGGTACAAACCTCGACTGTCCCTTTATCCCCAAGACACATACTGAAGGAGAAAGGAGTTTTGAAGCAGGCAACATCAGTGAGAGTGTTTACTGCCAAGGGGGACCCTACCAGTGAGAGCGTGTGCTGCAACAGAGACCCCTGATTCTGCAACAGATGTGCAGACCACTCACACATGGCTGTGTGAGTGCTACGATTTCAATATATTTTTAGTCATCCTCCACCCTCTCTATTTATCCTGTTACCCTGGTGTGTGCATCCATTGGAAACTAGAGAAGAAAATCATTTGCCGCTACAGAGTCATTCAACTCTGCTACTTATATATATATGCCACTCACACATGGCCATGTGAGTGATCGATTTGATTACTATTACCCTCTTCCCCATCTCTCAGATTGTATTTTTATGTTTGTCAGAATTTACTCTAGATTAATTTGGAATTTACTGATTTGAATCTTTTGTTTCTTTCCTTGTGCGCTCGCTGTCACTTTGTCTTCATTTACCATATGAGGATCCCCTTCCAACTGAGCTGCAGCAGAAGTTTTGGGCCAGTACACTTAATTATTCCTCTTTTGTTGTTATATCATTTGGTCCTTCTCCTCCCTATGTTCTTCACTTTACTCTAATTTAGAGTTTTCAATTATATAGAGAACGCCACAGATTATCCAGGTCCCTCGTCAAATATATGCCTAAATATTGTAGCCGGGACTCCTTCCATCGATACTTATAATTCAGTTTTATAAGATTCAGCCCGTTTCTAGGGAGTGTCAGGTTTAGAGCTTCCGATTTGTCTGAATTTATCTTCTATCCTGAGAGGGATCCAAATTCTGTCAGCGTCACATGTAGGTTAGGAAGGGTCGGTAAGGGGTGGGTAACTGTCAGTATTATGTCATCTGCAAACAATGGCAATTTGTATTCTTTGCCCTCTATCACTACTCGCTTGATGTCTGGGTTCCTCCTTATTTTACAAGCCAGGGGTTCGATTGTCATGGCGAACAGAAGTGGCGACAGAGGACAGCTCTGTCTTGTACCATTTGTTTACCGCCATAAGTTACCCTTGTGGTTAGAAGTCTTTTCTCTTGGGAGGGTGTGGCTGTGGCTGGATGTCCTTCAAGGCGATGACCCGTGGATTTGGAAACGTGGAAGGGGAAAAGAAAAACACAAACAAGTAGTTAGACAAAACAATGAAACATCCGTGGTGGTACCCTTGGTACCTTTCCTTTTTTTGCCCCGCCGGAGAATGATTCCGGCATGTTGAGCGATGAGCTCTATAGGAGGGCATGCAGACTAAGCCTCCTAAATGGACCCTCTTCCCTCCCCCCACTGCAGACCCGCTATCTGCTGTAAGCATCCTTAAAAACTCCTCCTTTTTCACATGCGTTCCATAATATGACTAATGTTTTAATGGCCAAGAGTATCACCTAATGGCACGGAGCCTAACTGAGAACCCTTCGCAGCTCCAGTCTTTAGCCTTTGTTAAGTCCTATGTTAAAACTCCTAGTTTTTAATACCTCTTAACTGAACTTTTGAACACGTAACACAACCTTCTGCGAAAACTACAAGCTGGGGCCCACTACTCTGTACGGGTGTCCCTGTTCATCATTCCCCCAGCCTTCATCCCACATTACAGTAATGTTCCAGGGATCCGCAAATTGCCAGTTTTCTCATTGAATTTACAAACCAGCCTGTAAATTGGGGAGTTAAACCTTGTTTTGCCATGCAGCTCTTTAAATGGCTTTTGGAATAGTGTACTTTGAATGACATATTGGCCATTATTACTTATCACCAATATTCTACTTTTACTTTTGTTGGTATTTAACAAGGCAGTTTGAGGGAAGGAGAAAGTTAAGCGGAGGGAATCTTTTTTATCAATGTAGAATCTTTGATCCCCAAAGTGAAGAAGAAACTGATCTATTATTACATTTGGGAACTACCACCATGGACCCTTGCTCATGGAAAACTTACTGATTACTCATACCAATGCGATGACTTTAGGGCTCAGTTTAAATAGAACAGGTTATCTATTTTACAAATCAAATTTACATGTGTAGTGTTCTTGGTAAAATACCTGTGCATTTTTATTTGCATGTTATCCATCCTTCTATAGTGTAACCCCCTTATTGGCATGAAACCTTATTAATGATTACATGCTTTATTTACCAACACTGCAAGTTACTCTATCACAAACATTTCTAATGCAATAATGCCGCTGCGATGGCACTGGTCTGTCTCTGGAGTTCCTTCACAGCAGAGCTGAGCTTTACTGGGGAGACTCCCCTAGATAATGTTTGTGATATTGTTACCCTGAACTATACTTTCTTGAATTCTGAATGTTATTGGATGTTGAATTCTGAGTAATCAGCTTTGGAGAGACCAAAAAGACCTGTTTTATTACCAGACCCAACTCACTAGTTGGGTGTCAGGATCGCGGCTAAACCCCGCCCCCCGGATGCATCACGCACCAACACCAGGGACGCGCACAGACCCCCATCTGCGCGTACACGCCGCACTGGCAGGGAGATCTCGGGACCTCGATCCCGTGAGGTTAACACGGCCGACAACCTCGTCGGCGACACAGTCGCTTCACGGCGCATGCCTCCTGCGCGCGCACTCCGTGTGGCAGGTAATGACAGGACCGAACACAGCTGTCTCTCACCTGATAATCATTCGCCTTCCTCCTATCGGCTCACAGCCTACATGTGACATCACTACCCCTGCTAACTCCCTATTGGCTCTGCTGGTTGCTGAGCATAAACTATTGTTTGTGTATCGTGCTTGCTGATCATTGCCTGTTGCTGTGCCTTGCCTGACCTTCATTGTGACCCCTGCTCTTACCTGGATTTCTCTCTTCTGTATCCCTGGACCTCGGCTTACTTCTGGACTTCCGCTCTCTCCTCGACCACAGCTATGGATTACGACCACTCTTCTCTCTCCAATCCCTGACTACAGCAACTAACACGACCTACCTGTACTCTGCTATCCTGACCCGGCTACACAACCCTGACACTGCAATCCGGACCTGGTCTTGTGGTTGTAGGGCGGCGCTTATTCACGTCCCCACCTCAGCCTCGTAGTCTACTCCTGTTAGTGGTGAGCACACGTTACATTGGGGAATACAAAAGAAAAAAAATAGAGCAACATTTTTCATATTATACCCTCATATCTGAGTCCCACGCATTGGACTTTTAAAAAGTCTCTTATGGTTTTTGGCATTGTTCCATATTTTTTCCATTAACACCTGTTTTTTCTGCTAACCACAGGTCAATATTGTTTCCCACTTGGGTATTTCATCATCAAAGAGACAATTTGTTTCACAGATTTTTGTAAGAACTTACACAGCTGTTCTCAGACGGCTTAACTATTACAGATCCACAATATGACAAAATCAGTCTAATCCACTGTTCATTCTGTTTGGATGTAAACTCCAAGTATGTTTTTGGAAGTAAGTTCATTATTTGCATTTGAAACCTATTTCCAATAATATTTGTCTATTTCAAGTAGCATGACAGGCCACGAATAACTAAGAATGTGTAGTTATGGTCACATTAGATACTGCTTAAAATCGCATACCGAAAGTGGAGATTTCCCCACCGTGTTTTAAAATAAACCATTTTCAGTGAAACATACTTTATATGGTCTTCACTGAATAAAACTGCAGTGTGGAAATTTGTGCTGCCATCTGAGGAAGAGGGGCCCATGTAACAGATTAGTGCTCATTTTATTATTTATAAGGAGAATGAACAAGAAAAAAACATTTTTTTTAATGTTTCAGGGACATCACTGACCCTAACCTGCTCCACACCCACCCACTTTCCGACCCCGCTTAGCCCTCCACCAATAATGCTTTTAGATCACCATGTGTAGTTTATGAAGGTGACATCCGCAAACTGGTAATTCGATTCTAGGTACAAACGATTTCTTAGAATAATACATTTTGTTCTTGGACTAATCTTTAGATACCACATTTAACTACACTTTTTTTGCATTTGCCTGTATCATCTTTCACAGAGGCCATGTATTCAGTGTATGGTATTCAACAGCTGTGAAACAAATTTTTGGGAAAGAAATCTGATGATTTCTACCACGCACACGCAAGTATCAAACGAAAAGAAAAGTGCCCTCGCTGTTACATCGTTGCCGTTACACTGTTGCCGGTACATTGTTGCCGGTACATTGTTGCCGGTACATTGTTGCCGTTACACTGTTGCAGTTACATTGTTGCCGGTACATTGTTGCCATTACACTGTTGCCGTTACATCGTTGCCGGTACATCGTTGCCGGCACATCGTTGCCAGTACATCGTTGCCGGTACATCGTTGCCGGTACATCGTTGCCGTTACATCGTTGCCGGTACATCGTTGCCGGTACATCGTTGCCGTTACATCGTCGCCGTTACATTGTCGCCGTTACATCGTTGCCGTTACATCGTTGCCGTTACATCGTTGCCGTTACATTGTCGCCGTTACATTGTCGCCGTTACATCGTTGCCGTTACATCGTTGCCGTTACATCGTTGCCGTTACAGTGGTGCCGTTACATTGTTGCCGTTACATCGTTGCCGTTACATTGTTGTCGTTACATTGTTGTCGGTACATCGTTGCCGGTACATCGTTGCCGGTACATCGTCGCCGGTACATCGTCGCCGGTACATCGTCGCCGGTACATTGTCGCCGGTACATTGTCGCCGGTACATCGTTGCCGTTACATTGTTGCCGTTACATTGTTGCCGTTACACTGTTGCCGTTACACCGTTGCCGGTACACCGTCGCCGTTACATCGTCGCCGGTACATTGTTGCCGGTACATTGTTGCCGGTACATCGTTGCCGTTACACTGTTGCCGGTACATCGTTGCCGGTACATTGTTGCCGGTACATCGTTGCCGTTACATCGTTGCCGTTACACTGTTGCCGTTACATCGTTGCCGTTACATCGTTGCCGTTACATCGTTGCCGGTACATTGTTGCCGGTACATCGTTGCCGGTACATTGTTGCCGGTACATCGTTGCCGTTACACTGTTGCCGTTACATCGTTGCCGGTACATCGTTGCCGGTACATCGTTGCCGGTACATCGTTGCCGGTACATCGTTGCCGGCAGAGGTGTTGGGAATAGACACTTCTTTATAAGAAATTCTCTGTAGTGGGTGATTTTCAAAATCATGATATGAAGAAGCAATATGAGGATTTAGGAGGAATTGCTTGATACAAAGGAAACGTTTTATTTTCTGCGTTTGGGGTCATGATTTTATTCTCCTTTCTCTGTCAACAATATCGGCTAGGTCTGAAGGGCACAAATATCTCTGGCTCGCACATGTGTGTTAAACTTGATTACCAGGTCTCCTACATGTGATGCATAGAATAAAGGTTTCTGTTAGCTTGCTTTTGGCGTGCGTGTGCGTGTGCGTGTGCGTGTGCGTGTAAATCGTGCCCTTAAGATAAAAGCCAACACATTTGTTGAATGTATACAACAAAGTTTTTGTATACATTTAGCCACAGAATATATATATGTATATGTGGTAATTTTGGGGGTTCATCAGAGCTTGCTGGGTATCTGTGTGCATTTGTTGATGATCCAGCAATATATCGAAGGTAATATTAGGGTTTGCTCAAAAATATAAACTATGAAACTTTATTTAAAAGAAAACAGATGAGTGATTTCAATATGCGGCTGCAGGTGATGAAGAACTGTTTGTATTTTTCTTTACACCTCTGCAAATCGGGACAGTACCAGGTAATACAGTATTTTGTTAGCTTTGCCCTAAGGGGGAAAAAATGTATAACATCAACGTGCGAATATTGCGTGTCTTCTCTAGGGATTATACATCATTCTGGGACATTTATTTATTGGGGAGCAAGGGGGACAGGGGTGGGGAGAGGGGTGAAGGAGAGGTGCTGACTACACTCGGCACAAAATGCCCAGAAGAAAATTTGTCTGTGTAATGTTTGAATATTGCAAGTCTCAAGATCCCCCTCAATTGTATCACCTAGCTTGAGAACAACTGATTTTGTTTAATAATATCTGACCTTTGTATAGCTAATGATGTGATTTTTAAAATTCTAATGACAGCACATTGTTTACATTCTTTATCTCAGATCCACAGCAGGGCGCTAATGTTTAGTATTCATATGAATGGGAGCTGAGAGGGGCATAGGGGAGGGGCGTCCATGTGCCTGTGTGAAGGGGTGGCCGGGAGCGGGGGGCGTCTGTGTGCTTGTGTGAGGGGGCGCATCTGTGTGCCTGTGTGAGGGGGGGGTAGCAGAGAGCAGGGAACAGTGCGGGAATCCACTAAGGTGACTGTGGATGTGGGGTCAGGGGGGTTCTGTGTGTCTGTACCTCTTAATCCGGGTCCAGGGGGGACCTCTCTCCTGTGCTCCTGGGTGTAAGGGTTCCGGTCCTGGTTTTGGCTGGAACTCACCCTTACGGGGCTATAGAGCTTCCAGGCAAATTCCTCCCTGTACTCGGCAATTGGAATCACCTGGTTCTGGACTCACACTGCAGTCTGCTTCATGCTGCCTGCTATGCAGCTCTGCCCCTATTGGCTGCCCGTGCTATTTAGGTTCAGCCCTTCCATCAAGAAGGGGCTGAGCATAATTCTGCAATCACTGTTTCCTGGTAACCTGTGCTTGCTACAAGCATCTCTGTTTGGACCACCATGGGTCTTCCTGTTCCTGTGCTGAAGTGCTGGATCCCCAGCATTACAGTTTATTGTTTCCTATGGCTTGTCTGCATACCCTGGGTCCAGAGGCCTTCATCACTTCCTGCTCTGCATCTGTGCTTATCAGAAGCAACCCTGCTTGGCCCGCCCGTCCTTCGTGTGCTGAAGCCTTCCTTCTTCCTGAGATCCTCCCGAGCTGGGGCATCTGCGCTGGATCCCCTGCGCTGTAGCTGCTCTGTTCCGGAGACCTTCTCTTGTGCTGAAGCGACTACGCTGAAGCTCAACGCCGAGGTCTTCCTGATGTTGACCCCAGACTGTTTCCTTGACCATTGTTCCTGTGCCGCCTGGCTTGACCACAGCCTGGATAACGTTTACCATGCCTTCTCCAACCCCGACCCGGCTACCCCGGATGACTGAGTCCGCAATCCGGACCTGGCTTCGCGGTCTCAGGTCGGTGCTTATCTATCCCTACCTCAGCCTCGCGGTCCAGTCCAGGTTTGTGGAGAGCACGATCATTTCACTGGGCCTCTATTTTCTGTCTCCACAAACCCAACAGCAGTGTAACCTCCTTGTCTTGTGTGGAGGGGGATTCCATTTGCTGTGTGGGGAGGGGAAATCCATTTGGTGTGTGTGTGGGGGGGTTTCCATTTGGTGTGTGTGTGGGGGATTCCATTTGGTGTGTGTGGGGGGATTCCATTTGGTGTGAGTGTGGGGGGGATTCCATTTGGTGTGTGGGGGGGGGATTCCATTTGGTGTGTGGGGGGGATTCCATTTGGTGTGTGTGGGGAATTCCATTTGGTGTGTGTGTGTGTGTGTGGGGGGAATTCCATTGTGTGTGTGGGGGGGATTCCATTTGTTGTGTGTGTGTGTGGGGGGATTCCATTTGGTGTGTGTCCGTGTATGGAGGGGGGATTCCATTTGGTGTGTGTGGGGGGGATTCCATTTGGTGTAAGTGTGGGGGGGATTCCATTTTGTGTGTGGGGGGGAATTCCATTTGGTGTGTGGGGGGGGGATTCCATTTGGTGTGTGTGGAGGGGGATTCCATTTGGTGTGAGTGTGGTGGGGATTCCATTTGGTGTGTGGGGGGGAATTCCATTTGGTCTGGGGGGGATTCCATTTGGTGTGTGTGGAGGGGGATTCCATTTGGTGTGTGTGGAGGGATTCCATTTGGTGTTTGTGTGTGTGGGGGATTCCATTTGGTGTGTGTGTGGGGGGGGGGAATCCATTTGGTGTGTGTGGAGGGGGATTCCATTTGGTGTGTGTGGAGGGATTCCATTTGGTGTTTGTGTGTGTGGGGGATTCCATTTGGTGTGTGTGTGGGGGGGGGGAATCCATTTGGTGTGTGTGTGGGGGGGATTCCATTTGGTGTGTGTGTGTGGGGGGATTCCATTTGATTTGGTGTGTGTGTGGGGGGGGGAATTCCATTGTGTGTGGGGGGGGGATTCCATTTGGTGTGTGTGTGGGGGGGATTCCATTTGGTGTGTGTGTGTGGAGGGGGGATTCCATTTGTTGTGTGTGTGGGGGGGGATTCCATTTGGTGAGTGTGTGTGTAGGGGGGGTGCCATGTATGTGTACTGCACAGGGGTTGCAATGTTGTGGAAACAAAAAGAAAACAGCGCACAACGCCAAATAGTGAAGCAAGTAATAAAAATGTATTACAATATTAAAGGGGTATAAAATCTGCGTACATCAAATAGAAAATTCATAAGCATTTAGTGTGTGTATCACACTCAGTTACCACTCCATGGTTGTAGACAGGGGAATCTGGTACTCAGCTTTCTCTACAGGAGCCTCTGTGGTGGTTGTGGGGCACAGGATCCCTCGTACACTTTTCATCCAGCAGGATGCTGCTTTCAAGGGAGTTCCTTAACAGCAGTCTGGCTCCACTGCAGGTTCAGGCACTCAGTGGGAACGAGTCTCAAGCGGCAATATGCCTCTTCCAGGGGTTTTTTCCTTACCGTCCTTCGTTTCTCCTGTGGAGATTTCACCGTTTTATTGGCTGCTGCAATGGCCGGGCAGTTCAGAGCCGATGGAAAGGCTCAGCAAACACTTCCGCAATTGCATGCGCCTGCACAGCGTGCCACGATGCCGCTCCGTCACGTGATGTAGCGGAGTGACGTCACAGTTCCCGTGGCAATGGTGAAGGAGCAGGAGAAAGTCCCTTAGAGTCTCTATAGCGGCGCAAAAACCGCTCAGTCAGCACAATAACACCAAAAGATAATGAATTAAATGCTCTGAAGAAGTACTTAGATGTACGAAACGCGTTTAATATATTTAACCTATGCCACTATATTGTTTTTTATTATCCCCTGGATCTGCATTTAATCCATTATCTTTTGGTGTTATTGTGCTGACTGAGCGGTTTTTGCGCCGCTATAGAGACTCTAAGGGACTTTCTCCTGCTCCTTCACCATTGCCACGGGAACTGTGACGTCACTCCGCTACACCACGTGACGGAGCGGCATCGTGGCACGCTGTGCAGGCGCATGCAATTGCGGAAGTGTTTGCTGAGCCTTTCCATCGGCTCTGAACTGCCCGGCCATTGCAGCAGCTGATAAAACGGTGAAATCTCCACAGGAGAAACGAAGGACGGTAAGGAAAAACCCCCTGGAAGAGGCATATTGCCGCTTGAGACTCGGTCCCACTGAGTGCCTGAACCTGCAGTGGAGCCAGACTGCTGTTAAGGAACTCCCTTGAAAGCAGCATCCTGCTGGATGAAAAGTGTACGAGGGATCCTGTGCCCCACAACCACCACAGAGGCTCCTGTAGAGAAAGCTGAGTACCAGATTCCCCTGTCTACAACCATGGAGTGGTAACTGAGTGTGATACACACTAAATGCTTATGAATTTTCTATTTGATGTACGCAGATTTTATACCCCTTTAATATTGTAATACATTTTTATTACTTGCTTCACTATTTGGCGTTGTGCGCTGTTTTCTTTTTGTTTCTATTTCTTAGAGTGTGTGGGGTGCTGAGCCACCCCCAATGTTTATAGCAGCAGACGCCCTTATCAACCACACGGTTATGATATAATTTATTATACAATCACTTATTCACTTGGTATTGTGGTTTATTTAGTACATTTATGGTTTAGTCACTGCACTTTATTTATTTATAAGTAGGAGTTAGATAGTAGCGCACAGTTTATTCTTGTTGCAATGTTGTGCGTGCTGCACATGGGGGTGCCATGTGTGAATGCTGCACAGGGGGGGGGGGAGTCCGTGTGTGTGATGCACAGGGGGGGGGGGGGAGTGCTGTGTGTGTGCTGCGGGGGGTATTTTGTGTGCTGTGGGGGGGGTGTTCAAATTTGTGTGTGCCACGGGGGGTGCTATATTGTGTGTGCTGCAAGGGGGGAATTGCATTTTATTTGAGGAGAGGGCGGTATATGTGTATTGAGGAGAGGTCGGTATATGTGTATTGAGGAGAGGGCGGAATATGTGTATTGAGGAGAGGGCGGTATATGTGTATTGAGGAGAGGGCGGTATATGTGTATTGAGGAGAGGGCGGTATATGTGTATTGAGGAGAGGGCGGTATATGTGTATTGAGGAGAGGACGGTATTTGTGTATTGAGGAGAGGGCGGTATATGTGTATTGAGGAGAGGGCGGTATTTGTGTATTGAGGAGAGGGCGGTATATGTGTATTGAGGAGAGGGCGGTATATGTGTATTGAGGAGAGGGCGGTATATGTGTATTGAGGAGAGGGCGGTATTTGTGTATTGAGGAGAGGGCGGTATATGTGTATTGAGGAGAGGGCGGTATATGTGTATTGAGGAGAGGGCGGTATATGTGTATTGAGGAGAGGGCGGTTGTAAGAGACGTGTTCAGAGGTACACAATGGAGACCGTTTAAAGTTTATCTATGTAGTTCAGCCCTCCCTAACTGGGTGGTTAGCTAAGCTAAGCCAAATATATATATACATATATACAGATATATAACAGTCCCATAAGAAAGTCTTATCTGTTTCTTGTAGCTGTAGGGGAAGCCTCTCTACTCTCATGGGTCAGCACCTTTGTGTGCCAAGGCAATGTCTGTCTAGGTATAGTCTGCTCCCCTTTGTCTTGCTGTCAGCCTGCAGTCTCTTTGCAGCTCAAGACATCTGTCCTCTGGTCAGCCCAGTGTCCACTAAGGAAATCCTCTGGTCTGTCTTTCCTGGGTTAGCTCCAATTGTGAGCTCAGGGATCCTTCTCCTGTGTCTCAGAACAGGCAAATTCTGAGAGAGCTCTGATTAGGCAGGTGGGGTTGGTTGATTGCAGGTGGGCAAGTAACCAGCACACTGCTGGATTAGAGGCACGTTGCTTTAACAGAGATAAGTCCCTGTTATAGCGTTATTATGTGTGTAACCCCCCTGTTCCACCCCCCCTCCAATCTCACATAGGGTCTATCTTGGGGAAACTTGTGCTGGTTACTTCTTTGAGTGTGGTGCAAATCTGCTGATAACAGGGGGCCCTGAGTCTCCCACATGTTATAGGGGAATGACAGGACAGGCTTCTGGGGTCTTGCCTGAATCGTACTCTCAGATGCAGCGCCTCCATCTCTTGCAGCCCCCAGATGTATGGGGAGAAGTCTCTGCAGGAGAATCTCTTTACCTTCTTCCCAATAGACTTCACTCTCAGGCCAGAAGTATAGTAAAACACAGATCTCTTTATTCACTCTGTATTCAGCACAGCAGTTAGATCTCAGCTTATAGGGCTTCCACCCTCAGGATGTCCCTGGACCTCACTCCCAGACATAGAGCACCAGGAGCAGTCCCAGATCTTCCCTTTCTCTCTGGTAGAGTAAGGGGAACAGTCACCCACTGCTCCCCTAAGGGAGGGTACATAGTGTACAGAGCCCTCCACACTGCACTCGGTTAGACCAGCCTCCCTCACGGTAGAGGCAACTGCTAAGTACAGGAAGTACAGTGCCTTAAGTACAGATCCAGTAGGAACCACCCCTGTGCCTCTGATTGGACACAAGGCCTGATTGCACAACCTTCTATGACTCAATGCACTGCAATGTGTGGGAATGTATGAGGAGAGGGCGGTATTATGTGTATGAGGAGAGGGCGGTATTATGTGTATGAGGAGAGGGCGGTATTATGAGTGTAGCCAGGTCACCTGATGGCTACTATTCCTCCCTTGGGCTGGCAGTAAACCCTGGTACAATCAGTTTCTGGGGAGAAGAGAATGTGCTTTAATAGCCCGTTACTGGGAGTGGTTACCCAAACTGTGAAGCAATTTTAAAAGGTGCTACAGATTTGTATTTTTTACGCAACCCTTTCAGCTCAGGTTTTTTTTATTTTTCATTTTACCTGAGTATTAGAGTAACTGCTACTTTTATATTATCAAGAGCCACATAATTCAGGAGCAATTTTAGCAATGAAACACACAACACTGTAAATATAAATGGGTTCTGGACGCATCCTTGCTTACGAACCAAATCCCCGCAATGATGTAGCAACCCCATTTTCGGCACTGGTTGTTAACTTCACCAGTCACTTTCTTTTGAACCTGCGGCTCTCACTAATAAAACAGATCAGGTTAAAAAAATAAATGAAAAAACTTTGGAATTGGTGAAATCTATTTAGTTTCGGGAATTAGTAGATTAAAATGTTCATTCGCTTGGGGGAAACCACTAGTGTATATGCACTGGAGCAAATATTTTATAAATCCTCATGCACAGTATGTCCGATCATGTTCAATTCATAGTCCCACATTTTGCATAATCTGTTCAGTAGATGCACCAATATTAACATAGTAATGTAGTCACAGTCACCAACATCTAACCTAACACCTATAATAATGTTTCATTGTTCTCTATAACAGGGGGAAAGTATTCTGTCTTTCTTCAATTACATTTACAAGCCTTTCCCTTTTCATAGTGAAGTTATTGGCAGCCAAGCAATGATGAAGCCTGCAATTTGAATCAGCCCGAGACACAGTCAATCTGCTTTAGAACAGAACAAATATAAGTGATGTCACATGAACAAGCCACAATTCCGAAATGGAAAACTACTGGAATTACACCTAGTGGAGAGCGAGAGAGTTGTCAGTGAAAGTTTTAGCATGTGGGGTGCTTTGGAACTGCTGTCCTGGCTTGACCCAACTACCAATAAACTCTCTAACTTCAGCACTATGAGCACACAACCCCTAATCAGTAGAACTACCAACAGAAGTCACAACAAATTATTCCATGCAAAGGTATGTGCTGGTGGATGGGTCAAGTGGGAGCGGAAAGCTGATTAAATGCACGCCACTACTTGAAGATTCTAGCGTCCTATATCTAAGTTTATATGCTGAATTACCCTAATGATATGGCCCTTAGAGCTATATGAATAAGATACAGTAGCTGGCACTGCTACTTTAGATTGTAATCTGTTAGACCTACATAGTACATGGTCACCCAATCAGAAAATAATCAATACCTTGCTTTGTCTATGCTTAAAATGGTAAGAAACGGGTATTGTCATCAGTAATAAGTGGGCTCTCCCAACCCTCTGCTCCTGTATTAGTATTGTTCGTAATGTATTTGCAATCTCTATTGATTCAATTACGGTGACACTTTACAAAACGAATCCTCACAATTACAGAAATTCCGTTTTTTCAGCTGGAATAAAGAAAACCCTCAACACATGTTTTTTAAACCCTATGAGAACCAGCCTAGCGCCTTCCAGCTAAGGAAACAGACAACCTGCTACCATAAAACTTTCAGCATGGAAATGAGTCAAATACTGAACAAAAGCAGTATACACAAAGTACAAGGTGAGCAGATTACAGTGTATATAATGTGCTGGTATATTTTTGTTACGGAGAATACTATTCTTAATATGAAGAACCAGATAAATAGTAAAATATTAATGCTAAATAAATGTCTGTGTAAAACATTTGCTTTAGTCGCAGAATAACTAATTGAGATATCTAAGCAGTTAATAAGTACAGCTAAACCCCGTTATAGCGCGGTCCTCGGGGGCCACCCGATCAGACCGCGCTAGAACCGGGGTCGCGCTAATTTTTAAAAAAATGGCCGCCGCGCGCCTGATCGGGAGGGAGTGAGGAGGGAAGGAAGAGGTGGCCGGAAGCCCTACACGTCCCCTAGCAACGGCGAGTCCAGCCGCAACCTGCTCCTTACCTCCCACCACCGGCATCCATTTCCTCCCCCCTCCCAGGCCCCCACACCTACCGGCCCTCCGCGGCATAACCCACACGGCCCTCCGAGCCCCAGCCTGCTCCTCCCAACCCCCCCCCTCCTCCCGACACCCCCCTCCTCCTGATGCCAGCTCCGCTCCGATCTCAGCATCCGACACCAAAGATAGGGAGGGGGGAGTGGGAGGTGTGGTGTAGTGTGCTGTGAGAGTGTGTTGTGAGTGCTGTGTGCTGTGAGAGTGTGCTGTGAGTGCTGTGCGCTGTGAGAGTGTGCTGTGAGTGCTGTGTGCTGTGAGAGTGTGCTGTGAGTGCTGTTGGTGCAATCCTGTGATGGCGAGGAGCCAGAGTGCCAGTGGCAGACAACGGAGGTATGTGGGAATTGCGTTGCAGACGCTTGGACGCCTGAGTACCGACGGGAGGTGAGTAATGGTCGCGCTGATGGTGCTTAGACACCAGATTCCTTACAAAGGTTTACAGGAAAAACACATTTCTCGTTATGGCTAGTATAACGGTTACGTATTTAAAAATATCCGAAGTTTACCTATCTTAAATGGAGGTTGTGAAGTTTATCCACCATACAGATTTATCCAGTTCCACATTGTAGAATACATCATTTACACAATTAATACAAGGAATGTTTACAGAATTCTTACACGGAGCATATTGTGAAAATATATATAATATATATATATTAGGGTTTGTATAAATATATATTGCTCACTTGTTTCGAATACGTAGTTTGTGAATGCAGTTACTGTGCACATTTATTAATTATACCACTTATAGAAAGGAGACTTTTTTGCAAAATATCTGGCGCATGCACATAGCGTTATAGTTTATGCCGGACTTAACTCAAACATTACCTTTTTTTGTAAAGAGAGAAATATGTATACTACAAAAGAAAAATATATTTTTTCCCGAGGAAGGTTAGTGGGGATCAGTTTCTATTTGACTATGAATTGAAGTCTCATTCAAAAAAGGTATGAGCCAATAGAATAGATATATAGCAGCACTCCAGTGTAGTGTAGTGTTGTGTGGGGTAGGTGTAGATATATAGCAGCACTCCTGTGTAGTGTTGTGTGGGGTGGGTACTATGACGGTGCTTGTCTCCAGTCAGGAAGCGGACCCGCAGGGCTGAGGTAGAGATGCCAATTAACCGACCAGAGCCCAGGGACAGAGTCCTGTTAGAGTATTCGTGGTCGGTAAGCAGGCAAAAGGCCAGGCAGGAGGCAGTGGTGCAGAATCCAGGCGACAGGCAAAAAGTCAGGGAAGGCAGCGAGGTCGGGGTCACGGTCAGGGGTCAGCAACAGGAATTCCAAATGAACAGGGAAGCCAAAGGGATAGGTAAGCCACAGCATTAGGCAAGCCTCTGGAACAGGGACTCCACAGGAACTGGCAAGCCACAGGGATAGGTGAGCCACAGCATTAGGCAAGCCTCTGGAACAGGGACGCCACAGGAACTGGCAAGCCACACGGAAGGCACAGGAATTTGAAGGCTCAGGAACTAGAGCCCAGGGCGGCCAGGAACAAAGGAAAACATATACAATGAACACACTAAACAGTTACCCCCGCTACAGCCAAAAATATGGTAGGTGATGGTGCTTAGAGGGGTTGATTTTATATGAGACCAGAGAAGAAAAGAACCCCATATATAGCACTCTGTCACCTTGTGAGATGATGATGAAATTAAAACATGATTTTATTAGGAACTCATTAAAACAATGGGGTTTAAAACAAGAATTAAATAAATTGCAAGCGCTGTATTAACTCTGAGGGTATAATGAGCCCTACAGAGAATAGTATGGCAGTCAGTGTTAGATGACCAGTGTTATGTGGATTCACTGGCCCTAGTGACACATGTATAAAGACATCTCCCAGGGAATGTTTATGTGAGGGAAGAATGGTAATTAAACTTAAATGTAGTGCCAACAGTATACTAAGTACTGGTAGGTGCACCAAAACCAGAGAACCTTGCACAAGGCTGATATGTAATACAGCCAGGTGCCCAGATAATGGTTGTTTGTAACAATCCTGATAGGTTGTGTTGCACCACTCCAGACCACGGACTGTGTGGTTGTATAATGAGAGTGGTAATAGTAATGTGTCCGTGAGTATAAATAACACAAGATGTCGTGTGAGCTGAAGATCTGAAGTATGGGGATCTGAAGATGGAGACGAGTTTGTTTGGCCCAGCTTGTAAACTTTCCTGCGCAGTCCCCAAATGTGGCCGATTTGTATTCACTGTCTCCCGCACAGCCAATATAAGGGACTATGTCCAGCGTACGCACATCGGTGAAGTACACTTAGCTTTACTCTATATTAAGCGCCATAGTGATGCCAAGGGTTGCCAGGAGCACTGTGCTGTCCGGTTTGTGGTAAGCAATAAAGAATTATTCACAAATGTAGCATAGATGCAAAGTACCTTGTTACAATAACGCTGTAAGATGCACGATTCAAATTGACACAAAGAGGGATTATGATGACGAACATCCTGGGTCTTTGGCCGGATACACAATTGTACAATAGGTATCCTGAAAAACATATCTATAGTTAACATGGCTAACGTTCGTTAGTAACCAGACTTAATAACAGAAGCATGTCTTCTTAAGGGCATTCTGAAACCCTTAATTATTTTTACTTTTTGTCAAAACACTTTACAAATACAAGAATATTCGTTGTTCCTGGGGATTTACAACAGGTAAATGGGACATTTTGTAATATTGGATGAAGCAAAGCCAACCCTGCTGCGATGTGAGCCAGTGAGTGTCCAGGGCCACGAACAGGGGGGGACTGCCAGGACACGTGTCCAGGGCCACGAACAGGGGGGGACTGCCAGGACAAGTGTCCAGGGCCACGAACAGGGGGGGACTGCCAGGACAAGTGTCCAGGGCCACGAACAGGGGGGGACTGCCAGGACAAGTGTCCAGGGCCACGAACAGGGGGGGGACTGCCAGGACAAGTGTCCAGGGCCACGAACAGGGGGGGACTGCCAGGACAAGTGTCCAGGGCCACGAACAGGGGGGGGACTGCCAGGACAAGTGTCCAGGGCCACGAACAGGGGGGGACTGCCAGGACAAGTGTCCAGGGCCACGAACAGGGGGGACTGCCAGGACAAGTGTCCAGGGCCACGAACAGGGGGGGACTGCCAGGACACGTGTCCAGGGCCACGAACAGGGGGGGGACTGCCAGGACAAGTGTCCAGGGCCACGAACAGGGGGGGACTGCCAGGACAAGTGTCCAGGGCCACGAACAGGGGGGGGACTGCCAGGACAAGTGTCCAGGGCCACGAACAGGGGGGGACTGCCAGGACAAGTGTCCAGGGCCACGAACAGGGGGGACTGCCAGGACAAGTGTCCAGGGCCACGAACAGGGGGGGACTGCCAGGACAAGTGTCCAGGGCCACGAACAGGGGGGGACTGCCAGGACAAGTGTCCTGGGCCACGAACAGGGGGGGACTGCCAGGACAAGTGTCCTGGGCCCAGTGGCTTTGTCTGGCTGCTGGGCCCCCCAGAGCCACTGGGCCCACAGCCGGAGGCCTGACACCTGAGACCAGCCACAAGGTAAGAGTTTATATGTATTTTGGTTTAAAATATGGATTGGGGGGTGTTTATATGTATTTGTTTTTTTTATACGTATTGGTTTTTTTAATATGTATTTGGGTTTTTGTATTGGGAGGTTTTATGTATTTGGCTTCTTTAATATGAATTTGGGTTTTTCATAAGCATTTGTTTTTTTTTTATATGTATTTGTTTTTTGTAGGGGGATATATGTATTTGGGAGGTGTTTGTTGTAAATATTTGGGGGGGTGGGAAGTTTTTTGAATTGGGGGTGTGTGTTTTTTGTTGTATATATTTTGTGAGGGCGAGGGAATGAGTGTGAGAAGGGGGATTGAGTGGGGTAATTGATGGAGGGGGAGAGAGAGAGGGTGAGGAAAAGACGGAGTAAGAGTGAGACGCAGGCGAGAGAAATACATGTGAGGGGGGAGACAGGGATTGAGTGAGTGTGGGATAATTGTATTGTATGTCTTTATTTATATAGCGCCATTAATGTACATAGCGCTTCACAGTAGTAATACACATGGTAATCATATAAATAACAAATAATATAAATAACAGATCATGGGAATAAGTGCTTCAGACATAAGTAACATTAAGGAAGAGAAGTCCCTGCTCCGAGGAGCTTACAATCTAATTGGTTGGTAGGGAGAACGTACAGAGACAGTAGGAGGTAATTCTGGTAAGTGTGTCTGCAGGGGGCCAAGCTTTATGTATCATGTGTCCAGTATTATCCACAGGGGTATTTATATGCCTCTTTAAGCAAGTGTGTTTTAAGGTGTGTCTTAAAGGTGGATAGAGAGGGTGCTAGTCGGGTATTGAGGGGAAGGGCATTCCAGAGGTGCGGGGCAGTCAGTAGGAAAGGTTTAAGGCGGGAGAGGGATTTCGATACAAAGGGGGTAGAAAGAAAACATCCTTGAGAAGAACGCAGGGGTCGGGATGGTGCATAGCGAGAAATTAGGGCTGAGATGTAAGGAGGGGCAGAAGAGTGTATAGCTTTAAAAGTGATGGAGGGGGGGGGGGGAGAGAGGCGAGCCAGAGAGAAAAACATGGAAAGAGGGATGGGAAAGAGAGGGGGCTTGCAAGGTGTTAAATGGGGAGGCTCGCAATGCCGCCGACGGGGTGCGGGGGGGAGGGGCACCAGGTTAAAACTCTAGTCCTGGGCCAGGGAAATCTGTCTGTGGCTCTACAGGTGTCGTAGCCAAGTCTCTGGTCAACTAAGATCACTCCATGAGTTCTTTCACATGGCATGTACAGCTCAACCCCATTATAGCGCGATCCGCTATAACGCGGTATTAACCTGGCTCCCGTTTTTAAAATTAAAAAAAAAAAATTCAAAATTTTTTTTTTGTGCAAACACACACACACCTCTACTGCTGTGGGGAGGATAGAAGGGAGCTGGTCCCTGGCCGTGGGACTCAGAGACAGCTGACATCCCAGCAAAGGCTGCGTGAGCTCTCCCCCCCCCCCCTACCCGCTTCTCTGCATAAATCAGCTGCTGCAGATGCGGGTAAGTGCTGCTGTGGGGGAGGATAGAAGGGAGCTGGTC
The DNA here is from genome assembly GCF_040206685.1 of Ascaphus truei. Lineage (NCBI taxonomy): Eukaryota > Metazoa > Chordata > Amphibia > Anura > Ascaphidae > Ascaphus > Ascaphus truei. The sequence goes on from NC_134492.1 coordinate 1,364,544, forward strand.
CCTGGATGGGGACTCAGATAGCTGACATACATCCACTCTCCTCCTCCCCCCCACAGATCAACTGCTTCAGATGCCGGGTAAGTGCTGCTGTGGGGGGAGGGGGGGCCTGCCACTGCAACGCTGGGCTCAGGGAGAGCCGGGAGTTATCCCAGCTCTCACCCTTCGGCGGGCGCCGAGTCCCCGATCGTGGCGGCCAATTTTTTTTTTAAATTAGCGTGACCCCGGTTATAACGCGGTCTGATCGGGTGGCCCCCGAGGACCACGTTATAACAGGGTTCAGCTGTACTTCTAAATAATCTATATGCTTACAGATGTGCGGAGTATTGTCTTTGTGCAGCATTTCAATTTGACCAGGAAACAAACTCCTTCATTTATGCATCTTCACTAACATTGGTTATTCCTACCTCCATATCAGACCCAGCCTCCAAAGAGCCTCTTCCATTAAGGGCAACACATTATAGCCCATATTTGCTAAGCTGTCTTCTTCCATTAGACACCTTCTGGCACTGAAAGACAGCTTACATCCTATTGACTTCATGGACTGTTGTGTGTCTTCCAGTCAGAGGCCTTATGGATAAAGACTGCTTAGTAACTATGGTCTCATATTTATTTACATTAAATCCCCCTCTGCCATAATTACTAAACACAAAAAGGCATGCCTATGCAATACAACACATGCATAGCTTTCAAGTTTTATGGATCCAAATGAGGAAGCTTTAGGGTTCTAGATTTAATGGAACAGTTCTGATCTCAAAGCGTTATACGTAAGCTTACAAATGCCCTAAAGCTGGCAGTTAGTGACGGTTCTCCAAGGAGTAAAGACTGACTGCAAATGTGTTAGAGCAGAGATGTATTATCTGTGCTTATAATGAATTAATGTCTTATAAAAGAAAATGACAGTGGATACCGAGTGTGTAGACCAGCTCAATGCAAAATGTTTAATTTCTGACAATAAGATTCTATTGCATGAATAGTACTTATAGATTCAAATACAAGCAGTGTTTGTCTTTACGTAGTATCATATATAGCAAATGACACCACGTAGGGAACCAAACGAATGCCACTTATTACACATTGGACATTGGAGTGCTTACTTTATTATCTGTTCCTTGATGTGACGTGCGTGCTTCACCGTTTTGGCCAAAAGGGCCATCTATGTTCTTATGGATTCTTGGAAGCTTTGGCTCCTGGGAAATGGTTTTACATAATCCATGTGTCCTGGCAGTGTTAAGTTATTTAATGGGAATTTTGATTAGGGAGCATGTGAATCACAGCAGAAACAATACATTCCTGTCAGTGGGGAAAAATCTTGACTCAAATCAAGATTATTTTTTTTTTAAAACTAATGTAGCCGAGTCTTTCCCCCCCCCCCCCCCCCTTCTTACCTCCGGTGCGGGGGGAGCTGCCTGCCTGATCGGAGGCTGCCAGAGTTCCTCGCCGATCGGGAGTATGGGGGTGGCCACCTTAGGCATAGCGCATCACGACGAGTGCAGTGACAGAAGTACGGTGGCCATCTTAGGTGGCTTCACATTGAGTACTGCAGGATTACAAGTCCAAGGTTCCTCTAGGAGGAAGGGATATCTTTGGTGCAAAAACACCCCGCGAGGCAGCCATGACGGAGGAGACAACTGAGCAGGTAGTGTCCTGGGAGCAGTGCTTCCCTGGACAAGGCCTAAGCTTGCCCCATAGGCCCAGCTAGGCCCCGAGTCACTCCAGTGGAGTGTTGCAGGGAAGGCCCCAGATAGGGACGCTTCCCCTTTAGTACGTAGTAGTAGTGTTGTTGCACCGGTGACCGGAAGGCCACACGATGCTCTGTGGTCTGGGACAAGGCCGTATGCTACATAGACATTCCAGTGAGACACTCCAGCTGGAGCACACCCCACGGGCGGATCAGGAACCTAAGGAGTGAGGGGATTTATGTTGGAGGCCACGAGACGTGGGACGTGACTGGTCCTCTAATCCGACGGCGACACCTGGGTACATTACGCGAGGATAAAGAGCTCTCCCCAGGCTCCCAGTGGCGGAGGCCTCCTGTGAGTAACAGGTACAGCAGCCCGCGTAGTTCCCTTAGACATAGGGAAAGGGGGCTACACTACGATAATTTGCTCACAAATAGCCTGAAATAGGCCTGTGTTAAATGGTCTGAACAGATCATACTTTCACTACTGGTTCATTCCACCAAGAATCTAATTTAATATATGGGCAACATTTTAAACTGGACACCTCTCTCCAGACTTAATACATGTCAGTTTCTTAAAACAACTAAACATGCTTTTTAGTCATACAAGATTTTGCTTGCTGAATCAAATGAACCCGCTTACCTAATGCCAGCAGAGGGCGGTAGGGAGTAATAACTCCTCACAAAATGAATGAGACAATTGAAATAATGAAAGCAGCATTCCTTCACAATCCTGTGTTTCTAAAATAAAGTGAGATCGCAGCCCCGCTCCCCGCCGGCAATAAAAGCACTAAAGCGCAACACCAAAGTCACAAAAATAAAAACAAAATACCAAAACAGACCCCGGATCACACAGGGATGTCTACAAGATCCCAAAAAAAGAAAAATTCCGCCGATTTAAAAAGCTACTTTAACAACTCTGGAATGGCGAATGCAGGGAGAGGGGCAGCCCCGGTGTCAAGTCATGGCTCCGGGGGAGAGAAGTGACAGCCCGGAGATTCAGCCGGTGAGAAGGAGCGATTTTACAAGACTATACAATGATTTAAAGTCGCTGTTACACGCTGAAATCCAGGAACTGCGAAGGGATGTCAACAACATAGGAGACTGGACAGGGGATCTGGAGAATAAACTAGACAACAATTAAAGCTCTCAAGAAAAATGAGAAGAAAACTGCTTAGAAACAATGTAAGAATACGTGGCATACCAGAGTCCATCACAGATATCGAAGACTATGTCACAAAAGGGCTGTCCTCAATGCTCCCGATAAGATCGAAGAGGAGCTGCACATGGACAGGTGGCATAGGGCATTGCGGTCTAGGCCATTGTTGGGAGAGCTACCAAGGGACGTGACTCTAAGGATGCACTTCTTTAAAACGAGAGGCATTGTTCCAGATCACTAAAAATACCCCCTCCTGCAGTTTTGGGGGTGCCACTCTGCAAATATTTCAGGACTTGTCTCCAACAACCCTAAGGGCTGCTATATAGTTAGTGCGGCCATGCGCGTGCGCGCCTGTTCGAAGGCGCATGCACGTGTCGCATGCTTTTTGTAAATATAGTGGGAGAGCTGTGAAGGTACAGAGTTTGTGTGTGTGTGTGTGTGTGTGTGTGTGTGTGTGCGTGTGCGCGTGTGCGCGTGTGCGTGTGTTGAGAAAAGCGTAAATAAAAAAACACAGTCTGAGGTTATTTTGAAACAGAATAACACGTGAATTTATTCAAGTCAAGTGCACAACGGAGACAGCTTCAAAACAAAAGCTCTCTAAATAATAAACACGGTATGCCATATATTTATACCCTAAATCCTAAAAAGTGTCCTCCCTCAATGGGGGCTTGCGCGTCACTAATATTACCTCATTTTGTAATACATTTTGTAATACATAACAATACTAAAGCTGATGTCATTTTGGAATACATAATAATATTGTATAATTGCCTGTCAGCTAGAAACCATTCTGGGGTTAAATGGGATGTGCCTATTCTGCCACCTGGCAATATCGTGTGAGAATTGGTTTCACTGCAAGAATCTAAGCTTATCTCACGAGTTCTCATAACTTTTAGCCTGTTTACACTTTTAATTTGAAGCTGATTGGATGAGGAAGGGTCAATAAATTCAGCTAAGAGCGAAAACATTCCATTCTCTACTTCACACATTTGTTTATACAGAAATGAAACACAGAAATTAAGACTCACAGAGACAAGACAAGATGGCGGATTGAAATATTCACACAAAATGGCTTCATCCTAAATGCTGTTATGTTGTTATGTCAGACCCCCTAATGTCTCAACTTTGTCAGTCCCTCCTCTGATTCTTTAAAACATTGTTTTTGAGAATTATTGGTATGATTTTAGTCCAGAAACACGTTAGGGGGCACAAGGGTGCTCCATCATCTCATAGTGCTGCTTGAGGGTATAGGACAGTGCACGAGGGTGCCTGCCAAATGAAGTCATAGTCTCGTATGGCGTTATAGCCACAAATTCTTTTCCAGAGTTAGAACATTGTACTTGGCGTCTTCTTACTTCAAGGGACTGCTGTAGATATGTCTGCGGAGGGGGTGGCACATTTGTGGATCATGCCTTTGACAAACGTAACACAAACATAGATGACAACGAGTATCACAATCACACACATTACCGCATTCAAAAATTTCGCTCCTAGTGATCCTATCAATCCAGTCAGCCCCAAAGGGTCCCAGTCTGGCTCACCTTCCTTCCTAAGTCTTTCTTGAATTTCTTCTATCTTATCTAACTCATGTTGTACCTTGCCACTCTGATCTTGGATGAAAACACAACATTGTTCTTTAATTAAGGCACATACACCTCCTTTTGAAGCTAAAACATAGTCTAAAGCCATTCTGTTTTGTAAGGCCATAAGCCTGATCTGAACCTGTTCTTGGTTTAATGATGAAATTAAAAACTGCAAAATTAAGGCCACATCCTTCCTGTAAATTGTTATCTGACTGAACATACATTTTTACACAGGTTTTATTGGTTGGTGGAGACACTTGACCCATAAATTGATCCTTGTTCCTAGTGTGTGATACACCCTTTAAAGAGGTTCCCTTAAAAATGGGAAAATACAGAAATTATACACATAATACTAAAAACCTTATTTTATGCAAGCAACCTTTCTTTGGATATGCAGTTGCTAGATTACGGAAATGGCATCTATCTCTATCATCATATATTTTCAGCTATTACTGAGAATTGAAGGGGTTTGGTATCTGTGGAAGCAAAATGCATGATCCTCACCCCTGCACGCATTGTATACATCATTCACTCAGAATATCAGAACAGACAATGTCTGCGATGGTCAAAATGGCTGACTTATGATCCTTTCCTTGTGGCTGACACACGTCCCTGGGTGACCCCCTCCTTCCGGTGGAGGTGCAACACACTTCTGGATCAAAGTTTTGCTGCATATGACACATACATAGAGAGTGATGAGTACTGCCAAAACACATACAAGAGCTTTCACAAGCCACGCTTCCAGGAAACCAATCCTCCCATCAAGGCTCAATTGTACATACACCTTAAATTTCTAACTTAAACACACTCTAAAGAATAAAAATATTGAGTCTCTGAAAAATTAAATGTTCTGATAGAAATCAGGAATATTGAGTCTTTGAAAAAATTAAATGTTCCTGATAAGATCAGGCCTCTGCCTGGTATCTTATTTTCCTCGTTGGTTAACGGTCAAAGTTTATGTCTCGTCAAAACATTAACTTGATGCGGCTGTGCTTTAGGTGACTTTGGTCTTTGGTGGAGCTGGAATGAGCTTTATGTGAGCCACGTGGATCCAGGAATCTCTGCCACTTTAATTGCTGTATTGGTGGTTAGTATGGGCCTTTTCATTTGGGATGAAGAGCATGCTTGTTTAGGAACTACTTCACCTTTAACTCCGTCTCGTGTAGGTGCACTTTTATCATACCTTATGCCTAGAGAGACTCAAAAAATATATTAGTGGCATACAATACTTATTAATTGTTTTATTACCTTAATTTGTTCCTTTGAACTACTGTTAGTCATAAGTCATCCCATAAGTGTCTCATAGGGAGATAATTTATACCTAGGAATAAATTCTTGTATCAATGTGTTTACTACTGTCTTAACATCCGCATAGAGACAGAGGTATCTCCTATTAATGCTCCTCATATTTAAAACTAAGCAGCTAATGTGGACCTGACTTACTACAATCTAAGTTCCTAAGACTTTGGGCCTCAGCCATTGTCAAACCAATTGCTTCCATAATCAACTCTATCCTGTCTGCAGGCCATATCCCTAAGACCTGGAAAACTACCAGAGCTGTCCCAATCTTCAAAAGTGGGGACAAAAACACTGTCTCAAACTACTGGCCAATATCTCTTCTCCCAATACACACTTGCTCTCATTCATGCCTCACTATCATCTCCTCCGATGCAAATGGTATCAACCTTTTCATAAAATACTAACTAACCTTAAAACTTGCCCCACAAATTAAACATCCCAATAGCCTGCACTCAAAACCTAGGGGTGAAAGATGCCTTCACTTACCGTGTAGAAGAGGGATCCTCACCCGAGCCGTCCTGGAAGCAAATGAGCCGATCTGCACGAGAGAGAGGAAATGGAGGCTTAATTGATTTGACTGACATTAATTAAGGGTTTAAAGGAACAAAGTTGCATCTTTCCTCAAGTAATTTTCTTTCCTCAAGAAAAGAAAATATAGGACCCTTTCAGTGTGAGATGGGAAGGCAGATTATTGGAGATAAGGAAAAAGCAGAGGTATTAGACAAATTCTTTGCCTCTGTATTTACCAGGGAAGAATCAAGTTCAATAGTAGTGCCGCAGGAGGAAGCCACAACCTCCATATTAATGAACAATTGGTTAACTGAGGAAGAAGTTCATAAGCGACTTGAAAAAATTAAAGTAAATAAGGCACCTGTTCCCGATGGCATAGATCCAAGAGTTCTCAAGGAGTTAAGCTCAGTAATAGCCAAACCATTATATGTAATATTCAAGGACTCAATTTCCACAGGCTCAGTACCACAAGATTGGCGTAAAGCAGATGTGGTGCCTATATTTAAAAAGGGAGCTAGATCACAACCGAGAAATTACAGACCTGTAAGCCTGACTTCAATAGTAGGGAAACTACTTGAAGGTTTAATACGGGATAACATTCAGGAATACTTAATGGAAAACAAATTATTAGTAATAGTCAGCATGGATTTATGAAGGATAGATCTTGCCAAACTAACCTTATTTGTTTCTTTGAGGAGGTAAGTAGGAATTTAGACCAGGGTAATGCAGTTGATGTGGTCTACTTAGATTTTGCAAAAGTTTTTGATACGATTCCACACGAGGTTGGTGTACAAAATAAAGAAAATTGGACTCAGTAAAAATATATGCACCTGGATTGAAAACTGGTTAAAGGACAGACAACAGAGGGTTGTCATAAATGAAACTTTTTCAGGTTGGGCTAAAGTCGTGAATGGAGTACCTCAAGGATCGGTACTGGGACCCCTGCTTTTTAACTTGTTTATTAATGACCTTGAGGTTGGGCTCGAGAGCAAAGTCTCCATCTTTGCTGATGATACTAAATTGTGTAAGGTAATAGAATCAGAGCAGGATGTAATTTCTCTTCAGAAGGACTTGGAGAGACTGGAAACCTCAGCAGGTAAATGGCAAATGAGGTTTAATACAGATAAATGTAAGGTTATGCATTTGGGATGCAAGAATAAAAAGGCGACTTACAAATTAAATGGAGATATATTGGGGGAATCCTTGATCGAGAAGGATTTAGGAGTGCTTGTAGACTGCAGGCTTAGCAATAGTGCCCAATGTCATGCAGTAGCTTCAAAGGCAAACAAGATCTTATCTTGCATCAAACGGGCAATGGATGGACGGGAAGTAAACATAATTATGCCCCTTTACAAATCACTAGTAAGACCACACCTTGAAAATGGAGTACAATTTTGGGCACCAATCCTAAGAAAAGACATTATGGAACTAGAGAAAGTGCAGACAAGAGCTACCAAATTAATAAAGGGGGTGGACAATCTAACTTATGAGGAGAGGCTAGCTAAATTAGATTTATTTACATTAGAAAAGAGGTGTCTAAGAGGGGATATGATAACTATATACAAATATATTCGGGGACAATACAAGGAGCTTTCAAAAGAACTATTCATCCCACGGGCAGTACAAAGGACTCGGGGCCATCCCTTTAGGTTGGAGGAAAGGAGATTTCACCAGCAACAAAGGAAAGGGTTCTTTACAGTAAGGGCAGTTAAAATGTGGAATTTATTACCCATGGAGACTGTGATGGCAGATACAATAGATCTGTTCAAAAAAAGGTTGGACATCTTTTTAGATGGGAAAGGTATACAGGGATATACAAAATAAGTATACATGGGAAGGATGTTGATCCAGGGATTAATCCGATTGCCAATTCTTAGAGTCAGGAAGGAATTAAGTTTTCCCCTTAATGGGGTTTTTTGTTTGCCTTCCTCTGGATCAATAAGTATAGATATAGGATAAAGTATCTGTTGTCTAAATTTAGCATAGGTTGAACTTGATGGACCTATGTCTTTTTTCAACCTCATCTACTATGTAACTATGTAACTATGTAACTATGTAATTGACGACTTAAAGAGACACTGCCCTAAAAACTGGAACTGATCCACAAAACGACTTAACTAGATGCCAGGCCAGGTTTTACAAGTTAAAATGGATCCTGCTGAGACGCCACGAGTGGAGCCTGGGGGGGAAGGAGAAGGAGGAAGGAAAACGTCGGGAACGGCCATCACAGGGACAGGCGCCATCTGGAAATGGCCTGCGGGAGAGTTAAAGGCAGAAGGAAGAGGAACGGAGGCACCGGAGAGAACAGGCAAAGAGGAGAACTGAGAAATGGGGGGAGGGGGTGGGCAAGTGCGGGGACATATGCGGCAGTGACGGAACCCTTCGGTCGTAGTGGTGGACTTCCTTGAGGTAGCGGGGGGAGGCGGGATCTGGCGGGGAGAGGATATGCGGCGGGGTACTCGCTTGTCCCTGGAATTGGTTCGCGCATTCCAACTCCAGGAGGGGAAAGGGGGTGCATGAGGGTTGACGGGGCAGCGGAGGGTGGAGGGTGCGTAGGGGATGGGGGTATATAACAGGAGGCTATAAAGAGTCAAAAAAAGGAAAACAAGGGGGGTTAGGAGATAAGAAAGGGGGGAATATGGTAAGGAGAAGAGGGAAGGAAATGTCAGGGGTAGTGTGAGGAGGAGGAGGAGGTTAGAGGGACCTGGAAGGGTGGGGGGAAAGCAACCAGACAATGGAAGGGGCAGAAATAGGACAAGAATAAAGGGTGGGGGTGAGGGGAGAAGTCAGGAAAAGGTTTAAGCACAAAACGAAGGCTTGGAAAAGAAGATTTAGTCAGCTAAGGGGAATTGTAGATAGGGGAATCACTCTTTAGCCATGGATATGGGAAGGGTAGAGGGCCAACAAAATAGTTAAAGATCAAACCAGTAGAATAGAGAGAATAGGGCCTGGGATTAAAATATAAGTTAAGGGTAGAGGTCTAAGTTGTCATAGTTGAAGGGGAAAGGTTGCTGGATGAGCAGTATAGTTGTAGTCATAGTTCAGTATTTAAAATGAGTTCTGTAGATGACAAAACGTTATAATACTTAAGGAATTAAGAGATGAGAGGTTTTGGTGGGTGCTGTTTTATTAAGTTAAGTTCAAGTTAAGCGTTATGCCGGGGGGGGGGGGGGCTGGGGCTGGGGTGAGCAGCCTGCTCGGCAGTCCACGTGTTCCCATACCTGGGGGAAGAGGGTTCACTCCCTTGGGATCTTGGGTGCAGTTGTAACCCATGTATCTGGACATACTGTACACTCCTCGGCGTACTCTGCGTACAGAGGATTGTCAAATACCAAGGACAAAGGAGATGGAGTCAAGTCGGTGTGTTGGTGACTCTGTTGAATTATGTTTTGTGTGTGTCTACCCCCCGGTTTTCCTTTTGTATATTCCTTCCCCCCCCACACCCCCCTTACCAGAGCAGGAGAATGGAGATTTCTGGAGAGAACAGACGAAATACAGGTGGCCCTGGGAGCTGACAGAAGATAGAAACAGACGTTGGGTCTGGGTAAGGATACACCACCTCACACCACAATGCATATATCCATTATATCACATAACGCCAAAGGTTTTAATAGCCCAAGTAAGAGAAAGCTGGCTCTGACGGATTATAAAAGAAAAAACCCTGACATTATCTTATCATAAGAAACACACTTCACCAAAACATGTTTCCCTAAATTCTTTGATAAGAATTACCGGCACTGGTTCCTGTCATTGGCCGCTGTTAAGAAGAGAGGAGTCACAGTGTTGTTCCAGAATAGATTACCGTTCTGTGTGGAGCAAACCAAAAAATCCAAAGATGGCAGATTCATTATCTTGGTAGGCACCTTACAGGGCCAACACATCACCATAGCAACCGTGTATGCACCATGTGAGCACAGTACTTGCTTTTTCTCCTCATTTTTTAGCACACACAACAAAATAGCTAAAGGATACATAATTCTAGCAGGGGACTTTAACAGGATCTTGGATTCAGAACTGGATAAGTGCCCTCAAGCAGGGAAGAAACGGAAAAAAGACACAGCCACACTGATTAAGGGTTTAAGGGACAGCCAACTGATGGACATTTGGAGGGAGCTCCACCATGGTTAGAGGGGATACACGCTTTTCTCTCACCCACATGACATCTACTGTATAGCAGAATAGACTACTTTTTGGTATCTAATAGACTAGTCCCAAAGATCTCCCATACAGGGATCCATGATATTTCATGGTCAGATCATGCACTGATAGAGCTGTGGTGCTCCAAAATTAATCTAGACCGGCCAGAAGCAAACTGGAAACTGAATGAGTCGTTACTAAAGATTCCAGAGACATTTCAGGCCATTAGTAGGGAAATTGGCTGTTTTTTCAAAGATAATAAGGATAGTGTCCCAGCACAAACTACCCTGCGGGAGGCCCATAAGGCAACCCTCAGAGGCATCCTGATAGGCATCACTGCAAGGCGGAAAAGGGAGTGAGATGCAAAAATCCAACATTTACAAGCACAGTTAGAAGTACTCTCCTCTCTACACAAATCAAATAAGCAGGCAAAAACGCTGAAGGAATTAACAGACACCAGAATTACGCTAAATATGCTTCTAACCTCCCAGGCTGAGTAAGAGTTAAGCTGGTCAAGGCGGAAGTTTTTTGAAAAGGCAAACAAGCCAGATACCCTGCTTGCAAATAAACTTAAAAATAGACAATCAAATTATAATATACAGGATATGCGGGTGAAATTAGGAAATTTGACCCCCAATCCAAAGCAAATTGTCGAGGAATTTAAACAGTACTATGAGACTTTGTACGATGGGAAAAAAGTCTCACATAATGAAAAGAATAGTAAAGCACTAAAAGATTTCTTAGCAGATGCAAACTTACCTAGGCTGGGCAGAGAGGAAAGGGAAGCGCTACTGCAAGACTTCACAATAGAAGAACTGTCGGAGGTAATTACAAACCTAAAACCATTCAAGGCCCCGGGGCCAGAAGGATTCTCAAATTTATACTATAAAAAGTTTCATAAATGATTAGCCCCATATCTGCTTAAACTATTTAACTCGGTCCTAGCAGGTGCCCCATTCCTGGAGCAGATGCTCCAGGCATCTATCTCGCTGATTTATAAGTAGGGGAAGGACCCGGCAGACTGTAAGAATTACAAGTAGGAAAGGAGAAACAAACGAAGCACTGGTTCCACTGTTAGCTTTAAAAAAACACAGAGGTGCGTTCCCACAATAAAAAAGTTTAATGGATCAAAAACACAACGAAAACAGAACACCTACGCGTTTCGGGCTTATGGCCCTTTATCAAGGTGAATAAAACAGCCTAACAGAGTGTATTTAAATACCTTATCCTCGCGCTGCTGTAACCAATCCCCCGCCACTTCCTGGTTTGAAAAAAGCGACGCGGGACGCGGGACGTGTGACGTCAGCGCGTTGGGGCCGGTACAATAGAACAAACTTTATTGAAACAGAAAAAAATTGACACTCCGTAAATGAATTGAGAAACGTTAAATAAACATTAAAACATAATTAAAAAACAAATAAAGAAACAATAGAATAACTAATTCAATGAATGAAAGTAAAAAAATGCCTCATTCATAGGTTAAGCATGTTCTATACCTGTTAGAGAACCACAGTTAGAGTTCAATGTGAATAGCGTTTATAAACTTGAAAAAACCTACATATACATGTACAAATAACAATGTGGGAGCAATGATCATGAATAATAAGTAAAACTAAACATAAATATGTACGTTAGTCACTCAATATAGATAATAATAGACTGCCACTCACAATAAGGTTAATTATTTCCAAATTTGAACAAATACTATCCACAACCATTTAAAAGTGTTCATAATGAAGTGAGGAAATATAATCCTCATCATAAAAATTATATGGCAATGCTTTTTAGCAAAATGAAAGACAATCCCAACAGCACATCTGACATAAAGTCATTAATAATTGGTTAAAAAAAAAAATATATATATATGACATTCCAAATTCCATTTAATTGAACATCTATAAATATATTAATTGTTCATAATCACTATATTTATTTCATAAAAAAAGAAATATATGTAATATATATATATATATATATATATATATATATATATATATATATATATATATATGTTCTGTTTTTTTAAAGCAGTGGAACCAGTGCTTCGTTTTTTTCTCCTTTCCTACTTATATCTACATGAACGGAGGCACGGTGTACCCCAGGACAAGTGGACTCTGAGGCTCTTCAACCACGTGAGTTATATCCTAATGTGAGTCCTTTCCACTCTCCTTTTTCCAGAAGTGGCAGCAAGGATTATTGTTTAATACCCCATGTTATTGCCTTGATGTTGTTCTGATACTGGACACCGGCAGGTGTATATTGTCCTTACCTCAGTGCCTGTGGGACTTTATTTCCAGTTACACATCTATTAGGTTTGTGGGAGTATTTATATTCTAGCCTTATTCATCGCTTTCTTTGGAGGGTTACTCCACTTTAAATCTTAGCTACAATTACAATATTTGCTGTATTTTTTGTTTTTGAGCACCATGCAACCTTGTTTGTTCGTGCAAGAATTACAGGCCAATATCTTTAATAAATTCGGACATCAAAATATTTTCTAAATTGTTAGCAAATAGATTAAGCCATATCCTACCCAGACTGATTCATCCGGATCAGGTAGGGTTTATCACAGGTAGACAAGCAGCAGACAACACTAGACGTATAATAGATCTAATTGAATTGGCACAGACTAGAAAAATCCCGTCTATGGTACTAAGTCTGGATGCTGAAAAATCCTTTGATAGGATAGATTGGCCGTATTTGAAAGAGACTCTTGGAGAATTTGGCTTTGGAGGAAGGTTTCTAAAAGCAATACTGGCTCTATATGAGGAGCCGGCTGCGAGGATTAGACACCAAGAGTTCCCATCAGAGCGATTCCAAATAAAAAGTCGTACGAGGCAGGGGTGCCCTCTGTCCCCCTTGTTGTTTGCTCTATACATAGAGCCCCTAACAGCCCAAATTAGAAATAACTAGAGGATGTTTGGACTGGGGCGCTCCCTAGATTGTGTGGCTAAAAAATGTTACAACGCCTTAACTCTATTAAAAATAATAAAAATATAATATGAGGTTGTGTTCGTGGTGTAAAAGAGTATATAGAAATATATACTGGCCCTTTTTGATGATTTTGTGGTTGCCGCTTGACCTTGAAGAAGGGAACCCCGTGTCCTTCTTAGCGTGGCAGTGGTGGTGTAAAGATGGTCAGCGCAAACCTCATGGACCTCACGATATTGATGGCACCGGATGGAATTAAATGAATAAAAAACGAATAAAAAAAGGAATAAATAAAGGAATAAAAAAAGGAATAAAACACAGTATTAGTGCATCATATCCACATGTGTGGGGGATGGGAGGGGGGGGGGGATAGGTGTGGAAGGAGGATACGCTGGAAGGGTTGATGGTGTTTTTCCACTATCTAATCAAAGAATACATAAATATATGGATTCAGTGACTCACACGGGCTTGTGTGGTGTCTCTCCCTCAACGCAGACTGTAGTGGGTTAATGCAGACTCATATAATGGAGTCTCAATACACATAAAACTCACACGGCCTAATGTGAGTTCTTGCCCTCAGAGGGTGGTGTCCTGTATGGATGGTGTCTGGTCGTCTCAGCAAAATATCCCCCGATAGGTGTGGTGTGTGAGTGTCTCCTCTCCCCGTTTCCCAGAAGACCAAAAATAATGTGTGCAAACCAGGGTTAACAATATAACAGGTCTTTATTAGGTAAACATTGAAGACATGAGCATAAAACATGCATACATGTTGTGAAAGGTATAAAACAATCTATGACACAATGAACTGGACAAAATGCAATAGACAAAAACAAAAAGCACACTCACACTCTTAGAAATAACCCAGATATAGCAGGAATACAGACACAAAAGCAGTCACATAAAGTGGCACTGTATGCAGATGACGTTATTTTAACGTTATCCAAGCCCCTTACCTCTCTGCCTAATGTATTTTACTTATTAGGGGAATTTAATAAGATATCGGGGTGCAAAATCCAAAGCATTAAATATAAATCTGCCAAAGGTCACAGAAAAATTGATAGAAATAAATTTCAACTTTAAATGGCAAGTCTCCGCAATTAAATATTTAGGGGTTAATATCACAAAGAATTATAATACATTATATAAAGCAAATTAGCCTAAACTACTCAAAACTCTTAGAGAAGATCTGAGGATGTGGTCCACATACAATATCTCTTAGATTGGAAAGATTCATTGTATAAAAATGAACCTTCTTCCCTGTATTTTGTACTTGTTTCAAACACTCCTGATACCAGTAGTCCAGAAGGACATCCTCTTACTCCAATCGCTCATATCTAAATTCATTTGGAAAAATAAAAAGCCATGGGTCAAAACTAAAATTCTAAAAAGACCAACATTAGCAGGAGGATTAGCGGTACCTTGCTTATTATCGTATTACAGAGTGGCCCAATTATGCCAAATTCTCCAATGGCACATGGACCCCAGTCTTAGAAGATGGGTGACATTGGAAAGTGAATGCTGTGCGCCAATTGAATTGCACAATTTAATTTGGCTCCCTAAAAAGATTATTAAATCTATTAATAAACCGCTATCCGCTATGACCAGCTCACTGACAGTTTGGGAGGCCACCACATTTAGATGTTCTCTGACAACGAGACATACATTGATGGCCCCATTATTTGACAATCCAGACTTTGCTCCTGGTCTGAATAGTAAACATTTCCTGATTTGGAAACAGAGTGGTTTCACGAGACTCAAGGACCTGAGGGTAGGAAAAACATAAAAACATTTGAACAAATTAAATCCGAAAAGGATATCCCAAATTCTGAATTTTTTTAGATACCTCCAGGTGCGTGCATTTTATACCAAATTTCCAACACGCCCAGCACAAACAAATTTCGAACAGCTCTGTTCAAGAG
The DNA here is from genome assembly GCF_040206685.1 of Ascaphus truei. Lineage (NCBI taxonomy): Eukaryota > Metazoa > Chordata > Amphibia > Anura > Ascaphidae > Ascaphus > Ascaphus truei. The sequence goes on from NC_134492.1 coordinate 1,379,760, forward strand.
AAAGAGATACCAGGGGACTCACATCTAGAATGTACGGGGAAGTAGCCCGTTCTAGCAAAGACTACGACAAAAGACTGAGTTACATGAAGAAGTGGAAGGATGACTTGGGAGAAACACTTGAAGACGAGATCTGGGATAAGATTCTCTTGGCAGTAGCCAAGAGCTCTATCTGTACGACGTTACAGGAGAAGGCATATAAAGTCCTAATTAGGTGGTATCTAACCCCATTGAAACTCTCAAAATTCATCACGGGTTACCCCCCATTGTGTCCTAAGCAATGTGGGGAGCCTGCAGACTTGCTACGTATGCTGTGGGCCTGCCCTCGGGTAGCTCCGTTATGGGAACACATTAGAGATTGGCTGCAGAGGATTTGTGACCTCACTATTCCCCTAGATCCGTGGCTATTCCTCCTGAATAGACAGACACCAGGACTAGCTAAAGTGGAACATAAACTAATTGCGCATTTTGCAACACCAATGAGGTGCGAGCTCGCAGCATTATGGAAACAGTCAGAGATTCCATTCATCACCAAAATTAGAAACAGAATTGGTTTGTTTGCCAGATGGAGAAGTTACCGAGTTTAGTTAACGACACTGGTGCTACATTTCTAAAAGTCTGGACACCATGGTTGGCACAGACAGACATCCCAGGGGTGAATGATGCCATCGCCCTGCTTTAATAAATGCAAATGCGTTCTCCTATGACAACTGACAGGAAGAAATAAGACAATCTAGGTTGGTAACCACAGGAGACGAAGAGAAGATGTCGGACAGACAGAATAGCAACGTCTAAGTAGGAATCGGCCACAGGTGCACGTGGAGGCAATTCGCCTGCTGTTACTCCCCCCCCCCACCACTTTCCTTCCCACCCTTCTTCCTCTTGTATAGTGTATATGTGTGTTTGTCAGTACGCCTTTTTTGTTGTAAATGTCCTTTCCTCTATACAGATGTTACGGAATGGACGGGTTATATTTGAAGGTATAAGAGAATGTGTCGCTAGAACATGTTAAGATATAAAAAAAACATAATAAAATTGGAGTTACAAAAAAAAAATATATATATATTATGTATCAGATAATACTGACTGCATTTTTACATTTCCCCCACTTTGCCATATTTAATGATGTTAACCTTCCTTGGGCTGCTATAGCAACCATTTAGGAAGCCACAGCACTTCCTCTTTTGAAACAGGTGGCCCATATCGCGTGCCCTGGGAACCGGGCCGCTGACAGATTTCCCGGGGACCCAGAACTAGAGTTTAGACCTCTCCCCCACCCCCCTCCTTAGCTGCTCCGGGCCTCTCTCCCCCGCCGGTGCTCAAAGTCGGCTCCGGCCTCCTTCCCACAAACAGGAACCAGAGGCCTGAGACCACAAGTAAGGCTGCGGCCCTGCTGGCGCTGACCGCGCTCATGCTTGAGAGCGGTGACATCACCAGCTCTCTAAGCATGAGCAGCGGGTGTCCTGGCTATTTCGCAAGCGAGCAAGGGGGCGTTGCGGACAAATTGAGCGCATTTGAAACTTACATTTTTTGTTTACTCAAGCGCCAAGCTTGAGTGAGCGTGCGTGCCCGCGCACCGCGTGAGCGGGGACTTAAACAAAGATTTATGTACCTTAAAGCGGCTCAGCGCCAGCGGGGCTGCAGCTTTAGGCAAGTGTGTGTTTGTGTTGTGTGTGAAGGGGGGGGTGGCGGAGGGGGGGTGTATTGTATTTTGTGTGTGGGGGAGGGGGTATTATATTGTGTGTGTGGGGGAGGGGGTATTGTATTTTGTGTGTGGGGGAGGGGGTATTGTATTTTGTGAGGGAGGGGTGTATTGTATTTTGTGAGGGGAGGGGTGTATTGTATTTTGTGTGTGGGGGAGGGGGTATTATATTGTGTGTGTGGGGGAGGGGGTATTGTATTTTGTGTGTGGGGGAGGGGGTATTGTATTTTGTGAGGGAGGGGTGTATTGTATTTTGTGAGGGGAGGGGTGTATTGTATTTTGTGTGTGGGGGAGGGGGTATTATATTGTGTGTGGGGGAGGGGGTATTGTATTTTGTGTGTGGGGGAGGGTGTATTGTATTTTGTGTGGGGGTTGGGGTGTATATTGTATTTTGTGTGGGGGAGCGGGGTATTATATTGTGAGGGGAGGGGGTATTGTATTTTGGGGGGAGTGGGGTATTGAATTTTGTGAGGGGAGGGGGGTATTGTATTATGTGGGGGGAGGGGTATTGTATTATGTGGATTATGTGCGGGAGGGGGTATTGTATTTTGGGGGGAGTGGGGTATTGAATTTTATGAGGGGAGTGGGGTATTGTATTTTGTGAGGGGAGGGTTGTATTTTGTGTGTGGGGGAGGGGGTATTGTTTTTTGTGTAGGGGGGAGGGGGTATTGTATTTTGTGAGGGGAGGGTTGTATTTTATGTGTGGGGGAGGGGGTATTGTATTTTGGGGGGAGGGGGTATATTGTATTGTGTGTGGGGGTTGGGGGGTATATTGTATTTTGTGTGGGGGAGTGGGGTATTATATTGTGAGGGGAGGGGGTATTATATTTTGGAGGGGAGTGGGGTATTGAATTTTGTGAGGGGAGTGGGGTATTGTATTTTGTGAGGGGAGGGAGGTATTGTATTTTGTGAGAGGAGGGAGGTATTGTATTTTGTGAGGGGAGGGAGGTATTGTATTTTGTGAGGGGAGGGAGGTATTGTATTTTGTGGGGACTATGCTGCAATCATCTTTTCTTCAAGTCTAAACCATCTGGGAAAAAACCCTCAAGCATAGTACAATGAAAATGAAGGCATATTAAAAGAGATAATTTTAATGTGGCAAAAGATGCCAAGCTTTTTGGCCCATGACATGTAATATTACATTCAGCGACCATAACACAAGATCATGACATTGATGTAGTTGATGAGTGCAGAGTTGAATTATGATTCAAGGGAAGTGCGCTCAAGCCAACATTGACATTTGTAACATCTTTTTGTGAAGTCAACGCCCTGCTCCTCCATCTTGGAAAAAGAAAAGGAAGTTCTGAAATATGAAGCCATTCCAAGCCCTGATACACTGTCACACTTACCTGCCAGAGAAAGGCAACCCTCAATTATCTTGTGTGTGCACAGGATTTCGGTTATGTCGGCTGCTGACCTAACGTCTAAAGCCCTAAAACATCCTCCAAACAGCAAAAGAAAAATTCTAGTTTCAGCGTCAGATTTGTACCCGACTGCGATTATAGCTTAGAAACTAGCTGGGTAGGTATAAAGACTAAACTGGAGTATATCAGATTCTACACCTTATAGTATTTTCACCAAGCCAATTTGTGCAAAAGTGTGCGGTAAGATCGGCATAAAAATAATAATCCTGCGATAAATAATGGTGTGCATGATACAGAGGGTTTCTCTCTGTGTAGGCCTCCGGTACACTTCTTCTGGTCTCCGTTACCTCCTAGGTAACACCCACTTCCACCAATAACAAAAAAGAATTAGGTTGAGCGAGGTGTCTCTTTAATTCAAATATATAAAGCAATATCAAATAATACTGCACAGCGAAATAGTGTTCCATATTCTTTCCCCATCAGGGAGATGTAGGGAGCTAGCAGCATACGGGAATCAGTGTTACATATCGCTGTATCAAATTACTTTCCTTACATTAATTGTTGCTTTATAAAATTAGACACTGAATAATAATTGACCATTTCTAGTACTGAGCCATGATGTTATCTTTGTATAAATGTGCTAATTATGTTTACTGGCAGCATGAACGTACGTAGTTCCAATACAAAGCCACAACGTGCAGGGCTTGCTGTGAGAAAAATCCACTTGACCAAATGTGCACACTTCTTTAAAACTACGAATAACCAACAAATTAGGGGGAAAAAAACGGGTAGTAACCACTTTTTACCAAAAAACAAAGAACGTGATGGAAGTTGTGATTAAAGTTTAGTAAAACCGCAGCAGCAGCAGCACGAGTGTAGGAAGAAAGAATACATTTGCAGACACTGGCAGGCGCGAGTGCTGGACACAGTTGGCCCCAGCTCCTTTAGATAAATAACATTTCAGTGACGTGCTGTGCTGAAATTACATAAACAGCAGAAATTACCAGGATCTGGGCCCCAGGGGTTTGTGGGTTTCAACATTTTATGCAATCATACTCTGACATCTGCAAACATTTTTCTCCAACAGTTGATGCCAGAAAGTACACGATTAACATCACTTAGTAACTCTTGTAAAGATTTCAAGCTTAATAAGTTTGATTATACTACAATAACCACTTCTTATCCACAACCGCGATGGCTCTTTTTCTCTGTATCACCACCTTATATGGGAAGGTTTTAAGCATTTGTGAAAGCTGTACTGTACATTTCTTGCATATTGCAGGGTTCTAGCAAATGTTTACACCCACAAATCTGTATTTCTTTTAACAAAAGCTTGTTTACTCTAAATTATAATATCCCAGTAGATAGGCTGAAAAAATAAACATTTCCCTGGCAGGATATACCTAAAGTTAAATCTGTTTGGCTTATGCGGATATTAAAAATGATTTAAAAAGCTTAACCAGTTATCTTTTCTATAGGCCATAAAAAAAGTATTTTCCTTTTTTAGATTTGCTTTTCCCTTTTAACAGCTCTCTCAGACGGTTACACAATCACATCATAACACACGTTGGTAATTAAAAAATAAAAATAAAGAGGGGGGTTGTCTTTGACAAGATCGTAACCAAATAATGCGTCTCCCCCATACAGCAAGTTCTCTTTATACAAGTGGATATAAATCCTAAAAGTCTTGAAGTATCTGTGATATGTTTTAATGTTTTCTATATGCAAGTAGTTTACATAACTTCTTGCCTCATAATATAGTTACTATTTATTTGAAAGACAAGGTAACTACATTTTAACTTGTCTTATCTACACAACAGGATTTACCCATCTGTACATGTAGAAGTCCTCCTTGGTGCACATCACGTCTTCCTTGGTGCACATCACGTCCTCCTTGGTGCACATCACGTCCTCCTTGGTGCACATCACGTCCTCCTTGGTGCACATCACGTCCTCCTTGGTGCACATCACGTCCTCCTTGGTGCACACCACGTCCTCCTTCGTGCACACCACGTCCTCCTTCGTGCACACCACGTCCTCCTTCGTGCACACCACGTCCTCCTTCGTGCACACCACGTCCTCCTTGGTGCACACCACGTTCTCCTTGGTGCACATCACGTCCTCCTTGGTGCACACCACGTCCTCCTTCGTGCACACCACGTCCTCCTTCGTGCACACCATGTCCTCCTCGGTGCACATCACGTCCTCCTTCGTGCACACCACGTCCTCCTTCGTGCACATCACATCCTCCTTCGTGCACACCACGTCCTCCTTCGTGCACATCACATCCTCCTTCGTGCACACCACGTCCTCCTTCGTGCACACCACGTCCTCCTTCGTGCACATCACATCCTCCTTCGCGCACATCACGTCCTCCTTCGCGCACACCACGTCCTCCTTCGCGCACATCACATCCTCCTTCGCGCACATCACGTCCTCCTTCGCGCACACCACGTCCTCCTTCGCGCACATCACGTCCTCCTTCGTGCACATCACGTCCCCTTCATGAGGACGTTTAAACACAAAACTGCAATTACAATTTCCTTTTTGTGATCATCAAATTATAAAGGCGGTCAGAATGAAAAAGCATTTTTTCTAGAATTTTATTTCTAACGAGTAAATATTAAAAGATAAAAAGTAGATTAAATAAGTTTTGCATGGCATTACGGAAGTCATCTTATAACTTCTGTTTTTACAGTATAAGGGAATCTTCTTTAATAGAGAGGTGATTGTAACATTCTTTGTTTTGGCGAGTAATGAAAATTAACGTTCACAATTAATGTATTTAGAAGTATTTGCAACATGAATTAGAAAAATCACACTCCATTTTAAATCATTTCAATGGAAAGTGTTGTACAGTAGGATGTATATTATTTATACAGTATATGTATGGGAGGTCCCCACAGTGCCAGCCGCTCCTCTTCCTCTTACCGTGCACAATCTACCCGAGACTCTCAAAGCCGCCACCAGTCTGAGTGCTTTAAGAACTAAGGCTGTCTCACATTGTAATGTGGTCTGTAACGGTTACATACGCCTATAGCTTACTTTATCTTTAACTGTTCATACAATGTCTTTGTGAGGAATCCGTTTTGGGGTTTGGCGGGAGCTCACTCTTGCAGAACTGGTGAGCGCTCAGACAAACCGTCCCTTGGATGTGCTTGCAATCACTGCAGCTCTGTCATTGGAGGAATTCCCACACACCCCTGTCTTGGGATTGGCTATCTGCCCTTCTTATCCTGGCCTCTCCCTTGGACTCATTGCTGAGCATAGACCAAGTTGTACTTGGAAGTAACTGTGTTTGTCACAAGCTACCTTGCCTTAGCCTTACCTGGTTCCTGAGACCTGCTGCATTCCCTCCTGGCAGAGGTCTGCTCTTGTGCTGAAGCGCTGGATCCCCAGTGCTAGTCTTACCTTGTTCCTGAGACCTGTTGTATTCACCCCAGGCAAAGGTCTGCTTCCTTGCTCCTGTGCTGAAGCGCTGGGTCCCCAGTGCTAGTCTTACCTTGTTCCTGAGACCTGCTGCATTCACCCCTTGCAGAGACCTTATCATGGGCCGCTCTCGCTCCTCGCGCAGAGGACATTCCCACGCTTCAGCTGCTACGCTGAAGCGGTGTGTACCTGACTCCCCGTTGCCGAACTCAAGCCTGGACATCGACTACTCTGACGTCTCCAACTCTGACCCCGGCTTGCCCATGGATTTCCCTGCCTTCTGCAACCCTGAACCCAGCTACGAATGACTACGAACTGCGCAATCCAGAACCGGCTTCGTGGTCTAAGGTCGGTGTATTCACATCCCCACCTCAGCCCCACTGTCCTGTCCCGGTTTGTGGCGAGCACGTCCATTACAGTCTTCATATTTAATGTATAACCCTGTTCACCTAATGTAATGCAATGTCTTTATATATAATGTATAAACACACAGATACCCAACAAGCTCTGAGAAACCCCAAACATTACCACATTATATATATATATATATATATATCAAAAAAACAATATGAAGTAGCGCCGCTAAATAACCAGTTAATTATAAATATTAATTATAAATTACTAGTGGGAGAGACAATAGCTAATTGGATAGGCTTGAAGGGGCAGCTAGATAGGGCTAGTACACTATGATAAAACTTTTAAAATAAACAAATGGCAATGCAATCTCCTGACAAAAAACCCTAAAGGAAAAAATATAAAAAATCTAAAAAATGTATTTATTAATAAAAAATATATAGAAAAAATTGTCAAAAGATACAAATATATAATAAAAAACCTTCAATACATAAAGTCCTGTTCCAGTGGAAATGTCCTTGGTTTCTTGCAGCCCGTTTCAAAGGGATCACCAGTCCCTAGTGATATCTGGAAAAAAGAACAAAAAAGAAACAGGCGCACACCTAGTGCATTACCACAATAAAAATGTATTGGATGAACATAAAATCTAACAAATGGCCACTCACAAGGATACAGCAAATAAAAGCATGTATGAGATAGGCTCTCATGTGCCTTGCAGCTCAATCACCAGCGTCCGTCCGCAATCAGTGGCGTCGTCACGTGGATCAGCCTCGCGAACCGGAACCGGAAGAGGGGTGTTTCACCTTCAGTGCTCCAGTAAATCGGTCCCTCCGGGAAACAGGCACCCCAGATGTATAATAGTACAAGGTAGCAAGCCGGGAGAGCAGCACACGGGAGCCAAGAGTTCTCAGTCAACCTGCATCAGTGTTTGTGGGCAAATGGCGGCCGGACTCTAGCCACGCCCTACGCGTTTCGTCATCAAATGGCGACTTCTTCAGGGTTAGGGTTCCCCTGAAGAAGTCGCCATTTGATGACGAAACGCGTAGGGCGTGGCTAGAGTCCGGCCGCCATTTGCCCACAAACACTGATGCAGGTTGACTGAGAACTCTTGGCTCCCGTGTGCTGCTCTCCCGGCTTGCTACCTTGTACTATTATACATCTGGGGTGCCTGTTTCCCGGAGGGACCGATTTACTGGAGCACTGAAGGTGAAACACCCCTCTTCCGGTTCCGGTTCGCGAGGCTGATCCACGTGACGACGCCACTGATTGCGGACGGACGCTGGTGATTGAGCTGCAAGGCACATGAGAGCCTATCTCATACATGCTTTTATTTGCTGTATCCTTGTGAGTGGCCATTTGTTAGATTTTATGTTCATCCAATACATTTTTATTGTGGTAATGCACTAGGTGTGCGCCTGTTTCTTTTTTGTTCTTTTTTCTATATATATATATATATATATATATATATATATATATATATATATATATATATATATATATATATATATATATATATATATATGTGTGTGTCCAAAGGAGTGCTAGTGGGCGTGGCTAAATGTATACAACAAAAAACAAACAAAGATGCCCAAATCTACTTCCAATGTGTCAAAAATACACAGTGCAATACCTATATATTCTTTTGAAAAAGGGTCATTTAGTTTAACCCTTTGGCCAAAGCGTATTAAGCCTGCTGCCACTTTCAAGGCATGACCGTTGGCAGGTCCTAACACTCCCTGAGTTCAAATTCTTATTTACCTGCATAATTACAGGAAGAATGATCACATTGGATCTGTCGTAACCCAGCAAAATGAAACTGACCTGCCAACTTGGAAAGTGGAGAGGGTTGAACTTAAACCTTGGGGGGCGGGGGGAAAGGGCCACTATCCTCCCAAAAACAGCTGAGACCAGCTGGCCATAGTTAATAAACACACAGATACCCTCAGTTTCATTTTGCTGGGTTACGACAGATCCAATGCAGATCATTCTTCCTGTAATTATGCAGGTAAATAAGAATTTTAACTCAGCAAGTGTTAGGACCTGCCAACGGTCATGCCTTGAAAGTGGCAGCAGGCTTAAGACGCTTTCGCCAAAGGGTTAAACTAAATTGCCCTTTTTCTAGAGAATATATACTGTAGGTATTGCACTGTGTATTTTTGTCACATGGGAAGTAGGTTTGGGCATCTGTTTGTTTTTTGTTGTATATAATGTATAACCCTGTTCTCCTATGTAACCATATATTTGTAACCATGTATCTGTCCAGGACATACGTAAAAACGAGAGGTAACTCTCAATGTATTACTTCCTGGTAGAACATTTGATAAATAAATAAATAGCGCTTCCCAGCAGTAATACACACAACACATTAACACAACACAGTAACAACACATAATGGAAATAAGCGCTTCTGATATAAAAGTAACATTAGGAAAAGGAGTTCCTGCCCCGAAGAGCTTACAATCTAAGTGGTAAGTAGGAAGAACTTACAGCAACAGTAGGAGGGTGTTATGGTAAGTGCGTCAGCAAGGGGTCAAGGTCGGTGTATGAGATGTAGAATATCAACCAGCGGAGCTACTCATATGCTTCGATAAGGTGTGTTTAGATGGGTCTTAAAGGTGGATAGAGAGGGTTCTAGTCGGATATTGAGGGGAAGGGCATTCCAGAGGTGCGGGGCAGTCAGTGAGAAAGGTATTAGACAGGAGAAGGCTTTAGATACAAAAGGGCTAGACAGGAGACATGCTTGAGCAGAACGCAAGGGTCGGGATGGTGCATAGCGAGAAATTAGGAGGAGCAGAAGAGTGTATAGCCTTAGAAGTGTTGGAGAATTTTGTGTATAATACGGGATTTAATAGAAAGTCAAGAGAGGGATTTCAGCAGGAGAAATGCCGAAACTGATTTAGGAGAGAATAAAGTGATTTTACCAGCCTCGTTTAGGATAGATTGAAGGGGAGACAGGTAAGAAATAGGAAGGCCGGACAGCAGAAGGTTACAGTAGTCGAGATAGGAGAGAATGAGGGCCTGTGTCAGAGTTTTAGCAGTAGAGCAACAGAGGAAAAGGCGTATCTTTGTAATGTTATGAAGAAAAAAACTACAGGTTTTAGCTACACTGAGAATGTGAGGAAGGAGTTAAATGTGACCCCCAGGCAGCGTACTTGTGCTACTGGGTGTATGATAGTGCTGCCAACAGTAATGTAGAAGGGGGCAGAAGGACCAGGCTTGGGAGGAAATATGATGAGATCCGTTTTGGACATGTTATGTTTAAGTCTGCGTAGGGCCATCTAGGATGATATAGCAGAGACACAATCAGTGACTTTGGTCTGTGCACCTGGTGTAAGGTCAGAGGTTGTGTAACAGGGGACTTATCCCTGTTCAGGTAAAGTGCCTCTAATCCAGCAGTGTGGTGGTTAACTGCTGGTAGTCAATTAACAAAACACCACCTGCCTGATTAGATGGCTTAGAAAGCCTGTCTTTTGAAACAGGAAGTGAGAACTCTTTAGCTGACACCTGAGCTGAACTTGGAGACACACTTGTCTTGAGCTCTGCCAAAAGATAGCAGAGCTGCTTTCAAGACACAGGGAGAACTTCTAAACCTGTATGCTGACCAACCCTGGAGACAAGGTAGCTGAAGCAAGGACAGTGAAGATTTTCCCTCCAAACCACATGGAACAGATAAGACTTTCATTCTTAAAAGACTGCTTATGGAGGCGCATGCGCGATGGCAGTGAGTATGGATGCATGATTCCAGTGCTCCATGCCCCGCTCATAATATAAAGAATTAAAATACCTTCACTCTATACTGAACTGCTAGAATTTAACTACCATAACTCTACTAAACTACCAGGATGTCAAAACGGGCAACAAAAACGCCGAAATCAAAGGGGCTCCCGCTATATTTTAACAGCGCAAGGAGCAGCGCGGCGGAGGCCATAATGGCGCCGAATTCAAATCAGGGCTCTGATTCGGAACGGGAGGGAGAGAAGGAGGACGGCGAGAACGCTGAAGACAGGCCAGTTAGGCTTGGCGATTTCAATCGTTTATATACCGACCTAAAAACCCTCTTGCAAGCAGAAATTAAAGAGCAGGGGAGGGAAATCTGTAGCTTGGGAGAGCGCACAGGTCGAGTTGAGACCCAACTTGACATCGTTACCACTGCAACCAAAAGCAATGCAAAAAAAACATCAGAGATGCAGATCCAAATTAATGACCTGAAAGAAAAGCAGGAAGACGCAGAAAATCGGGAGCGTCGCAATAATATAAGGATACGGGGGGTCCCTGAAGAAGTGGGGGATTGCGAGGAATTTGTCCTGAGATGGATGGGGGAATTGCTGCCGGATACCCCCAGGGAAAGACTGGAGATGGATCGCTGCCATAGAGCCCTGAGAACGAGGCCGACGCAGTCAGATCAACCGCGGGATATCATAGCGCGGCTGCACTTCTACAAGACCAGGGAGGCCATCCTCCAAAAGTCCCGCGCCACCCCTACAATTGAATTTGAAGGAGCAAAATTGCTCATCTTCCAGGACTTATCCCCCCTAACCTTGCTGCGACGCAGGGCCCTGCTCCCAATCACAAAAGTGCTGAGGGACAACAACGTCCGATACCGTTGGACTTTCCCTTTTGGTTTGTCTACCAGCAAAAATGGACGGGCCCTTCACATGAAGGAGATTGGGGAGGGAGTGGTGTTCCTCCAGAAATTAGGCCTCAAGGGGACCCCGCCAGTGCCGGTGGAAGAAGAAGAGGAGATCCCGGGCCCCAGCTGGGCAACAGCGGGACAAGCGCCCCGGTCTCCACGGAATAAAAGATGAGTTGCAACAAGGCAAAGTCTCTCTAAATAATCCTCAGTGTTGGGGTATTAAGTTTCCCAGTTATCAGTTTTAAGTTCCCTGTTATATCGCTACGGACTTAAGCCCGCTTACATTACAGCAAGATCGAGCTTGATTTAAGGTTCCAGCTGGAGGGGCAAAAATCCTCGTTCTCCCATCTGTAAAAGACGCTGTACTCACCTGGACGAGAGAAACAGGAGGCCCAAAGATGGAGGCACCCACGAGGTGAGAGAAAAACCCAGCTTGGAACGCAGGAGCAGGAAACCACCATCAACCTGGAGGAGAGCGCGAACACAGCCGTTCTGGACGAAAGACGCTCCCAAAATGGCGGCGGCCGGATGTCCGGGCGCCAGTAGAGGAAGTGCGCGGGCGGCCATCTTGGAGGAGGCAGAAAGATCCTAAGGACGTCAGGAGGCGGCGACGAGCGTCACGCGGGCGACCCGGCCTGGCGGGATTTTCAATTTTCGCCGGTCCCAAGCGCCGCAACTGCAGGGGCAGCAGCAGCTGCAAGCGACACACCGCCGGAACGAAGAAGGCCCAGCGGACACACCCCGGGAGGGTACCCAAGGGTGGAAGGCCTAAGAGGGGGGGGGAAAGGAGTCCCACACAGGGCTATAAGGGAGGGAAGTTAAGATCAGCGGCGGAAGGCAGGATAGAATAAGGGTAAAGTAGGTGGAGCATATAAGAAGGCAGATATAGCCGGGGGGAGGCAGAGAGGGTGGAAGAGGTAAGGGAGTAAGCGGGGTGGGGCAAGAGGAAGGCATAAGGGAAGTGATGGAAACAGGAAGGAGACAGATGGAAGAAGCAAGTGGAGTAGCAGTAGAGAAGAGGGACGGGAGGGAGGAGGGTAAGGACAAGTGGTTATACCAGAGGGAAGAAGGGAGAGGAAGTATTGAGAGGGCAATAGCAAGTAAATGAGATACAGGGAAATGGAAAAGGTTAGAAAAGAGTTCGTCAGGGAAGGGAGTCCGAAGAGAAAATAGAAGGGAGAGATAGTACACCAAAGAACGTTCTCTAAGAGAGGTGGAAGATAAAGAGGCCACCCGTCCAGTTAGGGAAATAAAGGGCAAGGACGCAAGAGGTAGCACTTAATACTGTGGTTAGCGATAAACCCAGGAGTTATAAGTTATAAGTTATATAGGTATTGTGCAAGTTTTTGGTTTAGGAGCGGGGCGGGAGCTGAGGGATCTCTGCCTGCTCTGCGGTCCGCATGGGCCAGGGGCTGGGAAGGGGTTATCCCAGCGAAGTCCTTTGGGAGGGAGGGGGGTCACGAAGTGAGATAACATCGGAGAGGGCCCAGTGGCAGGTGCCCAGCCCCCAAAGGCAATGGAATCTGAGCCAAGGTGGCGGGGCCACAGCTCGGAGGACACTAATTGTTTTTTGTTCTATGTGTGTCTTTCCCCATGTTTCCCTATTGTTTCCCCCCAACCCACAGGACCCACCATCCAGAGATCAGCGTGAGTGCTACAGGTCGGAGACGGCTCTTCCTCAGTCTCGGTTCCTGGCGAAACATACGCCTCCACCGCCCCCCTGCTGCAGGTTCAGTCCAAGTCAAGGATGAGTAACGATTTGATCTTTATTTCCCATAATGTCAAGGGATTCAACAACCCAATAAAGCGCAGAATTGCCTTCAGGGACTATGTTCGCAAAAAAGCGGATATAGTATTCGTTCAGGAGACACACTTCTCCAAGTCGAATCACCCCAACTACCTGGACAGGCACTATAGGACAATGTTCATGTCCTCTGCGAAAGTTAAGAAAAGAGGAGTGGCAATACTAATCCACCGCAGAGTGCCCTTCCAGGTAGTTAAAACATATAAAGATGTGGATGGACGCTATGTTATCGTCACGGGCACAATTAACAACCAAGAGGTCACTTTGAGCTCAATCTATGCCCCCTGCGAACAGACACCGCAATTCTTCACATCATTTTTTGATAAACTACACAAGGTGGCAATAGGTTGTATATTCCTGGCAGGAGACATGAACCGCACCCTAGACCCAGACTTGGACAGATGCACGGGGACTAACTTACCACAGAAACAAGACGTACTAACTATACATCAAGGGCTCCGTGATTGCCAGTTAATTGACATTTGGAGGGAACATCACCCCTCGGAAAGAGCATACACTTTCTACTCACACCCCCATAACAGATACAGTAGGATAGATTACTTCCTGGTCTCTAACAAAGCGGTCTCCATGGTCTCCCATTCTGGGATCCATGATATTTCATGGTCAGACCACGCACCAATTGAGCTGCGATGTGCTTTGCGGCTGCTGGACAGACCGGGGGCGAACTGGAAATTAAACGAGCTGCTGTTAAAAAATCCAACATCGGAGCGGGCGATAGGAGATAAAATTAAGGAATATTTCGAAATCAATACAGGAAGCGTATCTTCCCACTCTACTCTTTGGGAGGCCCATAAGGCGACCATGAGGGGACTCCTAATGAATTTAGCAGCACAAACCAAAAGAGCTAAGGAGTCCCAGATAAAAGATTTGCGAGAGAGACTAGCACACCTCTCCGCACTTCATAGTCTCAATAAACAGGGCGCTACCCTAAAGGAACTCTCTGACACCAAAACTAGACTCAATTTGTTGCTAAACTCCAGAGCCGAGAGGGAGTTGGCGTGGTCCAAGCGTAAGTTTTACGACAAAGCCAACAAGCCAGATACCTTACTTGCCAATAAATTACGTAACAAACTCCCTAATTATAGTATCTCCTCCATCCGCACCAAGGGAGGGGACCTTACCTCCGACCCTAGAAGAATTGTCGCGGAATTTAAAAATTTCTATGAAGTTCTCTATGATGGAGATAAGGTCAGCCACACACAGAAAATAGGAGAAAAAACCCAGAAGTTCCTAAAAGAGGCACGCCTTCCCAAATTGAGCAGGGCAGAAAGGGAGGCACTACAGAGTGACTTTACATTTGAAGAATTGTCAGAGGTTATAAAGGCCCTTAAACCAGCCAAAGCTCCGGGACCAGATGGTTTTTCAAATTTATATTACAAAAAATTCCTTAAAATACTAGCGCCACAGCTTCTAAAATTATTTAACGAAATTCTAGCGGGGGGCTCCTTTCCATCCCAGATGCTCCAGGCCTCAATCTCCCTGATCCACAAGCCAGGTAAGGACCCGGTAGACTGTAAGAGCTATCGGCCCATATCCCTGATTAATTCCGATGTGAAAATATTCTCTAAACTATTAGCTAACAGGGTGGGCATTGTCCTACCAGGGCTAATCCACCCGGATCAGGTGGGATTTATTGGAGGAAGGCAGGCGGCAGACAACACAAGACGGATCATAGATTTGATCGATCTGGCCAATAAAAAGAATATCCCGTCTATGCTGTTGAGTCTGGATGCTGAGAAGGCCTTCGATAGGATCGATTGGTCCTATCTGAGGGCAGTACTAGGAGCATTCGGTTTCGAGGGACGCCTCCTAGAAGCCATCTTGGCCCTGTATAAAGGCCCCACAGCTAGGGTGCGCCACCAGGGCTTCCCATCGGAGCAATTTAACATCTGTAGCGGGACGCGACAGGGGTGCCCCCTGTCCCCTCTGCTGTTTGCATTATGTATAGAACCCCTGGCGGCTCATATTCGCCTAAGCCCAGATATATCAGGGATAGACGTAGGGGACCAATCCCATAAAGTGGCATTATACGCTGATGACGTGATACTGACCCTGTCGAAGCCGCTCACTTCCCTGCCCAATGTCTTTGAGATTCTGGGAGCGTTCAGCCTCATTTCCGGGTTCAAAATTAACCAGACGAAGTCTGAAGCCCTAAATATTAGTCTCCCGCGCCCAATGGAGAAATTACTTGAACTAAATTTTAATTTTAAATGGCAAGCCTCCTCTATCAAATACTTAGGTATCCAAATTACCAAGACATATGACTCATTATACAAAGCAAATTATCCCAAATTATTCCAAGCTTTAAGAGAGGACCTGAGGGTGTGGGCGGGGTTTGGAATTTCCTGGTTTGGACGAATTCATAGCATTAAGATGAATCTCCTGCCAAGGGTGCTTTACCTGTTCCAGGCCCTGCCAATACCATTGGTGCGGGCAGATATCCTCGCCTTACAGTCAAAGATCATGAAATTCATTTGGCACAAGAAGAGTCCACGAATTGCTAAGAGTATACTAACCAGGCCCACGATTAGAGGGGGACTAGCGGTACCTTGCTTGATGGCATATTACAAAGCAGCAAGATTAGGTCAGATTGTCCAGTGGCACCTTGACCCGTCCCTGCGGAGATGGGTGGCACTGGAGAAAACCTGCTGTGCTCCAATAGAGTTGAATAATTTAATTTGGCTGCCAAAACGCTGCGACAACACAGTGGGAGTGCTGCTACGGACCATGGTGAACTCTCTGGCGGTGTGGAGGAGTTCCAAACTTAAACATAAACTAACGACAAAACACTCCTTGATGACCCCGCTATTCGATAACCCAGATTTCGCCCCGGGGATGGCCGGAGGGCGGCACTTTAAAATTTGGATACAGTCGGGATATAAGCGACTAATGAATCTGAAGGGGCCTCAGGATATTAAAACATTCGAACACGTCAAATCAGAAAAAGGCCTTCCAAACACTGAATTATTCCGCTACCTTCAGATAAGAGCATTCTATAACAAATTTCCAATTAGACCAGCTAGGACCAATTTTGAGCAGCTGTGTTCCAGAGCAACGGACACACGGGGACTTACCTCTAGATTATACCGGGAAGTGATCTGTCCAAGTGGACCTGACGTCGACAAACTGAACTACATGACTAAATGGGAGACAGACCTAGGGGAGACTTTAGAGGACAAAGACTGGGAGTGGATCTTGCAGGCGGCGGCCAAAAGCTCCATCTGCTCAACGTTAAAAGAGAACGCATATAAAGTCATGATGCGCTGGTATCACACCCCATTACGTCTGTCTAAATTCGTCAGCGGGTATTCCCCGCTCTGCCCAAAACAGTGCGGGGAATCAGCAGACCTAGTCCACATGCTGTGGTCCTGCCCGAAGGTACTCCCGATTTGGGAGAGCATTAGAGCTTGGGCACAAGGTATCCTCGATTTAGAGGTTCCCCTGGACCCGTGGCTGTTCTTACTGGGCAGACGGGCCCGGGGGCTGCCAAAATCGGCACACAAATTGGTGGCACATATGGCCACAGCCACTAGGTGCGAGATCGCAGCAGTGTGGATACAGCAAGATCCACCAGTCTTCCCCAAAATTCGAAACAGATTATGGCAAGTTTGCCAGATGGAACAGTTGACTAGCTGGGTCAACGACTCTGGCCGAAATTTCTTAAAAGTGTGGGAGCCATGGCTCACCCAATCCGACATCCCCGGGGTAGATGCCAGCACAATTTTGCAATAATAAGTACAAGTGCGTTCTCTGGTGACGGAGCGGAACATACTATAACATAGGCACGTAACAGGTAGGATCCCCTCGACTATTAAATCCAGAACCAAGAGGAGGAGTCGTCAGGTGTCTCAAAGAAGGGCGCAGCACGGACCAAAAGCAGACCTTCCACTACCGAAGAACACGGTGGCAGTCCATTCCCCCCCCCCCTACCCCCCCTCCTTCTCCCTCCTTGTTGTTTTTTTCCTCTGTTGTCTAGTCTTTGGTCAGGTGAGTCAGGTTTGTCTAGTCTTGTGAGTGCATGTTGTAAGTCCCTTACTGCTTTTGAGTGATTTTACCCTTGATTGTGAGAGCGAAAAGGGTAAACCTCGGGGGGTTTCAAATTGTTTTATTATGGGATGTGGCATAACGTACCTGTTGTGAAACCCAATAAAAATTTTGAAGTTGAAAAAAAAAAAAGACTGCTTATATCTGCTTATTGCATGCTATGTGTTTGGGGTTGGGAGAATTGCTTAACTAATGGAGATGTGAACTAATTGCAAGGATTTCACTAGAAATACTCCCAAGTGAATGGAAGCTTTGTTCCCCCCTGTGTTTGGATAATTTCCTGATGAAAAGGAAAAGGCACAATAAAGCCTATTATAATTTCACATTATAACGACTCCAATTGTGTACCTCTGTGAACGTCCGTCTACAGGTTGATAAGTACATATGTGTCATCAGCATAGAGGTGATATTTGAACCCAAGAGATGCGATAAGGTCCCCTGGAGAGAGTGTGTAAAGAGAAGAGGTCCCAGGACACAGACAGAGAAGAGGGAATTGTTAGCAAAAGACGACACTGAAAGTACCGGTTTTGCCCGATAATAAAGGCAATGTTTTTTTTTCAATAAAGTTGAAAAGTACATACTTGCGTTATAAAATCGGGCCTCTCAAACTTTGCGAGACAATCAATCAGTCACCAGTACGAGACAGGAGGGTAAAAACAGCCATGTTACTTGTGGCAGGAAGCTTAAACCAAGATACAGAAAGAGAGAGCGAGAGCGCAAGATACAGAAAGAGAGAGCGAGAGCGCAAGATACAGAAAGAGAGAGCGAGAGCGCAAGATACAGAAAGAGAGTGAGAGCGCAAGATACAGAGAGAGCGAGAGCGCAAGATACAGAAAGAGAGAGCGAGAGCGCAAGATACAGAGAGAGCACGAGAGCGCAAGATACAGAGAGAGCGCGAGAGCGCAAGATACAGAGAGAGCGCGAGAGCGCAAGATACAGAAAGAGAGCGCGAGAGCGCAAGATACAGAAAGAGAGAGCGAGAGCGCAAGATACAGAAAGAGAGCGAAAGCGCAAGATACAGAAAGAGAGAGCGAAAGCGCAAGATACAGAAAGAGAGAGCGAAAGCGCAAGATACAGAAAGAGAGAGCGAAAGCGCAAGATATAGAAAGAGAGAGCGAGAGCGATACAGAAAGAGAGAGCGAGAGCGATACAGAAAGAGAGAGCGAGAGCGATACAGAAAGAGAGAGCGAGAGCGATACAGAAAGAGAGAGCGAGAGCGATACAGAAAGAGAGAGCGAGAGCGATACAGAAAGAGAGAGCGAGAGCGATACAGAAAGAGAGAGCGAGAGCGATACAGAAAGAGAGAGCGAGAGCGATACAGAAAGAGAGAGCGAGAGCGATACAGAAAGAGAGAGCGAGAGCGATACAGAAAGAGAGAGCGAGAGCGATACAGAAAGAGAGAGCGAGAGCGATACAGAAAGAGAGAGCGAGAGCGATACAGAAAGAGAGAGCGAGAGCGATACAGAAAGAGAGAGCGAGAGCGATACAGAAAGAGAGAGCGAGAGCGATACAGAAAGAGAGAGCGAGAGAGATACAGAAAGAGAGAGCGAGAGAGATACAGAAAGAGAGAGCGAGAGCGATACAGAAAGAGAGAGCGAGAGCGATACAGAAAGAGAGAGCGAGAGCGATACAGAAAGAGAGAGCGAGAGAGATACAGAAAGAGAGAGCGAGAGAGATACAGAAAGAGAGAGCGAGAGAGATACAGAAAGAGAGAGCGAGAGAGATACAGAAAGAGAGAGCGAGAGAGATACAGAAAGAGAGAGCGAGAGAGATACAGAAAGAGAGAGCGAGAGAGATACAGAAAGAGAGAGCGAGAGAGATACAGAAAGAGAGAGCGAGAGAGATACAGAAAGAGAGAGCGAGAGAGATACAGTGAGCGAGAGAGATACAGTGAGCGAGAGAGATACAGTGAGCGAGAGAGATACAGTGAGCGAGAGAGATACAGTGAGCGAGAGAGATACAGTGAGCGAGAGAGATACAGTGAGCGAGAGAGATACAGTGAGCGAGAGAGATACAGTGAGCGAGAGAGATACAGTGAGCGAGAGAGATACAGTGAGCGAGAGAGATACAGTGAGCGAGAGAGATACAGTGAGCGAGAGAGATACAGTGAGCGAGAGATACAGTGAGCGAGAGAGATACAGTGAGCGAGAGAGATACAGTGAGCGAGAGAGATACAGTGAGCGAGAGAGATACAGTGAGCGAGAGAGATACAGTGAGCGAGAGAGATACAGTGAGCGAGAGAGATACAGTGAGCGAGAGAGATACAGTGAGCGAGAGAGATACAGTGAGCGAGAGAGATACTGTGAGCGAGAGAGATACAGTGAGCGAGAGAGATACAGTGAGCGAGAGAGATACAGTGAGCGAGAGAGATACAGTGAGCGAGAGAGATACAGTGAGCGAGAGAGATACAGTGAGCGAGAGAGATACAGTGAGCGAGAGAGATACAGTGAGCGAGAGAGATACAGTGAGCGAGAGAGATACAGTGAGCGAGAGAGATAGTGAGCGAGCGAGATACAGAGAGCGAGCGAGATACAGAGAGCGAGAGAGATACAGTGAGCGAGAGAGATACAGTGAGCGAGAGAGATACAGTGAGCGAGAGAGATACTGTGAGCGAGAGAGATACTGTGAGCGAGAGAGATACAGTGAGCGAGAGAGATACAGTGAGCGAGAGAGATACAGTGAGCGAGAGAGATACAGTGAGCGAGAGTTACAGTGAGCGAGAGAGATACAGTGAGCGAGAGAGATACAGTGAGCGAGAGAGATACTGTGAGCGAGAGATACAGAGGGAGAGATACAGAGAGCGAGAGAGATACAGAGAGCGAGAGAGATACAGAGAGCGAGAGAGATACATAGAGCGAGAGAGATACATAGAGCGAGAGAGATACAGAGAGCGAGAGAGATACAGAGAGCGAGAGAGATACAGAGAGCGAGAGAGATATAGTGAGCGAGAGAGATACAGTGAGCGAGAGAGATACAGTGAGAGAGATAGAGTGAGCGAGCGAGATAGAGTGAGCGAGCGAGATAGAGTGAGCGAGCGAGATAGAGTGAGCAAGCGAGATAGAGCGAGCGAGCGAGCGAGATAGAGCGAGCGAGCGAGCGAGATAGAGCGAGCGAGCGAGATAGAGCGAGCGAGCGAGCGAGATAGAGCGAGCGAGCGAGCGAGATAGAGCGAGCGAGCGAGCGAGATAGAGAGAGCGAGCGAGCGAGCGAGATAGAGAGAGCGAGCGAGCGAGCGAGATAGAGAGAGCGAGCGAGCGAGCGAGATAGAGCGAGCGAGCGAGATAGAGCGAGCGAGATAGAGCGAGCGAGCGAGATAGAGCGAGCGAGATAGAGCGAGCGAGCGAGATACAGAGAGCGAGAGAGATACAGTGAGCGAGAGAGATACAGTGAGCGAGAGAGATACAGTGAGCGAGAGAGATACAGTGAGCGAGAGAGATACAGTGAGCGAGAGAGATACAGTGAGCGAGAGAGATACAGTGAGCGAGAGAGATACAGTGAGCGAGAGAGATACAGTGAGCGAGAGAGATACAGTGAGCGAGAGAGATACAGTGAGCGAGAGAGATACAGAGAGCGAGAGAGATACAGAGAGCGAGAGAGATACAGAGAGCGAGAGAGATACAGAGAGCGAGAGAGATAGAGAGCGAGAGAGATACAGAGAGCGAGAGAGATACAGTGAGCGAGAGAGATACAGTGAGCGAGAGAGATACAGTGAGCGAGAGAGATACAGTGAGCGAGAGAGATACAGAGAGCGAGAGAGATACAGAGAGCGAGAGAGATACAGAGAGCGAGAGAGATACAGAGAGCGAGAGAGATACAGAGCGAGAGAGATACAGAGAGCGAGAGAGATACAGTGAGCGAGAGAGATACAGTGAGCGAGAGAGATACAGTGAGCGAGAGAGATACAGTGAGCGAGAGAGATACAGTGAGCGAGAGAGATACAGTGAGCGAGAGAGATACTGTGAGCGAGAGAGATACAGTGAGCGAGAGATACAGTGAGCGAGCGAGATAGAGTGAGCGAGCGAGATAGAGTGAGCGAGCGAGATAGAGTGAGCGAGAGAGATAGAATGAGCGAGAGAGAGTGAGCGAGAGAGATAGATACAGAGAGCGAGAGAGATACAGAGAGCGAGAGAGATACAGAGAGCGAGAGAGATACAGAGGGAGAGATACAGTGAGCGAGAGAGATACAGTGAGCGAGAGACACAGTGAGCGAGAGAGATACAGTGAGCGAGAGATACAGAGAGCGAGAGAGATACAGAGAGCGAGAGAGATACAGAGAGCGAGAGAGATACAGTGAGCGAGAGAGATACAGTGAGCGAGAGAGAGATACAGAGGGAGAGATACAGAGAGCGAGAGAGATACAGAGAGCGAGAGAGATACAGAGAGCGAGAGAGATACAGAGAGCGAGAGAGAGATACAGAGGGAGAGATACAGAGAGCGAGAGAGATACAGAGAGCGAGAGAGATACAGAGAGCGAGAGAGATACAGAGAGCGAGAGAGATACAGAGAGCGAGAGATACAGAGAGCGAGAGAGATACAGAGAGCGAGAGAGATACAGAGATGCAGAGAGAGTATGAGGTTTGGCAAAATCCCTTCCGGGTTTTCACATTTCGCAGTCCGTTCAGGATTTTGCCTGTGCTCGCCCTCTGCGGCTGGATCATCCATGTTTGCCGAGTAAAGTTCCAGTTTCTAGCTGTGTTCATGCAACGCGTTTATGCTTTTTGTCTCTCACGTTACCGTTACCAGACCCGGCTCACGTTTCCTCCTCTTAGGCTGCGTCCCCGCTGGCACTGAGCTCGCTTATCTTCTTCAATGTGGATCAGCACATCCCCTCTCCCGCTGTGCACACACGCTCTCCCAAGCGTTCTGCTTGGGGAGAAAGGGAGATACACTTTGGTGCTGAAAGGAGGGGGGGGGGGGGCAAACGGACCGGGGGGGGGGGGGGGGGGAAACGGACGGGGGGGGGGCAAACGGGCAGAGGGGGGGCAAACGGACAGAGGTGGGGGGCAAACGGACAGAGGTGGGGGGCAAACGGACAGAGGGGGGGGCAAACGGACAGAGGGGGGGGCAAACGGACAGAGGGGGGGCAAACGGACAGAGGGGGGGGCAAACGGACAGAGGGGGGGGGCAAACGGACAGAGGGGGGGGCCAAACGGACAGAGGGGGGGGGGGCAAACGGACAGAGGGGGGGCCAAACGGACAGAGGGGGGGGGCAAACGGACAGGGGCGGGCAAACGGACAGGGGGGGGGCAAACGGACAGGGGGGGGGCAAACGGACAGGGGGGGGCAAACGGACCGAGGGGGGGGGCAAACGGACCGAGGGGGGGGGCAAACGGACCGAGGGGGGGGGGCAAACGGACCGAGGGGGGGGGCAAACGGACAGAGGGGGGGGCAAACGGACAGAGGGGGGGGCAAACGGACAGAGGGGGGGCAAACGGACAGAGGGGGGGCAAACGGACAGAGGGGGGGCAAACGGACAGAGGGGGGGCAAACGGACAGAGGGGGGGCAAACGGACAGAGGGGGGGCAAACGGACAGAGGGGGGGCAAACGGACAGAGGGGGGGCAAACGGACAGAGGGGGGGAAACGGACAGAGGGGGGGCAAACGGACAGAGGGGGGGCAAACGGACAGAGGGGGGGAAAACGGACAGAGGGGGGGGCAAACGGACAGAGGGGGGGCAAACGGACAGAGGGGGGGGGGCAAACGGACAGAGGGGGGGGCAAACGGACAGAGGGGGGCAAACGGACAGAGGGGGGGCAAACGGACAGGGGGGGGCAAACGGACAGGGGGGGGCAAACGGACAGGGGGGGGCAAACGGACAGAGGGGGGGGGCAAACGGACAGAGGGGGGGCAAACAGACAGGGGGGGGCAAACAGACAGGGGGGGGCAAACGGACAGAGGGGGGGCAAACGGACAGAGGGGGGGCAAACGGACAGAGGGGGGCAAACGGACAGAGGGGGGGCAAACGGACAGAGGGGGGGCAAACGGACAGAGGGGGGGCGGCAAACGGACAGAGGGGGGGGGCAAGCGGACAAAGGGGGGGGGGCAAGCGGACAGAGGGGGGCAAACGGACAGAGGGGGGGCAAACGGACAGAGGGGGGGCAAACGGACAGAGGGGGGGCAAACGGACAGAGGGGGGGCAAACGGACAGAGGGGGGGCAAACGGACAGAGGGGGGGCAAACGGACAGAGGGGGGGCAAACGGACAGAGGGGGGGCAAACGGACAGAGGGGGGGCAAACGGACAGAGGGGGGGCAAACGGACAGAGGGGGGGCAAACGGACAGAGGGGGGGCAAACGGACAGAGGGGGGGCAAACGGACAGAAGGGGGGGCAAACGGACAGAGGGGGGCAAACGGACAGAGGGGGGCAAACGGACAGAGGGGGGCAAACGGACAGAGGGGGGCAAACGGACAGAGGGGGGCAAACGGACAGAGGGGGGCAAACGGATAGAGGGGGGCAAACGGAGTGCTGCTGTGTGTTGGGGAGGAGGGAGATAGAAATAGAGGGGGGAGAGAGAAATAGAGGGGGGGGGAAGAGAGGGGGAGAAGGGAGAGAGAGGGGAGAAGGGAGAGAGGGGGGAGAAGGGAGAGAGGGGGGAGAAGGGAGAGGGGTGGGGAAGGAAGAGAGGGGGGTGGAGAAGGGAGAGAGGGGGGAGAAGGGAGAGAGAGGGGGGAAGGGTGAGAGAGGGGAGTGAAAGCAAGGGGGGAGTGAGGGGGGTGGCCGGGAGAGAGAGGGGGGACGGGAGAGATAGCACGGGAGGGCAGGGGAGAGATAGCACGGGGGGCAGGGGAGAGATAGCACGGGGGCAGGGGAGAGATAGCGCGGGGGGGCAGGAGAGAGATAGCACAGAGAGAGAGATAGCCGTATGTTTAGATAAAATCCTCTTTAAAGCAATATTGTGCCTGCAAAGAGAAAAATAAGGAGGTAGTCTTCATTAAAAATTGAATAGAAAAATGCCAGCTCCACTGTCGGAGGGGCACTCTTCCATCCCCCACCATACCAGGGCCCCCCCTTTAATTGCCCCCTCCCAATTCTCCCCCCTACCCCTCCTGGTTTTCCAATCACCCCTCCTTTTCCCACCTCCAACCTCTTGTACCCCCCGCCAGCCCTTCAACCAGTTCCCTAGCCCCCCTCCTTTGACTATATAGCTCTTGACAAGCTACCTTCCCTGAAATAAATGGTAATCTCAGTTACTTAGACTCAGAGGAAGGATACAAGTTGGATTAAACCTCAAATATGCTGTAAAGGATGTCAGTATGCTCCAAATGTTAAAATCTTATTTACAGTTGTGTTCATGACCATGCATAGAGGTTTCATTAGAAATATCGGGCATAATATAGAGGTTTTGAGGTAGAGGCCTCGATAAAAATTAAGGGAGAATGGGTATTTTGATATGGATGTATCCCTCTCACAACTATTTTCAGAGCCACATTTTCTGTTCCCCCCTTCCTCCCCCCTTGTTCCAACCCTCTCCCGCCCCCAGCCCCCCCCCTTGTTACATGGCCTGTCCCTCAATATATACCCGTCATGCTAATTTGTCCACTGACTGAATGTACTATCATCCCATCATTATTCAAACCCTTTCCCCCCCACCTTCCTCCCCCCTTCCCAGGTATTTCCCCCTCCCTCCCATCCTAGGTCTACCCCAGCCGCCCTTCCCCCAACCAGTCCCCCCCCCTCCAATAACAAAAATTATATACAGTATGAGTGGTGTTAAATGTGAATAAGAATGAAACACTTTTTGGTATCAATATAAATCTATGGAAATGTTCCTCGAAAGGTCCCAAATGTTTAACATTCTGTGCAAACAAGAGCCAGGGGCATGCCTAGGGGTTATGAACCGAGATCTCAAATATACCAATGGAAACAGTACTATGAACCTATTAGAAGGGGCTCTTAGGCGCTTGATACTGACAAATGATCAGACGAATACTAAAGTTTGTTAAGATTTTTTTATATGAAAAAGGTTACATTAACGTTGTTGTTTACCACCACATACTATTAATCAATGTTCTAAAATCTGGTCAATTAGACTGGTTTTAAATTAGAATCGGGAGGGCCCTGGGCGCCCCCCTTAAGGTACCTGTGCGCGGTACACAGGAATGTCTGCCAAGGGCACTAGGCCCGCACCACGGGACGAAACGCGTTGGTGCGTGGGCTGTGTTTATGTCCCTGTGAGTCTATGGAATAAATTACCCTCAGTTTTTAGTCTGGAGTTGTGCGCTTCATTTTTCCTATAGGATTTTTTCCATAGGATCTTCTTGCCAGCAGTGCTCTTTTGCTCTCTCTGTTTATGCTGCTTACTCTACCAGGATTGCACGCAGTGGAACTACCCTACAGATGACTTCTGGACTTCAATGTATCCCCATG
This sequence comes from Ascaphus truei, assembly GCF_040206685.1. NCBI lineage: Eukaryota > Metazoa > Chordata > Amphibia > Anura > Ascaphidae > Ascaphus > Ascaphus truei. Next base: position 1,405,475 of record NC_134492.1, read on the forward strand.
GGCAGGTAAGGGGCAATAGCCCTTATATTTTTACCTTGGACCCTATATGGGGAAGTGTGTTTTTTAAGTGGAGTGTGCGTTTGGACCACATCTGCCATAGTCTGGCTGACTGTCCGCTAGGTCCTTTATTTTGCCCCCCCTTAAGTCTTTATCACATACATGATGTTATGGATTTATGACAAGTTCCTATCTTCCTTTATTTCTACAATTCTACTCTGAGTCTACACTGATATTGAGCGTCAGTCTTCACATCACTTTATACTATGCTTCCTGTTCATCAAAAAAAAAAAAAAGAGGAGTAGCTATATTAAATCAAGAGCAATGTACCGTTTGCCCTTGACAAAACTTTAACGGACCCAGAAGGGAAATTCTTAATATTACAGGGGTCACCATCAGGAGTCCCAATATCCATGGTTAATGCATATGCCCAAATGAGGGCCAAGCTAATTTTTTGAGGGAAGTGTTAGAGAAGATAGGATGACAATCCCCCTTAACAATTATTATGGCATATAGTTACATAGTTACATAGTAGATGAGGTTGAAAAAAGACTTCCGTCCATCAAGTTCAACCTATGCTAAATTTAGACAACAGATACTTTATCCTATATCTATACTTACTTATTGATCCAGAGGAAGTCAAACAAAAAACCCCATTAAGGGGAAAAATTAATTCCTTCCTGACTCCAAGAATTGGCAATCGGATTAATCCCTAGATCAACATTCTTCTCATATATACTTATTTGGTATATCCCTGTATACCTTTCCCATCTAAAAAGATGTCCAAACTTTTTTTGAACAAATCTATTGTATCTGCCATCACAGTCTCCATGGGTAATGAATTCCACATTTTAACTGCCCTTACTGTAAAGAACCCTTTCCTTTGTTGCTGGTGAAATTTCCTTTCCTCCAACCTTAAGGGATGGCCCCGAGTCCTTTGTACTGCCCGTGGGATGAATAGTTCTTTTGAAAGCTCCTTGTATTGTCCCTGAATATATTTGTATATAGTTATCATATCCCCTCTTAGACGCCTCTTTTCTAATGTAAATAAATCTAATTTAGCTAGCCTCTCCTCATAAGTTAGAATGTCCATCCCCTTTATTAATTTGGTGGCTCTTCTCTGCACTCTCTCTAGTTCCATAATGTCTTTTCTTAGGATTGGTGCCCAAAATTGTACTCCATATTCAAGGTGTGGTCTTACTAATGCTTTGTAAAGGGGCATAATTATGTTTACTTCCCTTCCATCCATTGCCCGTTTGATGCAAGATAAGATCTTGTTTGCCTTTGCAGGTACTGCATGACATTGGGCACTATTGCCAAGCCTGCAGTCTACAAGCACTCCTAAATCCTTCTCCATCAAGGATTCCCCCAATATATCTCCATTTAATTTGTAAGTCGCCTTTTTATTCTTGTATCCCAAATGCATAACCTTACATTTATCTGTATTAAACCTCATCTGCCATTTACCTGCCCACGTTTCCAGTCTCTCCAAGTCCTTCTGAAGAGAAATTACATCCTGCTCTGATTCTACTACCTTACACAATTTAGTATCATCAGCAAAGATGGAGACTTTGCTCTTGATCCCAACCTCAAGGTCATTAATAAACAAGTTAAAAAGCAGGGGTCCCAGTACCGATCCCTGAGGTACTCCACTCACTTTAGCCCAACCTGAAAAAGTTCCATTTATGACAACCCTCTGTTGTCTGTCCTTTAACCAGTTTTCAATCCAGGTGCATATATTATTAGAGTCCAAATTTCTTTATTTTGTACACCAACCTCGTGTGGAATCGTATCAAAAGCCGTTGCAAAATCTAAGTAGACCACATCAACTGCATTACCCTGGTCTAAATTCCTACTTATCTCCTCAAAGAAACAAATAAGGTTAGTTTGGCAAGATCTATCCTTCATAAATCCATGCTGACTATTACTAATAATTTTGTTTTCCATTAGGTATTCCTGAATATTATCCCGTATTAAACCTTCAAGTAGTTTCCCTACTATTGAAGTCCGGCTTACGGGTCTGTAATTTCCCGGTTGTGATCTAGCTCCCTTCTTAAATATAGGCATCACATCTGCTTTACACCAATCTTGTGGTACTGAGCCTGTGGAAATTGAGTCCTTGAATATTAAATATAATGGTTTTGCTATTACTGAGCCCAACTCCTTGAGAACTCTTGGATGTATGCCATCGGGGCCAGGTGCCTTATTTACTTTAATTTTTTCAAGTCGCTTATGAACTTCTTCCTCCTGGCAGGAGATATGAACACAGTAAGTGTCCCTGACCAAGACAGGTCAAGTATTCCGGGCACCTCTCACCCAAGGTCAACCCAGGAAAATGCCAAAAAAAGGAAAGAATTATTAAAAGATTTCTCTCTCACAGATATATGGAGGGCACAGCACCAAGGTCAACGGGATTATTCGTTTTTCTCAGCCCCACATCAGACCTACTCAAGGATTGATTCTTTTCTGGGTACCAAAGACATTCTCCAGGCATCCTACCAGTCGAATATTGTCTCAATATCTTGGTCAGATCATGCTCCTATCGAATTAGTGCTCTCTCCCATTTGGCAAAAACACCCGATATAATTGGAAACTAAATGACTATACTGAATTCGCCAGAGGTAGAGAGTACAATAAAGCAAAAAAGTATTGAATATTTTGCAATAAACAAAGGATCAGTTGAGTCTCTGACCATGTTATGGGAAGCCCATAAGGCATCAATTAGAGGAACTCTCATATCAATAGCGTCCAAGAAAAAAAACTAAGCAAAAATTATATAAAGAACTCTGAAAAGCTTAGCTTGCTAGAACAAAAACATAAAAATAAACCTTCAAAAAAAACTATCAAAACTGTTAGACAAAGCAAGGACTAAATTTAAACAGATCCAACTAGAAGAGGTGGAGAGGGCACTGAGATGGACAAACCAACGTTATTATGAGGAAATAAAGCAGATCGGTTATTGGCCAATAAACTAAAAGGTCTCAGAGTTAAGTCCCAAATTCCCACGATACAGACCAAATCAGGAACATTTAACGAAAAGGAAGTAGCCAAGGAATTTTCAGATGACTACACAAAATTATATAATCTTAATTCCCCACAAGAGTTTCATTCTGAATCGGGAGCAATATCTGAATATCTAGACAAGTGCAACCTACCTGCGCTATCAGAAGAATCTCAAAGATTAAATGAGAAAATAACACAGGAGGAACTCTCAGTGGTGATTAAACAATTAAAAATAAATAAAACACCAGGCCCAGATGTTTTTTCAAACCTGTATTATAAAACATTTAAGTTAGTGCTGTCCTCGTTTATGCTTGAGGTTTTTAACTCGTTCCTGGAAGGAGGAGATATCCCACCCTCAATGTCCATGGCCAACTTGGCTATTATACATAAAGAGGGAAGGGACCCACTCCAATGCGGTAATTATCGGCCTATATCCCTTCTCAATTCGGATTTAAAAATTTATAGTAAAATTTTGGCAAATAGGCTGAACCCAATATTACCGAATGTGATCCATATTGATCAAGTAGGGTTTGTCTCGGGAAGATAGGCCTCAGACAATACTCGAAAGATTATAAATATTGTCGACCATGTGCACTTGACAGGTACGAGGGCTATCCTAATAAGCCTGGATACGGAAAAAGCATTTGACAGAATAAAATGGGCATTTTTAGATCAAACTTTGATAACATTTGGATTTACTGTAGGAGTCTGTTCTTGGAGGGTGTTAGAGCCCTCTACAAGACACCCACTGCATATGTCAAGCTTCCAGGGGGAGACTCAGATCCCATAAAAATTAGCAATGGTGCTAGACAGGGCTGCCCTTTATCTCCGCTTCTTTTTGCATTATCGATTGAACCCCGCGCAGCAACAATCAGAGATGATACAAATATAAAAAGGAATTGAAATTGGGACAAAGTACAAAATTTCCCTATTCGCAGACAATAAAATATTAACGTTAGCCAGCCCCTTTGACATCCCTCCCAAATTTACAGTCCCAACTAGACAAATTTGGTATAGTATCAGGGTATAAAATTAACAATGACAAGTCCGAGGCCTTGAACTTATCTCTTGAGGCCCCAGAAATCAAATTATTACAAGCAAATTTTAATAATAAATGGAGTTCCTTGAATATTAAATATTTAGGAATCCGGATAGCGAACTCATATCGGTCTCTATATAAATGCAACTTCCCACCACTTTGCAAAAAAAAAAAAAGAGACCTACAGAAATGGAATGAATAGCAGATATCTTGGCTAGGGAGAATAGCATCAGTTAAGATGAATATTCTCCCAAGGTTGCTACACTTTTTCCAGACCCCGCCGATACATGTCCCATTATCAGAGCTTAAAAATATCCAAACCCGGATTTTCCAATTTATATGGAAAGATAAAAGGCCAAGAGGGGCAAGATCGATAATGTTGGCACCAAGGGAGTGCGGAGGTTTGGGAGTCTCAGATATTACTAAATATTACTATGTGGCCCAACTAAAACAGGTAGTAATGTGGAACAACAACCCAGCGACTTGCTGCTGGCTGGAGATTGAGTCTGCTTACGTGAGCCCTCTCTCCCTCTTGACGGTATTGTGGTCTCAGAAAGGGGGAGAGAGGATAACGGATGGTCCTGGCCTGGGAGCAATGAAGTGCACCTGGAAGATATGGTCTAAAAATAAAGAGAAATATAAATGTATCCTCATTCCCGTCTCTATTAACCCAGAGTTCCCTCCGGGGTGCTCCCCAAAAGATTGCAAACAATTAAAGATTTAAACATTAAAATAGTAGCTGATTTAATTGATAAAGGTAAGATCATGTTTTATCAAGATCTCCAAAAGAAACACCAAACCCAGAATTTCCCAATTTTCAGCTCTCTTCAGATTAGACTTTTTCTACAAGCAATTTCAAAGAACAAATTTTTCTAAATTAACAAAATTTGAAGAGCTATGTGGAAAGGGTTTATACCAGAGGGGTCTGATCTTGGAGATATACACGAGGATAGCATTGTCAGCGACAACTACCACTCAGTTATAAGTTAAAATGGGCAGAAGACCTCAATGTGGAAATAGATAGGGATGACTGGGAATCGGCTGCTAAAACATAAATGTGTACAACAAAAGAAAATATATACAAAATTTTATTTCACTGGTACTTGACTCCTAGTAGGCTGAGCCAAATCTTCCCTGGAACAACAGATCTCTGCTGGAGGGGGTGTGGCCAGAGAGGGGTGTGGCACGTATCTGGTGGATATGTCCTCAGATAAAACATTTTGGGCTCATGATCCAAGATATGATCCAGGAGCTCACAGGTGTAAGAATACAGATGAACCCGCTGTCCTTTCTCCTTGCCAAACCTATTGAAGACCTACAGGTATCTCTCAGAAAACTAGTATCATTTATTCTCACCGCGGCTCGTTTCTCCATAGCTGCGGCGTGGAAGAAAATTCCGTTCCGTCAAAACGCACAGTAAATCAGAAGAATTAACGAGGTTAGACTCATGGAGCAGCTATCAGCGCTACTAAATAAAAAAATGGAACAATTTAATAGTGTATGGGAATTGTGGTCCTGGAATTGAGAAGATTAAAATAAAAAAAACAGGTCTCTAAAACAGGAATGGAGGTGTCTGACAGCGGACGGGATGGGAGGGATCTATCCTTCGCCCCCTTATCCCTTCCAATCCTGCCCCTTGAACTTCCTCCTCCTCCCCCCCCCACCTCCTCCCATTCTTCCCCTCCTCCCTTTTTCTATCCAGCTCTCCCTCTATTCTTTTGTTTTTCTCAAATTGGGGATGGGCGGGGAGACACTGCACTTCAAAGTAAAAAAGAAAGAGGACAAAGAGGTCAAAGAGATTAATGAATACGAGTAAAATCTCTAGTTCATCTTGTATGCAAACATTTGGCACTGTTTGAGAAAAAATATGTAAAAGTGTTCCTCCTGATACTCTGTAGTGTCTTACTTGCTTATGCCCAAGAAAAATAATTAAAAAAAGTTTGAAACCAAGAAAAAAAAGTCAGAGTTGAATTTTAAAATAAACAAAAAAGGTAGTAAGTATTAATACTACAGAAGATTGCTCCATTAATAGGTCTACCAATGAAATAAAGCAATTACACAAAGCAATGTTTTTTTGGTTCTTTTTTTACTAGAATAATTAACTTAGAAAAACAACACATTTGAAAATTTACAAAATGGTCCTTAATTTACATTAAAGCGGTGACAGACAACAGGAAGTCTGTTTCCAATCAGTACTTGATAGTTTACATTTGAAACCATTCCTTCTATGAGAAACCCGCGACAGTGGTGCAGCTAGCTCCTATTTGTAAAAAACAGATGCAATAAAGCTTCTTCTGCAGTTATCCTTGTAGCTGGATTAAGATCTAAGAGTTGATCTAATAGATAGTAGGCATCATTAGGGACTCTGTCCCATCCTTTTAGGTCTGATTCTACAGTGTCCATGTTTTCAGATATTGACTCAATGTGAAAACTACTGCCTATAATAGCTGCAGGAGGTTCCTCACAGGACTGTGGTACAATCAAATCATCATCTTGTTTTGCAGCATTCGTTACTACAAATGCAGTATCCTGTTGATATATTTTAGGCAGCTCATCACTTCGTCTGAAGACACCACTGCTTGTTCTCAATCTTTCACATAGGGTTCTGAGATTCTGTGCAGGAATTTCTTTGCTACAAAGCAAAGATTTACCTAGGAGAAAAGAACGGCCTTTGATTACCTTGTAGAAATAAAAAACAACTTTTAAATGCGTCTTATCTCTAGCAACATTGCTGCTAATGAGTCAATGAAAAAAAACTACACAAAACAAGGAGAAGGAGGAGAAGGAATGACATGCAAACATTTCTTCTCCTAAATCCACCAGATGGGCAATACACAATATAAAGTAGTAACATTAGATGTAACCTAATACTTGCTTAAGATAAAAAAAACAAAAAACCTTGCAATACTTTGTCAGACTTCCCAATTGCATAAGTTCGGCAGTGAGCAGAGGGCATCCCGTTTTACCAGGTATCGCTACACTGTATACGGACAAAGGAAAGCATCATGTGTTCTAACAGCTGATAGGAAAGAGTTTTCCGGAATAGCAAAAGGAGAAATATGAGCAGGCTCGCCCTTAAATATCCTTAAAAAGTTGCAAGTTTCAATAACCCATTTCTTTAACCTTTTTGCGGCAAAACAGTTAAGATGTAAATTCTGCTATAACAACCTAAATTCTAATTGTATGCGCAATTTTCAATGCGCCTCACTATATTGCTACCTAAAGTAGAATGTAGATGTATCCTACAACATACGCTTCTACCTGTGTCATGTACACATTTACCCGTTTAATCCCTTATTTTAGAGTGAAGATATTTCATTTAATGCTACACAACTGAATACTATATTTTTGTATCTTTTCCATAAACATAGAAATAGCACGTAACAGCAATCCATGCCGTTTGTTTGTTTTTTTGTTCAGCACTTAAACGGGGGCAGGGAGGCGAGGCGTACCTTGGAGCAGACTGTACTTGGTTTGAGCTCTGGGATTCACTGGATCCTGTGAGAGATCAGCGTTTGCATCCGAGCCAGAATACAGGTCTAAAGAAACCAATATGGCCACTGTGGTCATTCCCCTCTGGAGGCTAATAGAAAGCTGCAAACTATTTCCCCCCAATTTATTTACAGTCACAAATTGGTAATCTCAGGAACCAGCAGGTCCCGTCAGACTGTCCACTGCAATTCATCTCCAGGGGTCCGGCATGTTCAGGTAGTGAAGAGAAACAAGAATCCTTTTTAGGGGAGGGGAAATGCTTCAAGAACAGACCATTAAAGACAGGCAACAGAAGTTTAAATTCTGCAATTCCAATCTTGCGTAAAACACTTTGAGGACAAGGCTAAATTTAATGTACATAACGGTTTATCTAATCTGGTGAGGAACGTCAAACTACAGACAGGCAGCTAAAACGGTGCAAAAACAAGGGGAATTATTCTGTAAAAAGTTTGGTGGGATTAGGGATTAAGTCGCACCATGTATGGGTTAGGACAACATTTATACCAAATAAGGTTCTACCTACACCTACAATACTCCCAGCTCTTCTCGTCACATCAGTTATCCATCTAGCCGAGGAACCAAAGAATAGAGAAAACAGTCAAAAAAAAACAACAGAAAACAGACAAACCTGGAAGAAAAATCCCAGTGGTGAGCATAGAGAGACAAGAAAATTAATTAGCGGAAATTCCAGTTCTCTCAACGTATTTCCCATAACAGTACAAACAAATGGGACATGCTAAAGCAGTTCTGTTCTCAAGGTAAGAAGGAAGAACTACCATCCATAGAAAATATTCATGGAAGCAAATACTTCCAAACTATATTCATGGTAGATCACATCTCAGACTTCTGTATGGAGATAAACTCTCTGGATAAGAAGAATTGGGAGTCCTACAAATCTAGTCTCCCCCCCCCCCAAAAAAAACCACCAAGAAATACAGCAGTACTGAATTCTAAACAGCTAAAACAAAGCTTAAAATAACACGTATGTACCCATCAAGTCAACTTCATCACCGGGGTAAACCATGAACAGCACCATGCGGCAGCTTAGCCTATACAGTAACTGTACAAAAAGAAAAAACATGTACAAGTAGTGCTGGGCAAAAAAACAATCTGAAGACCTGATGCTCTATTGCCTAGGCCATTGTCCAGACAGCAATAGCTGGGATCCAAAATTGGTATGCAGACACCAAAAAAAATATCAGTTGTACAAAATTCTGCCTCAGCCAAGAGCTGAGCCCAAGAAAAGCTCAGAGACAGACAGAGCCCTAAATGAAGGGAAATCATATTGGAGCTAAGGCACATGGCCTGGAGTAACAGCAGAGCAAGAGCTCTGAGCCCAGACAGCCATGCGGCATAGCCAACCTCACTGGCAGGATAGAGGCAAACGAGTTACTTTGAGATTAAGAGCCAATAGAAGGGGGGTGAGGAAAAAGGGAACAAAAAACCCATCCCTGTAGAACCTAAAAGCAAACAAAAAACAAGGCACTTTTAGTAGCATGTGAACTCTACATAGAGAATCTTAATAGATCACATACACATCATAGCATAACATGCCTTTGCAACACCACCAGTGGGCCTGCTTCCACATCAGTAGCCCTCACACTCCAGACTTGCGTAGCATCAAACAGCCTGTTCAGGTAAGAAATGGGGCTTCCGGCAAATCTTCTCAGAAATAGCAATGACCAGAGGCACCCTGTATCCCCCCCCCCCCCCAAAAAAAAACCCCTATGTGGAGAGAAACTCCTTTCTTGCCTTGTTGAACAAATGGATGTGAGAAGAGCAGGGAGCCTTCTAGTCAGACAGACTTGTTGAAAGTTGACCTACCCACCACTGGGAGGGTCTTGATCCACATTTGTTTATACTGGCAAGAGGGACAGTGAGGAAAAAAAATTTTACTGCCAAGCAGACAAAATATCATGACTGGCAACTCAAACTAACTTAATTACCAAAGTAAAATACTTTGCAAGATAGTAAAGGCCCAAACCCATGGAACAAAATGGGATGAACAGACAAAATCAGATTCCACATTTTTACTGGTGTGTTTTGGTGACCAAGAAACTAGTTTCCTTTTTCACTTTAGACATACAAATATTTTCACATGAACACTCTTTGCACCAAAATAACTACATTCCAAACAACGTTTTACCCATAAATATACCAATAAAAATGGATAATTTTCGTTTGTCTGTGCTTTACTGCTCACTGCTCCCCTCTGGGATTGTCGATACAAGTATGAGTTGAATGAGAAAAGCAGCCGCTGGATACTGAACTCATATGGTAAGGTACTGAAACAAAAAGCAGTATTTATTTCACCAGAACTGCCACATAGAATTATAGCTTTATTTTGACATGTGTATTTTTATTGATTATAAAAGTAGTATGATTAAAAGCTGGTTTGGGGATTCATCTCTGCTTTCTGTTATTAATTACTTTTGCACATTTTCTTCTGTCTGGCTGAAAGTTCTCTTCTTTGGCAATAAATTCAGAAGTTTCCAAAATACTTGGAAGACCAAAACAACTGAAGGCATACTCAGACACACACACACACACACACACACACACACACACACACACACACACACACACACACACACACACACACACACACACACACACACACACACACACACACACACACACACACACACACACACACGGCATAAGTGTATAGTTTCTGTAATTTTCAGATAGCTTACTTGGTACATATGTTGTACAAATATAGTGTCGACTATTGTGCTCCTGAACGGTTTCAAAGTGAAAACAAGAAACACAAATGGGTACTGGAAGTTGGCATAAATAACCAGGAGTGAAGTCTAAAATAGAGTTGTCAAGAGCGACAAACCTGTACTGTATAGGTCCACAGTTCACAAATACTGATGGAGAGTAAAGTTTAGAGAGGCCTGAGCCTGTAGTTCACTCTAAAAATTCAGCCGTGTCAACAGCCTCAAACGGTGGAAAGCATAGCTGAAGAGTACGTGACCCCATTATACAGTGGAGTCCTGCAGTATAACAGGAGCATTTCGTGCAATAAATAAATACAAATATTCCCCGTAGGGAATTTTGTTAATTTCAGCTCCCGGGACACCTGCTTCCTGAGATACATATCTCGGAAGGCGCCTCGCTTCTTCATGCAGGGATAATAGGAAGCAGAGATGGAGGACGTTGCGCCTTCCTATTGGCCCGCGGGACATGTAAACCACCATATTGTTCATCATGGAGGCCACAGCACCGGGTCATCTTCCGAGGTATGTATCGTGGGAAGTAGTAGCTCCCCAACGCTGAAATCAATAAGGTTTAGTTTTGGAGACCCACTGGTTTGCACCTAGTACAAAAATAAAATAAAAAAATAGGTAGGACCACACAAGCATGCAATTACTAGTACAAACGTCAAGCTGCTTGTTGGATAGTTCATAAGCCGTCTGCTGAAGAATTCCTATGTAAATACTTAAAAGCATACAAATGGCGCATAGAGAAAATGAAAGCTCTCGTTACGTCCCACTTTTGTCATCAAAACAAGATCAGAATGGTCCATCACTCGGTCCTTCAGTCTAGATTCAAGTGAAAACGCAGGATTTAAAAAAACAAAACAAAAAATAATAATAATTACCCTCTCTCTACTATTTGCCCCGGGATGTAGTAATGTCCCACAATTTCAGAGACCGGATGAATTTGGCCACCACATGCATCCAGTCTGTACTTACAAGTAGTTCTCTTATAGCAGCGGAACATGATAAAAATAAAAAAAACCTGCAGAGTTCATTGCATAATTATAACTTTAGATGCTTAGAACATGCCTATGCATGTTTTTATTTATTTAGCGCCTTTAAAGGTACATAGCGATACACAGCAGTAATACACGCGACAATCATATAAATAACACATAATGGGAAGAAATGCTTCAGACAAAAGTAACTTCCCTGCTCCAAAGAGCTTACAATCTAAATGGTAGGTAGGAAGAACATACAGAGACAGTAGGAGGGCATTCTGGTAAGTGCGTTCTGCAAGGGCCCAAGGTTTATGTATGAGGTGTAAGTATCAGCCACGGAGTTACTCATATGCT